>NW_019091252.1:24636-364219 GCF_002217175.1 Folsomia candida | reverse complement strand
TCCTCATGTGCCTCATGTGTTCCTCAAGGAACAAGCTTGGAACACCTTGGAACACGTGTTGTCCGGTCGTGTTCCTCATGTGTTCCTCAAGGAACAAGCTTGGAACACCTTGGAACACGTGTTCCGGGTCGTGTTCCTCGATGTTCCTCATGTGTTCCTCGGTGTTCCTCATGTGTTCCTCAAGGAACAAGCTTGGAACACCTTGGAACACGTGTTCCGGGTCGTGTTCCTCGATGTTCCTCATGTGTTCCTCGGTGTTCCTCATGTGTTCCTCAAGGAACAAGCTTGGAACACCTTGGAACACGTGTTCCGGGTCGTGTTCCTCGATGTTCCTGTTTCCTCGTGTTCCTCATGTGTTCCTCAAGGAACAAGCTTGGAACACTTGGAACACGTGTTCCGGGTCGTGTTCCTCGATGTTCCTCATGTGTTCCTCAGTGTTCCTATGTGTTCCTGGAACAGTGTTCCTCGTGTTCCTCGATGTTCCTCATGTGTTCCTCGTGTTCCTCATGTGTTCCTCAAGGAACAAGCTTGGAACACCTTGGAACACGTGTTCCGGGTCGTGTTCCTCGATGTTTCCTCGGTGTTCCTCATGTGTTCCTCAAGGAACAAGCTTGGAACACCTTGGAACACGTGTTCCGGGTCGTGTTCCTCGATGTTCCTCATGTGTTCCTCGTGTTCCTCATGTGTTCCTCAAGGAACAAGCTTGGAACACCTTGGAACACGTGTTCCGGGTCGTGTTCCTCGATGTTCCTCATGTGTTCCTCGGTGTTCCTCATGTGTTCCTCAAGGAACAAGCTTGGAACACCTTGGAACACGTGTTCCGGGTCGTGTTCCTCGATGTTCCTCATGTGTTCCTCGGTGTTCCTCATGTGTTCCTCAAGGAACAAGCTTGGAACACCTTGGAACACGTGTTCCGGGTCGTGTTCCTCGATGTTCCTCATGTGTTCCTCGGTGTTCCTCATGTGTTCCTCAAGGAACAAGCTTGGAACACCTTGGAACACGTGTTCCGGGTCGTGTTCCTCGATGTTCCTCATGTGTTCCTCGGTGTTCCTCATGTGTTCCTCAAGGAACAAGCTTGGAACACCTTGGAACACGTGTTCCGGGTCGTGTTCCTCGATGTTCCTCATGTGTTCCTCGGTGTTCCTCATGTGTTCCTCAAGGAACAAGCTTGGAACACCTTGGAACACGTGTTCCGGGTCGTGTTCCTCGATGTTCCTCATGTGTTCCTCGGTGTTCCTCATGTGTTCCTCAAGGAACAAGCTTGGAACACCTTGGAACACGTGTTCCGGGTCGTGTTCCTCGATGTTCCTCATGTGTTCCTCGGTGTTCCTCATGTGTTCCTCAAGGAACAAGCTTGGAACACCTTGGAACACGTGTTCCGGGTCGTGTTCCTCGATGTTCCTCATGTTTTCCTCGGTGTTCCTCATGTGTTCCTCAAGGAACAAGCTTGGAACACCTTGGAACACATGTTCCGGGTCGTGTTCCTCGATGTTCCTCATGTTTCGTGTTCCTCAAGGAACAAGCTTGGAACACCTTGGAACACGTGTTCCGGGTCGTGTTCCTCGATGTTCTCGTTCCATGTGTTCCTCAAGGAACAAGCTTGGAACACCTTGGAACACGTGTTCCGGGTCGTGTTCCTCGATGTTCCTCATGTGTTCCTCGGTGTTCCTCATGTGTTCCTCAAGGAACAAGCTTGGAACACCTTGGAACACGTGTTCCGGGTCGTGTTCCTCGATGTTCCTCATGTGTTCCTCGGTGTTCCTCATGTGTTCCTCAAGGAACAAGCTTGGAACACCTTGGAACACGTGTTCCGGGTCGTGTTCCTCGATGTTCCTCATGTGTTCCTCGGTGTTCCTCATGTGTTCCTCAAGGAACAAGCTTGGAACACCTTGGAACACGTGTTCCGGGTCGTGTTCCTCGATGTTCCTCATGTGTTCCTCGGTGTTCCTCATGTGTTCCTCAAGGAACAAGCTTGGAACACCTTGGAACACGTGTTCCGGGTCGTGTTCCTCGATGTTCCTCATGTGTTCCTCGGTGTTCCTCATGTGTTCCTCAAGGAACAAGCTTGGAACACCTTGGAACACGTGTTCCGGGTCGTGTTCCTCGATGTTCCTCATGTGTTCCTCGGTGTTCCTCATGTGTTCCTCAAGGAACAAGCTTGGAACACCTTGGAACACGTGTTCCGGGTCGTGTTCCTCGATGTTCCTCATGTGTTCCTCGGTGTTCCTCATGTGTTCCTCAAGGAACAAGCTTGGAACACCTTGGAACACGTGTTCCGGGTCGTGTTCCTCGATGTTCCTCATGTGTTCCTCGGTGTTCCTCATGTGTTCCTCAAGGAACAAGCTTGGAACACCTTGGAACACGTGTTCCGGGTCGTGTTCCTCGATGTTCCTCATGTGTTCCTCGGCATGTTTCACGTGTTCCGTGTTCCGGTCGTGTTCCTCGTGTTCCTCATGTGTTCCTCAAGGAACAAGCTTGGAACACCTTGGAACACGTGTTCCGGGTCGTGTTCCTCGATGTTCCTCATGTGTTCCTCGGTGTTCCTCATGTGTTCCTCAAGGAACAAGCTTGGAACACCTTGGAACACGTGTTCCGGGTCGTGTTCCTCGATGTTCCTCATGTGTTCCTCGGTGTTCCTCATGTGTTCCTCAAGGAACAAGCTTGGAACACCTTGGAACACGTGTTCCGGGTCGTGTTCCTCGATGTTCCTCATGTGTTCCTCGGTGTTCCTCATGTGTTCCTCAAGGAACAAGCTTGGAACACCTTGGAACACGTGTTCCGGGTCGTGTTCCTCGATGTTCCTCATGTGTTCCTCGGTGTTCCTCATGTGTTCCTCAAGGAACAAGCTTGGAACACCTTGGAACACGTGTTCCGGGTCGTGTTCCTCGATGTTCCTCATGTGTTCCTCGGTGTTCCTCATGTGTTCCTCAAGGAACAAGCTTGGAACACCTTGGAACACGTGTTCCGGGTCGTGTTCCTCGATGTTCCTCATGTGTTCCTCGGTGTTCCTCATGTGTTCCTCAAGGAACAAGCTTGGAACACCTTGGAACACGTGTTCCGGGTCGTGTTCCTCGATGTTCCTCATGTGTTCCTCGGTGTTCCTCATGTGTTCCTCAAGGAACAAGCTTGGAACACCTTGGAACACGTGTTCCGGGTCGTGTTCCTCGATGTTCCTCATGTGTTCCTCGGTGTTCCTCATGTGTTCCTCAAGGAACAAGCTTGGAACACCTTGGAACACGTGTTCCGGGTCGTGTTCCTCGATGTTCCTCATGTGTTCCTCGGTGTTCCTCATGTGTTCCTCAAGGAACAAGCTTGGAACACCTTGGAACACGTGTTCCGGGTCGTGTTCCTCGATGTTCCTCATGTGTTCCTCGGTGTTCCTCATGTGTTCCTCAAGGAACAAGCTTGGAACACCTTGGAACACGTGTTCCGGGTCGTGTTCCTCGATGTTCCTCATGTGTTCCTCGGTGTTCCTCATGTGTTCCTCAAGGAACAAGCTTGGAACACCTTGGAACACGTGTTCCGGGTCGTGTTCCTCGATGTTCCTCATGTGTTCCTCGGTGTTCCTCATGTGTTCCTCAAGGAACAAGCTTGGAACACCTTGGAACACGTGTTCCGGGTCGTGTTCCTCGATGTTCCTCATGTGTTCCTCGGTGTTCCTCATGTGTTCCTCAAGGAACAAGCTTGGAACACCTTGGAACACGTGTTCCGGGTCGTGTTCCTCGATGTTCCTCATGTGTTCCTCGGTGTTCCTCATGTGTTCCTCAAGGAACAAGCTTGGAACACCTTGGAACACGTGTTCCGGGTCGTGTTCCTCGATGTTCCTCATGTGTTCCTCGGTGTTCCTCATGTGTTCCTCAAGGAACAAGCTTGGAACACCTTGGAACACGTGTTCCGGGTCGTGTTCCTCGATGTTCCTCATGTGTTCCTCGGTGTTCCTCATGTGTTCCTCAAGGAACAAGCTTGGAACACCTTGGAACACGTGTTCCGGGTCGTGTTCCTCGTGTTCCTCATGTGTTCCTCAAGGAACAAGCTTGGAACACCTTGGAACACGTGTTCCGGGTCGTGTTCCTCGATGTTCCTCATGTGTTCCTCGGTGTTCCTCATGTGTTCCTCAAGGAACAAGCTTGGAACACCTTGGAACACGTGTTCCGGGTCGTGTTCCTCGATGTTCCTCATGTGTTCCTCGGTGTTCCTCATGTGTTCCTCAAGGAACAAGCTTGGAACACCTTGGAACACGTGTTCCGGGTCGTGTTCCTCGATGTTCCTCATGTGTTCCTCGGTGTTCCTCATGTGTTCCTCAAGGAACAAGCTTGGAACACCTTGGAACACGTGTTCCGGGTCGTGTTCCTCGATGTTCCTCATGTGTTCCTCGGTGTTCCTCATGTGTTCCTCAAGGAACAAGCTTGGAACACCTTGGAACACGTGTTCCGGGTCGTGTTCCTCGATGTTCCTCATGTGTTCCTCGGTGTTCCTCATGTGTTCCTCAAGGAACAAGCTTGGAACACCTTGGAACACGTGTTCCGGGTCGTGTTCCTCGATGTTCCTCATGTGTTCCTCGGTGTTCCTCATGTGTTCCTCAAGGAACAAGCTTGGAACACCTTGGAACACGTGTTCCGGGTCGTGTTCCTCGATGTTCCTCATGTGTTCCTCGGTGTTCCTCATGTGTTCCTCAAGGAACAAGCTTGGAACACCTTGGAACACGTGTTCCGGGTCGTGTTCCTCGATGTTCCTCATGTGTTCCTCGGTGTTCCTCATGTGTTCCTCAAGGAACAAGCTTGGAACACCTTGGAACACGTGTTCCGGGTCGTGTTCCTCGATGTTCCTCATGTGTTCCTCGGTGTTCCTCATGTGTTCCTCAAGGAACAAGCTTGGAACACCTTGGAACACGTGTTCCGGGTCGTGTTCCTCGATGTTCCTCATGTGTTCCTCGGTGTTCCTCATGTGTTCCTCAAGGAACAAGCTTGGAACACCTTGGAACACGTGTTCCGGGTCGTGTTCCTCGTGTTCCTCATGTGTTCCTCGTGTTCCTCATGTGTTCCTCAAGGAACAAGCTTGGAACACCTTGGAACACGTGTTCCGGGTCGTGTTCCTCGATGTTCCTCATGTGTTCCTCGGTGTTCCTCATGTGTTCCTCAAGGAACAAGCTTGGAACACCTTGGAACACGTGTTCCGGGTCGTGTTCCTCGATGTTCCTCATGTGTTCCTCGGTGTTCCTCATGTGTTCCTCAAGGAACAAGCTTGGAACACCTTGGAACACGTGTTCCGGGTCGTGTTCCTCGATGTTCCTCATGTGTTCCTCGGTGTTCCTCATGTGTTCCTCAAGGAACAAGCTTGGAACACCTTGGAACACGTGTTCCGGGTCGTGTTCCTCGATGTTCCTCATGTGTTCCTCGGTGTTCCTCATGTGTTCCTCAAGGAACAAGCTTGGAACACCTTGGAACACGTGTTCCGGGTCGTGTTCCTCGATGTTCCTCATGTGTTCCTCGTGTTCCTCATGTGTTCCTCAAGGAACAAGCTTGGAACACCTTGGAACACGTGTTCCGGGTCGTGTTCCTCGATGTTCCTCATGTGTTCCTCAAGGAACAAGCTTGGAACACCTTGGAACACGTGTTCCGGGTCGTGTTCCTCGATGTTCCTCATGTGTTCCTCGGTGTTCCTCATGTGTTCCTCAAGGAACAAGCTTGGAACACCTTGGAACACGTGTTCCGGGTCGTGTTCCTCGATGTTCCTCATGTGTTCCTCGGTGTTCCTCATGTGTTCCTCAAGGAACAAGCTTGGAACACCTTGGAACACGTGTTCCGGGTCGTGTTCCTCGATGTTCCTCATGTGTTCCTCGGTGTTCCTCATGTGTTCCTCAAGGAACAAGCTTGGAACACCTTGGAACACGTGTTCCGGGTCGTGTTCCTCGATGTTCCTCATGTGTTCCTCGGTGTTCCTCATGTGTTCCTCAAGGAACAAGCTTGGAACACCTTGGAACACGTGTTCCGGGTCGTGTTCCTCGATGTTCCTCATGTGTTCCTCGGTGTTCCTCATGTGTTCCTCAAGGAACAAGCTTGGAACACCTTGGAACACGTGTTCCGGGTCGTGTTCCTCGATGTTCCTCATGTGTTCCTCGGTGTTCCTCATGTGTTCCTCAAGGAACAAGCTTGGAACACCTTGGAACACGTGTTCCGGGTCGTGTTCCTCGATGTTCCTCATGTGTTCCTCGGTGTTCCTCATGTGTTCCTCAAGGAACAAGCTTGGAACACCTTGGAACACGTGTTCCGGGTCGTGTTCCTCGATGTTCCTCATGTGTTCCTCGGTGTTCCTCATGTGTTCCTCAAGGAACAAGCTTGGAACACCTTGGAACACGTGTTCCGGGTCGTGTTCCTCGATGTTCCTCATGTGTTCCTCGGTGTTCCTCATGTGTTCCTCAAGGAACAAGCTTGGAACACCTTGGAACACGTGTTCCGGGTCGTGTTCCTCGATGTTCCTCATGTGTTCCTCGGTGTTCCTCATGTGTTCCTCAAGGAACAAGCTTGGAACACCTTGGAACACGTGTTCCGGGTCGTGTTCCTCGATGTTCCTCATGTGTTCCTCGGTGTTCCTCATGTGTTCCTCAAGGAACAAGCTTGGAACACCTTGGAACACGTGTTCCGGGTCGTGTTCCTCGATGTTCCTCATGTGTTCCTCGGTGTTCCTCATGTGTTCCTCAAGGAACAAGCTTGGAACACCTTGGAACACGTGTTCCGGGTCGTGTTCCTCGATGTTCCTCATGTGTTCCTCGGTGTTCCTCATGTGTTCCTCAAGGAACAAGCTTGGAACACCTTGGAACACGTGTTCCGGGTCGTGTTCCTCGATGTTCCTCATGTGTTCCTCGGTGTTCCTCATGTGTTCCTCAAGGAACAAGCTTGGAACACCTTGGAACACGTGTTCCGGGTCGTGTTCCTCGATGTTCCTCATGTGTTCCTCGGTGTTCCTCATGTGTTCCTCAAGGAACAAGCTTGGAACACCTTGGAACACGTGTTCCGGGTCGTGTTCCTCGATGTTCCTCATGTGTTCCTCGGTGTTCCTCATGTGTTCCTCAAGGAACAAGCTTGGAACACCTTGGAACACGTGTTCCGGGTCGTGTTCCTCGATGTTCCTCATGTGTTCCTCGGTGTTCCTCATGTGTTCCTCAAGGAACAAGCTTGGAACACCTTGGAACACGTGTTCCGGGTCGTGTTCCTCGATGTTCCTCATGTGTTCCTCGGTGTTCCTCATGTGTTCCTCAAGGAACAAGCTTGGAACACCTTGGAACACGTGTTCCGGGTCGTGTTCCTCGATGTTCCTCATGTGTTCCTCGGTGTTCCTCATGTGTTCCTCAAGGAACAAGCTTGGAACACCTTGGAACACGTGTTCCGGGTCGTGTTCCTCGATGTTCCTCATGTGTTCCTCGGTGTTCCTCATGTGTTCCTCAAGGAACAAGCTTGGAACACCTTGGAACACGTGTTCCGGGTCGTGTTCCTCGATGTTCCTCATGTGTTCCTCGGTGTTCCTCATGTGTTCCTCAAGGAACAAGCTTGGAACACCTTGGAACACGTGTTCCGGGTCGTGTTCCTCGATGTTCCTCATGTGTTCCTCGGTGTTCCTCATGTGTTCCTCAAGGAACAAGCTTGGAACACCTTGGAACACGTGTTCCGGGTCGTGTTCCTCGATGTTCCTCATGTGTTCCTCGGTGTTCCTCATGTGTTCCTCAAGGAACAAGCTTGGAACACCTTGGAACACGTGTTCCGGGTCGTGTTCCTCGATGTTCCTCATGTGTTCCTCAAGGAACAAGCTTGGAACACCTTGGAACACGTGTTCCGGTCGTGTTCCTCATGTGTTCCTCAAGGAACAAGCTTGGAACACCTTGGAACACGTGTTCCGGGTCGTGTTCCTCGATGTTCCTCATGTGTTCCGTGTTCCTCAAGGAACAAGCTTGGAACACCTTGGAACACGTGTTCCGGGTCGTGTTCCTCGATGTTCCTCATGTGTTCCTCGGTGTTCCTCATGTGTTCCTCAAGGAACAAGCTTGGAACACCTTGGAACACGTGTTCCGGGTCGTGTTCCTCGATGTTCCTCATGTGTTCCTCGGTGTTCCTCATGTGTTCCTCAAGGAACAAGCTTGGAACACCTTGGAACACGTGTTCCGGGTCGTGTTCCTCGATGTTCCTCATGTGTTCCTCGGTGTTCCTCATGTGTTCCTCAAGGAACAAGCTTGGAACACCTTGGAACACGTGTTCCGGGTCGTGTTCCTCGATGTTCCTCATGTGTTCCTCGGTGTTCCTCATGTGTTCCTCAAGGAACAAGCTTGGAACACCTTGGAACACGTGTTCCGGGTCGTGTTCCTCGATGTTCCTCATGTGTTCCTCGGTGTTCCTCATGTGTTCCTCAAGGAACAAGCTTGGAACACCTTGGAACACGTGTTCCGGGTCGTGTTCCTCGATGTTCCTCATGTGTTCCTCGGTGTTCCTCATGTGTTCCTCAAGGAACAAGCTTGGAACACCTTGGAACACGTGTTCCGGGTCGTGTTCCTCGATGTTCCTCATGTGTTCCTCGGTGTTCCTCATGTGTTCCTCAAGGAACAAGCTTGGAACACCTTGGAACACGTGTTCCGGGTCGTGTTCCTCGATGTTCCTCATGTGTTCCTCGGTGTTCCTCATGTGTTCCTCAAGGAACAAGCTTGGAACACCTTGGAACACGTGTTCCGGGTCGTGTTCCTCGATGTTCCTCATGTGTTCCTCGGTGTTCCTCATGTGTTCCTCAAGGAACAAGCTTGGAACACCTTGGAACACGTGTTCCGGGTCGTGTTCCTCGATGTTCCTCGGTGTTCCTCATGTGTTCCTCAAGGAACAAGCTTGGAACACCTTGGAACACGTGTTCCGGGTCGTGTTCCTCGATGTTCCTCATGTGTTCCTCGGTGTTCCTCATGTGTTCCTCAAGGAACAAGCTTGGAACACCTTGGAACACGTGTTCCGGGTCGTGTTCCTCGATGTTCCTCATGTGTTCCTCGGTGTTCCTCATGTGTTCCTCAAGGAACAAGCTTGGAACACCTTGGAACACGTGTTCCGGGTCGTGTTCCTCGATGTTCCTCATGTGTTCCTCGGTGTTCCTCATGTGTTCCTCAAGGAACAAGCTTGGAACACCTTGGAACACGTGTTCCGGGTCGTGTTCCTCGATGTTCCTCATGTGTTCCTCGGTGTTCCTCATGTGTTCCTCAAGGAACAAGCTTGGAACACCTTGGAACACGTGTTCCGGGTCGTGTTCCTCGATGTTCCTCATGTGTTCCTCGGTGTTCCTCATGTGTTCCTCAAGGAACAAGCTTGGAACACCTTGGAACACGTGTTCCGGGTCGTGTTCCTCGATGTTCCTCATGTGTTCCTCGGTGTTCCTCATGTGTTCCTCAAGGAACAAGCTTGGAACACCTTGGAACACGTGTTCCGGGTCGTGTTCCTCGATGTTCCTCATGTGTTCCTCGGTGTTCCTCATGTGTTCCTCAAGGAACAAGCTTGGAACACCTTGGAACACGTGTTCCGGGTCGTGTTCCTCGATGTTCCTCATGTGTTCCTCGGTGTTCCTCATGTGTTCCTCAAGGAACAAGCTTGGAACACCTTGGAACACGTGTTCCGGGTCGTGTTCCTCGATGTTCCTCATGTGTTCCTCGGTGTTCCTCATGTGTTCCTCAAGGAACAAGCTTGGAACACCTTGGAACACGTGTTCCGGGTCGTGTTCCTCGATGTTCCTCATGTGTTCCTCGGTGTTCCTCATGTGTTCCTCAAGGAACAAGCTTGGAACACCTTGGAACACGTGTTCCGGGTCGTGTTCCTCGATGTTCCTCATGTGTTCCTCGGTGTTCCTCATGTGTTCCTCAAGGAACAAGCTTGGAACACCTTGGAACACGTGTTCCGGGTCGTGTTCCTCGATGTTCCTCATGTGTTCCTCGGTGTTCCTCATGTGTTCCTCAAGGAACAAGCTTGGAACACCTTGGAACACGTGTTCCGGGTCGTGTTCCTCGATGTTCCTCATGTGTTCCTCGGTGTTCCTCATGTGTTCCTCAAGGAACAAGCTTGGAACACCTTGGAACACGTGTTCCGGGTCGTGTTCCTCGATGTTCCTCATGTGTTCCTCGGTGTTCCTCATGTGTTCCTCAAGGAACAAGCTTGGAACACCTTGGAACACGTGTTCCGGGTCGTGTTCCTCGATGTTCCTCATGTGTTCCTCGGTGTTCCTCATGTGTTCCTCAAGGAACAAGCTTGGAACACCTTGGAACACGTGTTCCGGGTCGTGTTCCTCGATGTTCCTCATGTGTTCCTCGGTGTTCCTCATGTGTTCCTCAAGGAACAAGCTTGGAACACCTTGGAACACGTGTTCCGGGTCGTGTTCCTCGATGTTCCTCATGTGTTCCTCGGTGTTCCTCATGTGTTCCTCAAGGAACAAGCTTGGAACACCTTGGAACACGTGTTCCGGGTCGTGTTCCTCGATGTTCCTCATGTGTTCCTCGGTGTTCCTCATGTGTTCCTCAAGGAACAAGCTTGGAACACCTTGGAACACGTGTTCCGGGTCGTGTTCCTCGATGTTCCTCATGTGTTCCTCGGTGTTCCTCATGTGTTCCTCAAGGAACAAGCTTGGAACACCTTGGAACACGTGTTCCGGGTCGTGTTCCTCGATGTTCCTCATGTGTTCCTCGGTGTTCCTCATGTGTTCCTCAAGGAACAAGCTTGGAACACCTTGGAACACGTGTTCCGGGTCGTGTTCCTCGATGTTCCTCATGTGTTCCTCGGTGTTCCTCATGTGTTCCTCAAGGAACAAGCTTGGAACACCTTGGAACACGTGTTCCGGGTCGTGTTCCTCGATGTTCCTCATGTGTTCCTCGGTGTTCCTCATGTGTTCCTCAAGGAACAAGCTTGGAACACCTTGGAACACGTGTTCCGGGTCGTGTTCCTCGATGTTCCTCATGTGTTCCTCGGTGTTCCTCATGTGTTCCTCAAGGAACAAGCTTGGAACACCTTGGAACACGTGTTCCGGGTCGTGTTCCTCGATGTTCCTCATGTGTTCCTCGGTGTTCCTCATGTGTTCCTCAAGGAACAAGCTTGGAACACCTTGGAACACGTGTTCCGGGTCGTGTTCCTCGATGTTCCTCATGTGTTCCTCGGTGTTCCTCATGTGTTCCTCAAGGAACAAGCTTGGAACACCTTGGAACACGTGTTCCGGGTCGTGTTCCTCGATGTTCCTCATGTGTTCCTCGGTGTTCCTCATGTGTTCCTCAAGGAACAAGCTTGGAACACCTTGGAACACGTGTTCCGGGTCGTGTTCCTCGATGTTCCTCATGTGTTCCTCGGTGTTCCTCATGTGTTCCTCAAGGAACAAGCTTGGAACACCTTGGAACACGTGTTCCGGGTCGTGTTCCTCGATGTTCCTCATGTGTTCCTCGGTGTTCCTCATGTGTTCCTCAAGGAACAAGCTTGGAACACCTTGGAACACGTGTTCCGGGTCGTGTTCCTCGATGTTCCTCATGTGTTCCTCGGTGTTCCTCATGTGTTCCTCAAGGAACAAGCTTGGAACACCTTGGAACACGTGTTCCGGGTCGTGTTCCTCGATGTTCCTCATGTGTTCCTCGGTGTTCCTCATGTGTTCCTCAAGGAACAAGCTTGGAACACCTTGGAACACGTGTTCCGGGTCGTGTTCCTCGATGTTCCTCATGTGTTCCTCGGTGTTCCTCATGTGTTCCTCAAGGAACAAGCTTGGAACACCTTGGAACACGTGTTCCGGGTCGTGTTCCTCGATGTTCCTCATGTGTTCCTCGTGTTCCTCATGTGTTCCTCAAGGAACAAGCTTGGAACACCTTGGAACACGTGTTCCGGGTCGTGTTCCTCGATGTTCCTCATGTGTTCCTCGGTGTTCCTCATGTGTTCCTCAAGGAACAAGCTTGGAACACCTTGGAACACGTGTTCCGGGTCGTGTTCCTCGATGTTCCTCATGTGTTCCTCGGTGTTCCTCATGTGTTCCTCAAGGAACAAGCTTGGAACACCTTGGAACACGTGTTCCGGGTCGTGTTCCTCGATGTTCCTCATGTGTTCCTCGGTGTTCCTCATGTGTTCCTCAAGGAACAAGCTTGGAACACCTTGGAACACGTGTTCCGGGTCGTGTTCCTCGATGTTCCTCATGTGTTCCTCGGTGTTCCTCATGTGTTCCTCAAGGAACAAGCTTGGAACACCTTGGAACACGTGTTCCGGGTCGTGTTCCTCGATGTTCCTCATGTGTTCCTCGGTGTTCCTCATGTGTTCCTCAAGGAACAAGCTTGGAACACCTTGGAACACGTGTTCCGGGTCGTGTTCCTCATGTGTTCCTCGGTGTTCCTCATGTGTTCCTCAAGGAACAAGCTTGGAACACCTTGGAACACGTGTTCCGGGTCGTGTTCCTCGATGTTCCTCATGTGTTCCTCGGTGTTCCTCATGTGTTCCTCAAGGAACAAGCTTGGAACACCTTGGAACACGTGTTCCGGGTCGTGTTCCTCGATGTTCCTCATGTGTTCCTCGGTGTTCCTCATGTGTTCCTCAAGGAACAAGCTTGGAACACCTTGGAACACGTGTTCCGGGTCGTGTTCCTCGATGTTCCTCATGTGTTCCTCGGTGTTCCTCATGTGTTCCTCAAGGAACAAGCTTGGAACACCTTGGAACACGTGTTCCGGGTCGTGTTCCTCGATGTTCCTCATGTGTTCCTCGGTGTTCCTCATGTGTTCCTCAAGGAACAAGCTTGGAACACCTTGGAACACGTGTTCCGGGTCGTGTTCCTCGATGTTCCTCATGTGTTCCTCGGTGTTCCTCATGTGTTCCTCAAGGAACAAGCTTGGAACACCTTGGAACACGTGTTCCGGGTCGTGTTCCTCGATGTTCCTCATGTGTTCCTCGGTGTTCCTCATGTGTTCCTCAAGGAACAAGCTTGGAACACCTTGGAACACGTGTTCCGGGTCGTGTTCCTCGATGTTCCTCATGTGTTCCTCGGTGTTCCTCATGTGTTCCTCAAGGAACAAGCTTGGAACACCTTGGAACACGTGTTCCGGGTCGTGTTCCTCGATGTTCCTCATGTGTTCCTCGGTGTTCCTCATGTGTTCCTCAAGGAACAAGCTTGGAACACCTTGGAACACGTGTTCCGGGTCGTGTTCCTCGATGTTCCTCATGTGTTCCTCGGTGTTCCTCATGTGTTCCTCAAGGAACAAGCTTGGAACACCTTGGAACACGTGTTCCGGGTCGTGTTCCTCGATGTTCCTCATGTGTTCCTCGGTGTTCCTCATGTGTTCCTCAAGGAACAAGCTTGGAACACCTTGGAACACGTGTTCCGGGTCGTGTTCCTCGATGTTCCTCATGTGTTCCTCGGTGTTCCTCATGTGTTCCTCAAGGAACAAGCTTGGAACACCTTGGAACACGTGTTCCGGGTCGTGTTCCTCGATGTTCCTCATGTGTTCCTCGGTGTTCCTCATGTGTTCCTCAAGGAACAAGCTTGGAACACCTTGGAACACGTGTTCCGGGTCGTGTTCCTCGATGTTCCTCATGTGTTCCTCGGTGTTCCTCATGTGTTCCTCAAGGAACAAGCTTGGAACACCTTGGAACACGTGTTCCGGGTCGTGTTCCTCGATGTTCCTCATGTGTTCCTCGGTGTTCCTCATGTGTTCCTCAAGGAACAAGCTTGGAACACCTTGGAACACGTGTTCCGGGTCGTGTTCCTCGATGTTCCTCATGTGTTCCTCGGTGTTCCTCATGTGTTCCTCAAGGAACAAGCTTGGAACACCTTGGAACACGTGTTCCGGGTCGTGTTCCTCGATGTTCCTCATGTGTTCCTCGGTGTTCCTCATGTGTTCCTCAAGGAACAAGCTTGGAACACCTTGGAACACGTGTTCCGGGTCGTGTTCCTCGATGTTCCTCATGTGTTCCTCGGTGTTCCTCATGTGTTCCTCAAGGAACAAGCTTGGAACACCTTGGAACACGTGTTCCGGGTCGTGTTCCTCGATGTTCCTCATGTGTTCCTCGGTGTTCCTCATGTGTTCCTCAAGGAACAAGCTTGGAACACCTTGGAACACGTGTTCCGGGTCGTGTTCCTCGATGTTCCTCATGTGTTCCTCGGTGTTCCTCATGTGTTCCTCAAGGAACAAGCTTGGAACACCTTGGAACACGTGTTCCGGGTCGTGTTCCTCGATGTTCCTCATGTGTTCCTCGGTGTTCCTCATGTGTTCCTCAAGGAACAAGCTTGGAACACCTTGGAACACGTGTTCCGGGTCGTGTTCCTCGATGTTCCTCATGTGTTCCTCGGTGTTCCTCATGTGTTCCTCAAGGAACAAGCTTGGAACACCTTGGAACACGTGTTCCGGGTCGTGTTCCTCGATGTTCCTCATGTGTTCCTCGGTGTTCCTCATGTGTTCCTCAAGGAACAAGCTTGGAACACCTTGGAACACGTGTTCCGGGTCGTGTTCCTCGATGTTCCTCATGTGTTCCTCGGTGTTCCTCATGTGTTCCTCAAGGAACAAGCTTGGAACACCTTGGAACACGTGTTCCGGGTCGTGTTCCTCGATGTTCCTCATGTGTTCCTCGGTGTTCCTCATGTGTTCCTCAAGGAACAAGCTTGGAACACCTTGGAACACGTGTTCCGGGTCGTGTTCCTCGATGTTCCTCATGTGTTCCTCGGTGTTCCTCATGTGTTCCTCAAGGAACAAGCTTGGAACACCTTGGAACACGTGTTCCGGGTCGTGTTCCTCGATGTTCCTCATGTGTTCCTCCGTGTTCCTCAAGGAACAAGCTTGGAACACCTTGGAACACGTGTTCCGGGTCGTGTTCCTCGATGTTCCTCATGTGTTCCTCGGTGTTCCTCATGTGTTCCTCAAGGAACAAGCTTGGAACACCTTGGAACACGTGTTCCGGGTCGTGTTCCTCGATGTTCCTCATGTGTTCCTCGGTGTTCCTCATGTGTTCCTCAAGGAACAAGCTTGGAACACCTTGGAACACGTGTTCCGGGTCGTGTTCCTCGATGTTCCTCATGTGTTCCTCGGTGTTCCTCATGTGTTCCTCAAGGAACAAGCTTGGAACACCTTGGAACACGTGTTCCGGGTCGTGTTCCTCGATGTTCCTCATGTGTTCCTCGGTGTTCCTCATGTGTTCCTCAAGGAACAAGCTTGGAACACCTTGGAACACGTGTTCCGGGTCGTGTTCCTCGATGTTCCTCATGTGTTCCTCGGTGTTCCTCATGTGTTCCTCAAGGAACAAGCTTGGAACACCTTGGAACACGTGTTCCGGGTCGTGTTCCTCGATGTTCCTCATGTGTTCCTCATGTGTTCCTCAAGGAACAAGCTTGGAACACCTTGGAGCACGTGTTCCGGGTCGTGTTCCTCGATGTTCCTCATGTGTTCCTCGGTGTTCCTCATGTGTTCCTCAAGGAACAAGCTTGGAACACCTTGGAACACGTGTTCCGGGTCGTGTTCCTCGATGTTCCTCATGTGTTCCTCGGTGTTCCTCATGTGTTCCTCAAGGAACAAGCTTGGAACACCTTGGAACACGTGTTCCGGGTCGTGTTCCTCGATGTTCCTCATGTGTTCCTCGGTGTTCCTCATGTGTTCCTCAAGGAACAAGCTTGGAACACCTTGGAACACGTGTTCCGGGTCGTGTTCCTCGATGTTCCTCATGTGTTCCTCGGTGTTCCTCATGTGTTCCTCAAGGAACAAGCTTGGAACACCTTGGAACACGTGTTCCGGGTCGTGTTCCTCGATGTTCCTCATGTGTTCCTCGGTGTTCCTCATGTGTTCCTCAAGGAACAAGCTTGGAACACCTTGGAACACGTGTTCCGGGTCGTGTTCCTCGATGTTCCTCATGTGTTCCTCGGTGTTCCTCATGTGTTCCTCAAGGAACAAGCTTGGAACACCTTGGAACACGTGTTCCGGGTCGTGTTCCTCGATGTTCCTCATGTGTTCCTCGGTGTTCCTCATGTGTTCCTCAAGGAACAAGCTTGGAACACCTTGGAACACGTGTTCCGGGTCGTGTTCCTCGATGTTCCTCATGTGTTCCTCGGTGTTCCTCATGTGTTCCTCAAGGAACAAGCTTGGAACACCTTGGAACACGTGTTCCGGGTCGTGTTCCTCGATGTTCCTCATGTGTTCCTCGGTGTTCCTCATGTGTTCCTCAAGGAACAAGCTTGGAACACCTTGGAACACGTGTTCCGGGTCGTGTTCCTCGATGTTCCTCATGTGTTCCTCGGTGTTCCTCATGTGTTCCTCAAGGAACAAGCTTGGAACACCTTGGAACACGTGTTCCGGGTCGTGTTCCTCGATGTTCCTCATGTGTTCCTCGGTGTTCCTCATGTGTTCCTCAAGGAACAAGCTTGGAACACCTTGGAACACGTGTTCCGGGTCGTGTTCCTCGATGTTCCTCATGTGTTCCTCGGTGTTCCTCATGTGTTCCTCAAGGAACAAGCTTGGAACACCTTGGAACACGTGTTCCGGGTCGTGTTCCTCGATGTTCCTCATGTGTTCCTCGGTGTTCCTCATGTGTTCCTCAAGGAACAAGCTTGGAACACCTTGGAACACGTGTTCCGGGTCGTGTTCCTCGATGTTCCTCATGTGTTCCTCGGTGTTCCTCATGTGTTCCTCAAGGAACAAGCTTGGAACACCTTGGAACACGTGTTCCGGGTCGTGTTCCTCGATGTTCCTCATGTGTTCCTCGGTGTTCCTCATGTGTTCCTCAAGGAACAAGCTTGGAACACCTTGGAACACGTGTTCCGGGTCGTGTTCCTCGATGTTCCTCATGTGTTCCTCGGTGTTCCTCATGTGTTCCTCAAGGAACAAGCTTGGAACACCTTGGAACACGTGTTCCGGGTCGTGTTCCTCGATGTTCCTCATGTGTTCCTCGGTGTTCCTCATGTGTTCCTCAAGGAACAAGCTTGGAACACCTTGGAACACGTGTTCCGGGTCGTGTTCCTCGATGTTCCTCATGTGTTCCTCGGTGTTCCTCATGTGTTCCTCAAGGAACAAGCTTGGAACACCTTGGAACACGTGTTCCGGGTCGTGTTCCTCGATGTTCCTCATGTGTTCCTCGGTGTTCCTCATGTGTTCCTCAAGGAACAAGCTTGGAACACCTTGGAACACGTGTTCCGGGTCGTGTTCCTCGATGTTCCTCATGTGTTCCTCGGTGTTCCTCATGTGTTCCTCAAGGAACAAGCTTGGAACACCTTGGAACACGTGTTCCGGGTCGTGTTCCTCGATGTTCCTCATGTGTTCCTCGGTGTTCCTCATGTGTTCCTCAAGGAACAAGCTTGGAACACCTTGGAACACGTGTTCCGGGTCGTGTTCCTCGATGTTCCTCATGTGTTCCTCGGTGTTCCTCATGTGTTCCTCAAGGAACAAGCTTGGAACACCTTGGAACACGTGTTCCGGGTCGTGTTCCTCGATGTTCCTCATGTGTTCCTCGGTGTTCCTCATGTGTTCCTCAAGGAACAAGCTTGGAACACCTTGGAACACGTGTTCCGGGTCGTGTTCCTCGATGTTCCTCATGTGTTCCTCGGTGTTCCTCATGTGTTCCTCAAGGAACAAGCTTGGAACACCTTGGAACACGTGTTCCGGGTCGTGTTCCTCGATGTTCCTCATGTGTTCCTCGGTGTTCCTCATGTGTTCCTCAAGGAACAAGCTTGGAACACCTTGGAACACGTGTTCCGGGTCGTGTTCCTCGATGTTCCTCATGTGTTCCTCGGTGTTCCTCATGTGTTCCTCAAGGAACAAGCTTGGAACACCTTGGAACACGTGTTCCGGGTCGTGTTCCTCGATGTTCCTCATGTGTTCCTCGGTGTTCCTCATGTGTTCCTCAAGGAACAAGCTTGGAACACCTTGGAACACGTGTTCCGGGTCGTGTTCCTCGATGTTCCTCATGTGTTCCTCGGTGTTCCTCATGTGTTCCTCAAGGAACAAGCTTGGAACACCTTGGAACACGTGTTCCGGGTCGTGTTCCTCGATGTTCCTCATGTGTTCCTCGGTGTTCCTCATGTGTTCCTCAAGGAACAAGCTTGGAACACCTTGGAACACGTGTTCCGGGTCGTGTTCCTCGATGTTCCTCATGTGTTCCTCGGTGTTCCTCATGTGTTCCTCAAGGAACAAGCTTGGAACACCTTGGAACACGTGTTCCGGGTCGTGTTCCTCGATGTTCCTCATGTGTTCCTCGGTGTTCCTCATGTGTTCCTCAAGGAACAAGCTTGGAACACCTTGGAACACGTGTTCCGGGTCGTGTTCCTCGATGTTCCTCATGTGTTCCTCGGTGTTCCTCATGTGTTCCTCAAGGAACAAGCTTGGAACACCTTGGAACACGTGTTCCGGGTCGTGTTCCTCGATGTTCCTCATGTGTTCCTCGGTGTTCCTCATGTGTTCCTCAAGGAACAAGCTTGGAACACCTTGGAACACGTGTTCCGGGTCGTGTTCCTCGATGTTCCTCATGTGTTCCTCGGTGTTCCTCATGTGTTCCTCAAGGAACAAGCTTGGAACACCTTGGAACACGTGTTCCGGGTCGTGTTCCTCGATGTTCCTCATGTGTTCCTCGGTGTTCCTCATGTGTTCCTCAAGGAACAAGCTTGGAACACCTTGGAACACGTGTTCCGGGTCGTGTTCCTCGATGTTCCTCATGTGTTCCTCGGTGTTCCTCATGTGTTCCTCAAGGAACAAGCTTGGAACACCTTGGAACACGTGTTCCGGGTCGTGTTCCTCGATGTTCCTCATGTGTTCCTCGGTGTTCCTCATGTGTTCCTCAAGGAACAAGCTTGGAACACCTTGGAACACGTGTTCCGGGTCGTGTTCCTCGATGTTCCTCATGTGTTCCTCGGTGTTCCTCATGTGTTCCTCAAGGAACAAGCTTGGAACACCTTGGAACACGTGTTCCGGGTCGTGTTCCTCGATGTTCCTCATGTGTTCCTCGGTGTTCCTCATGTGTTCCTCAAGGAACAAGCTTGGAACACCTTGGAACACGTGTTCCGGGTCGTGTTCCTCGATGTTCCTCATGTGTTCCTCGGTGTTCCTCATGTGTTCCTCAAGGAACAAGCTTGGAACACCTTGGAACACGTGTTCCGGGTCGTGTTCCTCGATGTTCCTCATGTGTTCCTCGGTGTTCCTCATGTGTTCCTCAAGGAACAAGCTTGGAACACCTTGGAACACGTGTTCCGGGTCGTGTTCCTCGATGTTCCTCATGTGTTCCTCGGTGTTCCTCATGTGTTCCTCAAGGAACAAGCTTGGAACACCTTGGAACACGTGTTCCGGGTCGTGTTCCTCGATGTTCCTCATGTGTTCCTCGGTGTTCCTCATGTGTTCCTCAAGGAACAAGCTTGGAACACCTTGGAACACGTGTTCCTCGGTGTTCCTCATGTGTTCCTCAAGGAACAAGCTTGGAACACCTTGGAACACGTGTTCCTCGGTGTTCCTCATGTGTTCCTCAAGGAACAAGCTTGGAACACCTTGGAACACGTGTTCCTCGGTGTTCCTCATGTGTTCCTCAAGGAACAAGCTTGGAACACCTTGGAGCACGTGTTCCGGGTCGTGTTCCTCGATGTTCCTCATGTGTTGCTCGGTGTTCCTCATGTGTTCCTCAAGGAACAAGCTTGGAACACCTTGGAGCACGTGTTCCGGGTCGTGTTCCTCGATGTTCCTCATGTGTTCCTCGGTGTTTCTCAAGTGTTCCTCAAGGAACAAGCTTGGAACACCTTGGAACACGTGTTCCGGTTCGTGTTCCTCGATGTTCCTCATGTGTTCCTCGGTGTTGCTCATGTGTTCCTCAAGGAACAAGCTTGGAACACCTTGGAACACGTGTTCCTCGATGTTCCTCATGTGTTCCTCGGTGTTCCTCATGTGTTCCTCAAGGAGCAAGCTTAGAACATCTTGGAACCCCTTATATTGTTTTTCAAGTTGAGAGTAAGGTTTGTGTTTTTTGGTGTCGGCTAGTTTTGCTGCTGTGCCAGCATGTCTAAGTGTGTGAGTGAGATAAGAGGAGGCAAAAGTGTCATGTAAAGTCCCATATTAGTGAGCGTCCCTGTTTGTAAAGTATTAGTGTTAGACCATCCGGTCTTTTTCCATCTGTCCTACAACACCCTAATGGTTCCTAATGCTTGGAATATCTGCAGAGATTAAGGCTCTCTTAATAATTTCATTGGCTTGGGTATGTCTAGAGTGCCTACCAGCACTTTTTGGGCCTTTTAAGATGGCCTTATAGATTTGCCAAGATATCTGTCTGTCCGTCCGTCTGTGCGTCCGTCTGTGCGCACGATAACTCTCTTTAAACACAAGCTATCGACTTGAAATTTTACATACTTCTTCTTCGGGCAAAACGTAAGGTTGAGTTCGGAGATGGGCATGATCGGTCAAGTGGTTGACCGGTGGGGGTCATTGGAGTGCGTGGGGTATTGTGCACCAAAATTTCAAAATTGTCGTAGAAAGATGAAATTTGGTACAGAGGTTGATAATGGTTTCTAATGAAAGAATTGAAAGTAAGATTTCAAAAATTTTCATCTGGAGGGATCCTAGGGGGTGACCCATACCGATTTTTAAAACTCATTCAATCGAGTTGAAATTTGGTTTGGGGGTGGCTAATGGCTACTAACGGAAGAGTATGAATTGAAATTAGACACATTTTCATCTGGACAGACCCTATGGGGTGACCCATACCTATTTTTCAAAATGGTCATATAGAGGTGAAATTTGGCATGGAAGTTACTTATTGGTCCAAATTGAAGAATATGAATTGAAATTTGACAAATTTTTATCTGGAGTGACCCTATGGGGTGACCCATACCTATTTTTGAAATTCATTAAATCAAGCCGAAAATTGGTAGAGATGTTGGTGATGGATCCTAATTGAACAATATGAATTAAAATAGGAACAATTTTCATCTGGAGGACCTATTGGGTGACCCACACGGATTTATTAAATCATCGTATCAAGTGGAAATTTGCAACATATGTTGTTAATTGATACTAATTATAAGAATATCCCCAACTTGGCCTGACTTGGCTATATCAAGTCTTCCCTGTAGGTTTAAATTGTTTAACGTCCATTTACGATAAAATTTCATGCTAAAGAAATGAGAATGCGACGCCTTCTGAATCACAGACGCGAGCGGCGAAACAGCATAAAACTAGCGATAATTCGAACATGGAGGAGGATTGACTCCATGGCACTACTCATCATACGGGACCAGCGGAAAGGACACCTTTACGGATCGGACATTTAAACATTAACTCATGAAGATATAAAATTTTTAATTTATCAGACTTCTTGCATGTTAATAATGTTGATATATTTTGCATGACTGAAACTAAACTTGATCAAAATGTACAAATAATCTCCATTCCAGGTTATGCAATTATGAGACGAGATAGAACAGGAGGTGGTTTGGCCGTGCTATATAGGAATTGGTATAAGTTCAAGATAATGCAACTTTCGGATATGGACCTTGACAACTCAAAAATAGAGATACTGACTATAAAAGTCCAAATTGGTAACGTAAAATCCTTTATAGTTCCATGCCTTTATCGCCCCAAGTTTATACTAACAAATAATGACATTGACAAATTTGAAAGTATTTTTCATGCACACCTGAAGACAGGGTTATACTTTTACATATGTGGTGATTACAATATACACCTTGAGGATACACAAAAATCTCACATTAAAAAATTTAATAACGTAATGAACAGACTTTGCCTGCTGGAACTAATACAAACTCCAAAGAGAGGAAAGGCGCGACTAGACCTTATCATATCGAACGACGATAAGAATGTTATTGGTGCCAATGTGAATCAACCATTTCTATCTGACCACGAATCCACAATAATAGATAGGTTAGTAACTCGGGTACCAAAGAGCCAAAGGGTTATACAATTTAGGTCTTATCGTAAAATGGATAATAGGGGGTTGGCTGAGCAAGTTATTGAGATGGACTTGAAAGGATTACCTTGTTAACAGTGGACGATGCATGTAAGACTTTTACATACAAACACATACAACTTTTTGACAAATTCGCACCTATTTTGACCAAGTCTATTAGGGAAACGTCAAGACCTCGTTATATGTCAGATGACACCAAATTACTTACTATAAGCAGAAATAAGTTGTATGAACACCATAAAAAGTTTCCAACACATCTGACCAAGACTCGACTAAAAATACTGAATGCGCAGATAAACAAAATGTTTAAGCTTGACTGTAGGCGCAAAGTAGATGCGGATATTAACAAGAATGGGGTATGGAAAAGCAAAAAACAACTATTCATGAGGAGTCAAATTAATAATGTGATGACTTTTGATGACTCAATGACTTTTATGCAGGTGTCTCAAATGAGGACTTTGATTGCGTGCACCCTAACAAACCATCTGGACTTCATTATGACGCACAATTTAAATTTACAAAAATTAATACGCACGACTTAATACGTATATACAACAAACTGAAAACCAGAACGAGGACGGCGCATAATAGTACAGGCCTTGCACCGATTATGATTAATTATACGATAAGGTGTCCAAGCATAAGCAATGCTATTACTAAACTTGTGAACAGGTCATTAACGCAAGAGGAATTTCCGAACTGTCTGAAAACTGGGTCTATTACACCATTGCCGAAAATTGATTCACCAATTGAACAAGCGCATTATCGCCCTGTAGCTGTGCAACCCTTCTTGTCTCTAGTTATTGAAAAAGTGGTTCACTCACAGATTGTGAAACACTTTGATGACAACAATATGTTATATAGAGGGCAGTTTGGGTTCAGAAACAGGCACTCATGTGAAACAGCAATGATAGCTGTAACGGAATTCATATACGAACAGTTGAACAAGGGTAATATATGCATATTAGCAGCATTGGACCTGTCGCGTGCATTTGACGTTATTGTGAAGGAAATACTTTTTGAAAAGTTACAGTGGTATGGTGTGAATCCTAAGTGGTTTCGATCATATCTCAGTTATAGGGCGCAAGTTGTAAAGGGTCCCGACGGGAAGATATCAGGGGTACGTTACACGGTGCGTGGATGTCCCCAGGGTAGCGTTTTAGGAAGTTTTGTATTTTGTGTCTACATTAATCACCTCCCACATGTAGTACAACATTGTCTCATGATTTTATTTGCGGACGACAGTCAGCTCTGCATTAGTGGCAGCCCCAATAACCTGAATGAGATTATTGACAAACTGACGACTAATTTCACTGCTGTGGTGGACTGGATGGAGCGTAACAGCATGAAACTAAATTTGGGAAAGAGTCAATTAATTGTATTTGGTAGTGCCGCAAATCTTAGTAAAATAGGTCAGATTAGCATTGACATTGATGGGGCTAAAATAGTGAGCCAGGACCACATCAAAAGTCTGGGAATCCCTATGGACTCCAAGATGTCATGGTATAATCATATCAATGCTTTGTCCCGAAAGTTCCATTTTGTAGCACGGTCAATCTACCCTCTAAAACCTCTAATGACACAGAGGAACCTCATATTAATTGTTAATGAATGTTTAATTTCACTTATAAATTATATGATTACAATATGGGGGTCCTCATGTGCAAAAAACTTACATATAATAGAGAAAGGTGTGCGTCATGTTGCAAGGTTCATATTTGGTCGGAAAAGTTATGAACCTATATGTAACAAGATGCAAAATGAGCTAAAATGGATGTTACGTAAACGAAATTATTATTACAAATCTATATGTTTTTTATATTCACTGCAAAATAACGAAATTCCGTTTGTTAGTTTGTGGCTTATGAAATGTGTTGAGTTTTGTTTCTTGAGTTTGATGATGTCGAATAAGTTTATTAAAACGAGCACAGAGGATTTAATTTGAATTGAGCAGTCATAAAGGTTTTAATTGTCAGAAAATATTACTTAGTTTACAATTTTGGAATTTAGTTTAGATTTAAAAATGATTTTGAATTTAGGATAGCAAGAATAAGAAGTGGCTCGAATGGGTGACTGACTGAGAGTGAGTAAGTTGCTGAGAATACGGAAGAATAAGTAGCTGTTTGAGTGGAATGACCTTGAGCATTTACATATTAGGATATGAGTTTTAGTTACGATACAATTGCATGGAAAGAATCATATGAAATATTATACAAGCTACTTAACACCGTTCTTCGAAGGTTTCATTAAAAAATGCATGACTTTTTACAGATATCCAATAAGATCTGCCCTTAATCTGAGAGGTAACTTCTGTCCAGAAAACAAAATCGGCGAGAGAAGTATACATTTTCACCCTTTTAGTGCATGGAATACTCTCCCGATAGATATAAGAAATTGTACGGATAAGAAGACTTACAGCTAAACTAAGAAATCACATTTTAACTAAAGGCACGAATACATTTTAATTATACTTGTTGTACATAATTGCAAAACCTATATATGACACTAAACTATAAGTTCCTGATTATATTTTTATCATCTAAATTATTCAATTATTTGACAAATTTACACTAAACTTATGTGCTATGAAGTACAAATATGTCACGCATAACGAGCTTTGTAAAGAAGCAAGCTTGATTAATAAATAATAATAAGTGCAACCTACCGCTATTGGTCTAATACCACCTGATTTCTTTTTAAGAGCTGTGAGACTTGTACCATAAATGAAAGGACAAATATCTAAAGGAACTTTTCCTGCTAACATAAAATTGCAAAATTTTGTCATAGATTCTAACAATTGAGTTCCTACGTCACCAGTATGTTGTGAAACTAAATCCTTCAGAATTTGTGGTCGTAATGCATCTAAACCCCCTGCTGAACCACTAGGAAATGAGAATATTGCTGAGATAACCTGTTCTATCGTTGTAAAAGGTGGAATGTTAGGCTCAACTAAAACAGTAAAATTATCTAAAGGTTGTGGTGGGTGCTTTTCTACAAGTGTTTCCAGAGTTTCTGAAGAATTTGGGGCGATAATATCATCTAAAGTTAAAAGCCGAATTGCACCACGAATATTTCCTTCGGATACTTTAGATATAACTTTTGGCCCAATGTCCTTGATGGTGCTACCTAGTTTATCATGGGCTGAATTTTTGGAAGAGAGAGTAATGAGATAATCCTGATATGTATTTTTGTCCAAAGATTCAAAGATGGATAAGTTGTTTCGGATTTTGCTATTAAGGCTTTGACCATTCTTAATATTAGCCTTCGATTCGCATTGCAATGTAATATATGGAAAGGTCAAAAGAAGATTCCATGCCTCTGGAGTGTTTTCACTTATACATTTA
Source organism: Folsomia candida (assembly GCF_002217175.1). Taxonomy (NCBI): domain Eukaryota; kingdom Metazoa; phylum Arthropoda; class Collembola; order Entomobryomorpha; family Isotomidae; genus Folsomia; species Folsomia candida. Next base: position 338,982 of record NW_019091252.1, on the reverse strand, counting down.
TCTACGGCAGATTTCAGAACTTTGGCTACAGGGATCCTACACGCCTTTGGACATTGTTTAAGAGTAGGACAATTTTGCCAAAGGGATGAAATGATAGTTTGGAAATCAAAAACCGAGTCAGCACTGATCTAAACTGAATCCCTACGTAATGATACTTCGAAGCGCCATGAAGTTCTGTCCTAAGTCGTTTGGTATTAATGTTTGAAAATGAATTTTTTATCAATTTACCCATTTCTGCATCACTAAAGGGTTTAAAAATGCCTAAGGAGTCCCGTCTATAAGCGTCGTGTAATATAGCTTTCTCAATGACCCCCCCGGGTACTATGTGGTTATTTAGCCAGTCTACCGTAAGTGTCATGCATATGTCCTTGTTAGTAAGAAAATTTGAAAGTGGTGTAGTTAATGTGGAAATTGGTTGTGATGCACGTGGATTTATAAAAGGGATTGACTGTGTCAGTTGAATATGTGTGCCTAGTTGATTTGCTGGCGACGGTGTGTTTGAGTTTACTTGGGGGCCTGTTTGTGTATCTATTTGGGCACAGTTTGCGCAGAACCAGTCATCATCAGGAATTGCAAAAGAAGACAAGAGGTGTGATACCAAAATAAACACGTAGAACATTGAATCCACTCATCTGTTCCAGTAGATGATGGTCCTGGGCAGCCCGACACCGGACAAAAATGGTCATAGGAAACGGGATTCAAACCCTCGGTGGCATGGGGGAGGATGTGGGAGGAGGACGTTTTCTTAGTCCTGTCCTTTTCTTTTGCCTCTTCTTCTTCTTTCCTGGTCCAGGATGTGGTAGTATAGGCGCTGATGGTGGTGGTGGGGCGGCCAGAGGCGACGATGGTGGTGGTGGGGTTGGCAGAGGGGATGGAGGTGGTGGGGCGGCCAGAGGTGACGATAATGGTGGTAGTGGAGGGGATGATGGCGATGGGGGAGGCCTCACATATTTCCATATCTGCAGAGATGTGAAGAGTGGCATCGTTGTTGAGATCGGTCACGAGTACAATGTTGCAGATGAGAAACTTGTGCTTTGATTTAAATTAGCAGCATTTATTTTAGTGACTCCCTAGCAAACTTGATCAAACTGCTCGATTCCAAATTCCAATCCAACAGACTCTCAGTATTCCTTGTGCTTTGATTTCAAGGTTGCTTGACAACTTTAGTAAAAACTTCAATTTTCGAAAACCCTGGTACCTTTTGGAACCAGTGTGCGCAGGCCATACATAAGCCACCTCGCTCAACCACTTTTTCTCTTTAGGGCTACTCAAAAACTGCTCCAAAACGTAAACAAAGTAAAATCGTGCGATCGACTTGTAAATTAAAATTTAAGCATCTAGTGACCTTAAAAGTTAATTCTATATAATTTTTATCGCCATGACCTTTATCGACACCATGTAACCTAACCTGGCTAAAATTGCGCGATCGACTTGAAATTCAAAATTTAAGCGTTTTGTGTCGTCAAAAGTGTATTTCTATTTTATGTTTATCGCCGTGACCCTTTTTCGACCTAATTCATAAACTGAACTTCTCAGTTTGCAACTTTACTCTATGAATTAGGTCGAAAAAGGGTCACGGCGATAAACATAAAAGAGAAATACATTTTTGAAGTCACAAAACGCTTAAATTTTGAATTTCAAGTCGATCACGCAATTTTAGCCAGGTTAGGTCACATGGTGTCGAAGAAGGTCATGGCGATAAAAATTATATAGAAATAAATTTTTAAGGTCACTAGATGCTTAAATTTTGATTTACAAGTCGATCGCACGATTTTACTTTGTTTACGTTTTGGATCAGCTTTTGAGTAGCCCTAAAGAGAAAAAGTGGTTGAGGGAGGTGGCTTATGCATGGCTAGTTGTTCTGCCTGAGTGTGCGTCGCGCAAACTGTCGCCCAGGAATAAACCACACAAAAATTGTCAACACTCACATTTCGTTCTCTCTATTCTCGAATTAATTTTTTAATCATGTATGTATTATGACAAATTGTCAAGCAATCTTCCACTCAAATTTAGTGAGGAGAAATGACCAAAATGTCTTTTCTCCTCACTGAAAGACTGCTGGAAGAAAATAAGAAAACTGCCTTCTCTAATTAAAAAAATGATTATCGAAGGGTTTTTACAAGCCTGTCGACAAAAAATTGAGGGAACATAAAACTTGATTTGTTAGGGAAGGAAGAAAATAATACGCGGTACGTGGGCCAAAAGGTTAAGTTGTCTTTGATAGTTTAACTTTAACACTTTATCATAATGCTAAAAAATAATTCTTCAGTTTGTAACTGGAGTTCAACATCACCATTTCTTTTCTTTCTTGTTTTAGGAACGACGACTGATTACTGAAATGTTGCTTGATAAGGATTTGAGCAGCCGGATTTGGTGCTATCCGGATCGTCCATTGATGATCAATAGGAAGTACTCGTACAAATTGCTTAATATGCACAGCCCGGACAATTTTTCAATCATCGTGGTGGATCAGACTTCACCGTGGTGATTCAAAGGCAGATTAAGGAGGCAATGAATCTTTATCTGAACAACATTGCCGGTTGTGCACCGGTTGTTCACCGGTTGACGTTGCTTGTCTGAAGGATAGGTACCTGTCAAATTTGAGGATAGGTATGATCATGAATGGGACCTTGCGACATGTCACAACACCAATAAGAAGCATTGTGCCAAATTTCCTGCAAATCTGATGTATAGGAAGTTAGCCCAGCCCAGCCCAGAATTTAAATTTTTTAATTTTTAAGCTTTCCCGCTGTCGCTGGGGATGATTTGACGACTGAAATGTGTTCCCTAACACTTCTAAATAATTCCCTAAAATTTTCAGCCAAATCGGTGGCGGGAAACTTTTGAAAAATACGAAAATGTCGTTTTTTGCCCCGCACCCTCGATTTTAATGAATTTTCATAATTTGTAAAGTGCGCGCGGGCGTGTTCTGATTGCTGAAATATCTTCAGGGATACTTGGAGAGTATTTCCTGAAAGTTTCAAGAAAATCGTACGTCGGGGACCCCTTCCAAAATGGACAAGTTTGCATTTTTCTCCTCTCCGCCCCAGTTTTCTCTTTTTTAATGAATTTTGACCATTTCAAAAGTGTGTGCGGGCGAGTTCTGATTTCTGAAGTATCTTCAGGGATACTTGGCGAGTATTTCATGAAAGTTTCAAGAAAATCGTACGTCGGGGACTCCTTCCAAAATAGACAAATGTCCTATTTTTATCCCCCCAAACCCTGCTTTCTCTTTTCTAATGAATTTTAACAATTTCAAAAGTGCGTGTGGCCGTGTTCGGATTTCTGAAATATCTTCAGGGATAACTGACGTGTATTTCCTCAAGGTTTCAAAAAAATCGTACGTCATGGACCCCTTCCAAAATCGACGAATGACATTTTTATCCTCTCTGTCCCAGCTTTCTCTTGTTTAATTTATTATGACAAAAACTATGCTAATAATTGTTTCCCATTTTTTGAAATAGTTACATCACGGGCAAATAACTTCAGAGCTAAGCCATATTTCTTTAAAAATGATGTTGTTAACGTAATTTATATAAATTTGTTCAAGCTGTAATATATAGTATTTTACGATTTTGGCAGTAATGTTATTTGAACCCTTTACCAACAGCAACGCAAAATTAAACAAGTGTTGCCCGAGTTGGAACTTGACAAGGTTCCCAATGGCAACGGTTCGTCATGTTTAGGCAATCTATTAATGCTCAACTCGGGTTTTTGACTTTACATATGCATGCACGTGTATGAAAAGTACATACGTAGTCCATTTACGTTGTCATGGAGACGGACTGACTTGGCTGTTTACCGTCTTGCTGTTATATTTATGGTAGATTTACATATAAACAGTCATCGTAGTATTATGCATGTTGTAATATTTCACCTACCGAATTGGCATTCTCTGGGTTCTGAGTGGTAAATTTTTTATTACCACGACATTTCTACACGGTAATGTTCGTTATTGTCCTGCGGATAGAGTCATACTGATAGGTAGTGCGGTGAGTAATGATTTATTGGTTCTTTTTTAACCTTTAGGATCCCAGTCCACGAATGTCATGGAATTTATTAAATTTTCACTTAAATCCCATGTACACGAGTGTCATGGAATTTGTAAAACATCCCACAAATCCCAAGTCCACGAATGTCATGGAATTTTGAAATTTGACCCTGTGTCCCAGATACATGAATATCATGGATACGCGACAAAATGCGTTGAATCCCGTATACACAAATACGTGTATTTTCAAAAAATTACAAATTTGGCGACCGTGGAAACATTGCATGAAATTGAAGGGTTTTGATATGGCGCCCGAGTTAGGGCTTATGGAATCGTGATGGTTGTCCGTCTGTCTGTCTGTCCGTGAACAGGCTAGAGCCAAAACGACTGACCCGATTCACATGAAATTTTTAGTATATGCAAATTGGACAAAGTTAGAAACGAGTTCGCAGATGGGGAAATTGGTCAAGTGGTTGACCGGTGGGGGTCGTCTGAGTGGATGGGGTACTATACACTAAAATTTCAAAATTGTCATAGAAAGCTGAAATTTGGTATAGAGCTTGCTAATGGCTTCTATTGAAAGAATATGAAGTAAAATTGCAAAATCTTACCGAGGGGACCCTATGTGTGACCCATGCCGGTTTTAAGACATTGTCGTAAAAATATAAAAATCGGCATAGGATACTGAATGGGTTCTCATGAAAGTATATGAAGTTCAAAGTGGTCAATGTGTAACCTTAGTGACTCTAGAGGGTGACCCATACTGGTTTTAAAAGTTGCTATTTTCAGCTGGAATTTGGGATAGGGGCTAAAAATGACTTCTGAATAGCAAATAAAACTTTGGAAGATTTGAAAATCGGTATGGGTCATCTCCTTCCTCCACCCCATATTGTCCCTCTGGTTAAATATTTTTAGATTTCCCCTCCGAGTCTTTCATTACACGCCATTAGCACTCAATGTGCTGAATTTCAGCTTTCTAGCGATATTTTCAAGTTTGGTGTCGATTCCACTCACCTATCTATATGACCTCACTCGACAGATTTGGCTCACTTGCGAACTCGATTATTTTTGGCACCTGCAAAATTTGAAGGCAAACCGTTTTGGGTGTATGGTATCGGTGGACCGAAAGACAGACATGGCAAATACATAAGGCCTCACTGGGATAAAAATTTCTGGTTCGGGCTATGCGAAGCTGTACTAATAGGTTTTTCACCACGGTAATAGTATATGTATATGGGAAGTAGTTTTTGTGGATTATCATTGCATGTGATAATACAAATATATTCCGTTGGTTTTTTCTTGAAAATAAAATTCGGGTCAGTGTGGTCGAAAAAGATTCAGCAGCTTGGGTGCGTGAGGCCAGATAGCTGACAATTATTTGGGCCTTAAAGGGCATTTAATTGAAGATTAATTAGGGACTTAGTGATACGATTTTTCGTGACAACAATTTTGAAATGGGATCCTAAAGGTTAATAGTGCGTTTAGGTGTGGGGCCTTACATTAGTCATGTGATCTATTGGGAAACTATGACCACTACCCCTTGTGTGTGACCTATGTGGAGGGGCCTAGACCCTTGGTTTCTCCACAGTACTCGGGAAGAGATATAATAACTATTTCTCGCACGTACAAGGATAACCACCCGGATATCCAAGCTCAAGATGGAAACACTTTTTACGTATTTTCCCAGCTTGCACGTTGATAATCACATCGCTGCTATTTTTTATAATTTTGAAAGTTGCTTGCCTATATGAATTACTTTGCCGTGCTTCAGAAATTATGCCTGCGTTTAACAGAATTAAAATACTTAATTAATTTACAACTTAGATAAATAGTTACATACATACATAGTTTATTATTATCAATAAAATTTTCTCATTTATTTAAGTATCATTTTGTCGTGTCAATTTTATTTGTTTAATATTCTGAATTTAATACATACACTATAAATACTATATAATATTTAGAATTCTTTCAGAATAACTGTAAATTAATAGAAGAATTTTGGCGAAGGAAACAAAATCACGGCAAGGATGCCTGAGCACTATGTATTTAATTTAGACAAAGCTGTAAAATTGAATACAAATAAAAAGTTTGTGACGATATCAAAAGATCCAATTTAAACTCTAAATTCTATTATTAAGTTTGGAGCATTTTAGAAGAAAATTCTTCAGTGTGACTAACTGAATTTAAAATGTAATTTACAAAATATAAAACTTCATGAAACGATTTTATAATGGCATAAATTAACAATATACATGTTCAATGTGTGAATAAAACGTTGACGTGAATAAAATGTTGTATAAAACTATTATCTGCATATGCACATATTCATATGTAATTTTTTTAAAGTGCAAAATCCTAAGTGAGCATTAATAGATTGCCTAAACATGACGAACCGTTGCCATTGGCAACCTTGTCAAGTTCCAACTCGGGCAACACTTGTTTAATTTTGCGTTGCTGTTGGTAAAGGGTCCAAATAACATTACTGCCAAAATCGTAAAATACTATATATTACAGCTTGAACAAATTTATATAAATTACGTTAACAACATCATTTTTAAAGAAATATGGCTTACCTCTTAAGTTATTTGCCCGTGATGTAACTATTTCAAAAAATGGGAAACAATTATTAGCATAGATTTTGTCATAATAAATTAAACAAGAGAAAGCTGGGACAGAGAGGATAAAAATGTCATTCGTCGATTTTGGAAGGGGTCCATGACGTACGATTTTTTTGAAACCTTGAGGAAATACACGTCAGTTATCCCTGAAGATATTTCAGAAATCCGAACACGGCCACACGCACTTTTGAAATTGTCAAAATTCATTAAAAAAGAGAAAGCTGAGACAGAGAGGATAAAAAATATAGAAACTTGTCAATTTTCAAAGGGGTCCCCGACGTACGATTTTTTTGAAACTTTGATGAAATACTCACCAAGTATCCCTGAAGATATTTCAGAAATCAGAACTCGCCCGCACGCACTTTTGAAATTGTTAAAATTCATTAGAAAAGAGAAAGCAGGGTTTGGGGGGATATAAATATAAACTTGTCAATTTTTGAATGGGTCCCCGACGTACGATTTTCTTGAAACTTACATAAAATACTCGCCAAGTATCCCTGAAGATACTTCAGAAATCCGAACACGCCCGCACGCACTTTTGAAATTGTTAAAATTCATCAAAGCTGAGAAAACTCGGACGGGAGGGATAAAAATAGACATTTGTCAATTTTGGAAGGGGTCCCCGACGTACGATTTTTTTGAAACTTTCAGGAAATACTCGCCAAGTATCCCTGAAGATATTTCAGAAATCAGAACTCGCCCGCACGCACTTTTGAAATTGTCAAAATTCATTAAAAAAGAGAAAACTGGGGCGGAGAGGAGAAAAATGCAAACTTGTCCAGTTTTGATGGGGTCCCCGACGTATGATTTTTTTGAAACTTTCAGGAAATACTCTCCAAGTATCCCTGAAGATATTTCAGCAATCAGAACACGCCCGCGCGCACTTTACAAATTATGAAAATTCATTAAAATCGAGGGTGCGGGGCAAAAAACGACATTTTCGTATTTTTCAAAAGTTTCCCGCCACCGATTTGGCTGAAAATTTTAGGGAATTATTTAGAAGTGTTAGGGAACACATTTCAGTCGTCAAATCATCCCCAGCGACAGCGGGAAAGCTTAAAAATTAAAAAATTTAAATTCTGGGCTGGGCTGAGCTAACTTCCTGTACATGCAAATCTGACGAGAAATTATGGCATGGCGACGAAGTTTGTCGAAAACAAGGTGGTGCCGGCGGGTGTGCCTTTGCGACATGTCCATAACAGCAAAAAGAAGTGCTGTGCCAAATTTCATGCAAATCGGACGAGGAATGGTGAAATTATGGCATGGCGACGAAGTTTGTCGAAAACAAGCTGGTGCCGGCGGGTGTGTCCTTGCGACATGTCGATATAACTAGGTAGGTAGGTGTGTGTTTATTCAAGATTGATGTAGCATTAGCTTTTACAATCATAATTCATTCATTTCATACAAAAACAGCATTCAGAGAGATATACATACATAATTTCATCCTATGCTACTCAAATCAAACAAATCTCTTAAAGTGTCTTTAGTTGTGGGCATTATCCACAAGTAGCACCCGGCATCCCAATACAGGCTAACTACACACCATGACAAACATGTATATGATAGGTTCATAATTAAATGATAATATGTATGCAGCAGTATGGGTGTAGAGGGAAAACCGGAGATGGTCTCGGAAAACCTCTACATGTATTGGGAATGTGGCCCAATACACCATTCGGCCCATTACTGCTGGACACCAGTTAGGAAAATGTATGGCAGTGATACATGGGCGGATTCCGTGGTGGTGGTGATATCCAAATGAGGGTGGCGTCTGCATGCGGAAGTAGACAGGTGAAGGTTGTTGGGCGGGGGCTGTCCACGGACCGCGGGATCTTGCCCACGTCCCCCATGGTAGCCGTAGCCGGGGCCGACGACACCCCCACTTGCCCCTTCCCCCATCACAATACAATCAGGTCATGGGACCCCCGTAGACCTGACCATGTCGCCCCCCGTCATGCACGACCCCCTCCGCCACTTTTCAAACAACCACTCCCCACGGTCACCACCCCGATATACCAAACAAAAACCTACCTGGGGAGTCCCTCCAAGGCGTAGATCCTCCTGTGCACTGGGTCCGGCGAATCCATCTTCGCCTGATGGCTCAGCTTGTCGTTGCTGGGACGGGTGTGGCAGGGGGTGTCACTAGGCACGCAGGTGGGGGGTGTGAGTGGACGAGGCTCACATGGCAAAAAGCCTTTAGGACACACTTTACTTGCCCTGGCACACCCGCGACCCAGATGGAAGAGGATCCAGATGCAGAGCGAGAGAGAGACACGTGGTGCACGGAGGAAGCCAAAGAGGAGACTTATGTCGATATAACTAAAAAGAAGTGTCGTGCCAAATTTCATGCAAATCGGACGAGGAATGGCCAAATTATGGCATGGCGACGAAGTTTGTAGAAAACAAGGTGGTGGTGGCGGGTGTGACCTTGCGACATGTCGATAACACCAAAAAGAAGGCTCTGTCAAAGTTTAATGGAAATCGGACGAGAAATGGCGAAGTTATGGCATGGCGACAAAATCTGGCGAAAACAAGGCGGTGGCGGCGGGTGGGACCTTGCGACATGTCGACCATACCAATTAGGAGCGTTGTGCAAATTTGATGCACATCGGACAAGGAATGGCGAAATTATGGCATGGCGACGAAGTTTGTAGAAAACAAGGTGGTGGTGGCGGGTGTGACCTTGCGACATGTCGATAACACCAAAAAGAAGGCTCTGTCAAAGTTTAATGGAAATCGGACGAGAAATGGCGAAGTTATGGCATGGCGACAAAATCTGTCGAAAACAAGGGGGTGGCGGCGGGTGGGACCTTGCGACATGTCGATAGCACCAAAAAGAAGTCTCTGTCGAAGTTTGATGGAAATCGGACGAGAAATGGCGAAGTTATGGCATGGCGACGAAGTTTGTCGAAAACAAGGAGGTGGCGGCGGGTGGGACCTTCCGACATGTCGACAACACCAATAAGAAGCATAGTGCCAAATTTCATGCAAATCGGCCGGGAAATGGCGAAATTATGGCATGGCGACGAAATTTGGCTAAAACAAGGAGGTGGCGGCGGGTGGGACCTTCCGACATGTCGACAACACCAATAAGAAGCATAGTGCCAAATTTCATGCAAATCGGACGAGAAATGGCGTAGTTATAGCATGGCGACAAAGGTTGTCGCCATGCCCTGCAGTTATAAGTGGGGAGCTGTTAGCCGCCCTTAAAAGGGCGTTTCCAGAGCACACGACGAGGACGTCGCTCCCTCGTGCTCCACGCGGGTCGGCCCCCACGGACGCCCGAATGCGTCCGCGGGGTTCTACCTCCACCGGCCGGGAAAGCCCTGCCCACGTCGCCGCCTCTGCAACCGCGTTCCCCGTGGGGGCCCGTCTGACCCTCGCCTTACGAGGTGGGAGCGCACCCGTAAATCGGCCCCCATTAAGGCTTCGAACTCGGGAACCCGGCCGGCCCCAAGGGGAGGTATCGCTAAAGAGCGGCGTCACCCAAGGGTTGGAGGTAGAGAGCCCCTCTCACTTGCCAAGCGCCACCCGCACTTTTGGCAAGCCCCGCCGGCTCCCCACCCGGTGAGCCTGCTTGGTGGGAGGAGCATTGGAGGGGGGACCTTCCCGTAAGGCTCTCCCCTTGCAGCGTTGCTCCCCCGGACCACCCCTCCAACGGGAAGAGAGTCGGGGCTGTGGGACAAACCACGGGTGGACCCGACTCCCCAGAGAGGCGGTCCGGGGGCGCAGCTGCAATGGGGAGCTCACCCAGGGACACATCCCCCACGAGCGCCTCCCGCAGACTGGCAAAAATTTCTGGTGCAGCTCCTTTTATACCCTCTGGAGGGCGGTGAAAGTTCTGCTATAAATAGCACCCAGTGCTATAGCCTATGTGTTAACATAGACTATAGCACCCAGTCATACTGGGTGCTATTAATAGCCTATGTATATTAATAGCACCTGAGATAAGCGGCCTCACATGTTCCGTGTTTACAATTGTTACAAATAATTCATCATTAATAATTAATTATTTCAACGTTGTTGAGGTTGGGTAAATGTCGATTCTATATTTGTATCAAACATTTTGTAACGGCCCACGGCGAGGCAAATGGTCCTAGACGTATATAATTTGCTGTTATATTTACCGAAAATTATAAATCGTGAGATGAACATTGACTTAGCATATTATTTTAGTACACGATGATAACAGCTTGTTTTTCCTTTTTAAGCAAGCCTCACCTAAGCTTTTTTTAAAGAATTTATTTATGAGGCTATCGAAGCAACTGTCGTAACCTTGTATTATGATAAATGATAAATTGTCAAGCAATCTTGCTTTGATTTAATTCCGCAAAACAAAATCGAGAAGAATAAAGTAAGTTATTTATTTACTCTTTAGATTTTTTTTTTATAAATAATTGGGTATTATTTATTATTAACATAAACATTGATAAACTATGAAATACACTTAGTTGGCTTGGGGAGTAGAGGAAAAACCCGATGTTGGTGGGTTGGGAAAACCTTTACTTGATCCGGATAGGCGTAAAGTAAAGTAAGTAAGTCATATTTTCCCATGGTGAGGAAAGTAGGGAGACTTTGTAAGTTCAGGGGTGAAAGTGGTGGATGAAAATGTTCTATTTTTTATGGCTTTAAGATACCTTAACGCATTCTCATAATTCATGAAAATTGTGATGAAGATTATTACGACTAATGACGAGTAGGCACGTAAGCACGGGTATGAATAATAACAAATGGCCAAAGATATGCACACCTTTTTTACAAAAGCATATTATATGGAACTCAAATGAATGAATATTATTGAATTTTTAAATTACTCTGAAGTTAAGTAATGTTGGAAGTTGGAACGTACGTTATGGCAAGTGACAATTGCTGGAATGAGAAATTGCCGAAATGGGAGGGAATTGCACGCGGGCTGGTGGCTGGACACTCGAGTTTCGCAATTCCGGTCATTTGTTATTTTTTTTTCATTTCACTTTTTATTTTTAGTTTGCTTTCTTTTCAAATTTCTGTAATTTTTTAAAGTGCTTAGTCCTTTTTACCAATTTTGAGTTAGTTGTTTATTTAGTAAATGGGGAGCGGGGCAGACAGAACACATGTAGAAAGTAGAAACGGTAGAATATTTATTTTTACGAAGGATGTACAAGAAATCTGAGGTCAAAGTTTGACCACAAAGTTTGACCGGGTCAAACACTTGTGGATCTCGAGTACCGACACTAAGTAATGTTATTTTTGAACTGAAAAAGTGGGGTGAGTTGCAGTTATGTTCTGACGATGGCTGGTGGCATGGTGGTGGTGGCAGGTGGCAGTGGCATGGTGGCATGTTTGTGCTATATTGGTATGGTTGGTGGCATGGGGTGGCACTTTGGTGGCATGGGGTGGCAGGGTCGCATGGGGTGGCAGTTTGGTGGCATGTTTTCAAAAATTCAAAATCTCCAATTTTTTCAAAATTTTTTGGTGGGGTATACTTCGTATTTATGCGAGCGGAGCGAGCAGGTTAGGTTAGGGGCGCGAGCCTAGATAAGCTGCAGAGGTTGATGTTTAGCCTTCTGGACCACTCGTTTTTCGCATTTTCGCAAATTTCTAGGACACACGGTACGCAAATTTCTAGGACACACGGTACGCAAATTTAACCTAACCTAACCTGCTCGCTTCGCTCGCTAAAAACGAACGATACCCCAATACGGAGAGTAGAATTTCGACGAAAAAAATTTTTTTCACTGAAAAATAAAAGTCTTAGAATGTTCTGATGAAAAAAAGAGTGGTCCAGAAGGCTAGAACCATACCTTCTAATCTAACCTCGCTTAAATACGAACATTATCTTACCAAAAAATTTTGAAAAAATTGGAGATTTTGAAAACATGCCACCAAACTGCCACCCCATGCCACCAACCATATCAATATAGTACAAACATGCCACCATGCCACTTCCACCTGCCACCACCACCATGCCACCAGCCATCGTCAGAACATAACTGCAACTCAACCAAAAAGTGAATTTAGACAGGTAAAGGTAACTTAACTATTGCTGGTAAATAAAGTTGACGATTAAAAAAAATGATTTTTGGAAAAGGACCCAAGGATCATCATGAAACCGGAGAATTGTGAATCCATCAAGGAGAATCTAGGTTCGACACAGTCTTCTGGTTACAACTCGAATACTTCGGATGAAGGGTTACAAATTATGTCCCCAAAAAATACCTCAAGATTGAGTATGTGGTCAAAAATAAATTACATAGGAATGGAATGTGATAATACTGACATACTGATTTGATTTTTTTAGAACTCGAGGATTCAGCTAATACTGCAGATGAAAAAGTAACAATGGAACAGATTGAAATAAACGAAAAACTAATTGGAAGCCCTGTTTTGGAACGAATCATCGAATCACAATATGAAATTGATACTGTTTTGTCATGTCGCGACGGTAAAGTTGGAGCACACCGAATTGTGTTAGCGTCAGCGTCGCCATTCCTAGAATGCTTGTTGGCAGACCATGTAAGTAGAAGATATTATGGATTATGGAGGGTTCACAAATGTTCATAATGTATGCGAACTAATCAGTTCTTTTATGTCGTGTAGGATTTGGGTGAATTGGCAACAATTGTACTTCCGGACATCCCTGTGAAAGTCATGACACTAATTCTACACTTCTGTTATAATGGCCAAGTTGTGTTTCCGCTAGAACTACAAAAGGAAATATATGATGACATGGAGTATCTGATGATTGGAACCGGGAAGGAACTTTACATAAAGAAAGTAATTACCCAACCACCATCTAATTCGAATCTTACTCTTCAAGCGAACCCTGCACAAGCCCTTGAGAAACTTGAAGGTACAATCCTAATTACATTTATGAATTTCTTTCTTCCTTTTAACTATGAATTAGCTATGACTGATAAAATGGAATTTATATTTATCCTCGTTTAAGAAAATACGGCTACTACCCCTCTCGTTCGTTTCCCATCACCAGATAGCGAAACAGAAATTGGAAGTGATTCAGAAACCGAATGTGAAACGGAAGTAGAAAAAGAAATCTCAATTTCAAATACAGGTTCATCAGTTTTTACAATTGGTCCAGACAGGAAAGATAGATTTTATCGTTGTATGTTTTGTGATTATAAAAATCAACTCAGGTCTAACCTGGTCATGCATATAAAAAATCAGCATAATAAGGAAACCAAATTGGAATTACCCACATCAGCAGACATGACAAGCTTATCCTTTTGTCCAGAGTGTAAAGTGCAACACCTGACCTTGTCAAATTGCGATGGCTGCTTGAAGAAACACCAAATGGCTCGATGCTACACATGCTTTGGAGTTTTCCTTTCTGACCAATTGATACCACATTATAAAGATGCTCACGGTATCAAGTCGAAGTATGGATTTGTCTCTCCGTGTCGCTGGTGTGATATCGCCATTGGCATAACTGACGATGGGAGCCTGCTTCGAAATCATGCAATAAATTCGCACACTGCAACGTTCGCTAGGGCGACAAAGAAAATTTCGTCTTCATCACCAGTGAAAAGACGGAAAGCACAGAAAAGTTCCACCTCCAACAGCAATACAAGAATGACTAGAGGTCTTTCAATGTCAACTTCTGTCAACCCTTCATCTTCAGTACTGCCATTTGTACGCATATTTCAACAAAATTTGTACAATTCTAATCGAGAATCTCAACAATATGCCACAGAGGTAAAAAAACGAAAGCATGATGAACACGGAAAACCACTACAAGTTGCAAAGAGAAGTAAAGGTCCTCCTACACAAAGGGAAGGGAAGATATTAAGGTCCACAACGAAGTATAATAAGGGCATATTAACCATCCATCCAAATTCAGCTACCAGAAAAATCCCAATTGATCAAGTACCAAAAGTCCATGTGCATCTTAATTTACAAGCCGATGATTCTGAAGAGGAAGTTGTGACCTGAAGTTTCAAGCCTCAGAGGCAATCAAATTAACGATGTCTTGGAGCAGAAGAATTTAAATTTAGAATACGAACATAACGATTGATTACAAAGCATAATTTTATATTGTTATATCATTAGCAAATCATACCTAACCTACGCCTGTACTCGTAATTGTAAACATATTGCTAAAAAATGGCTTTTGATTTACTTTTATAAAAGCGCTTTTATTAATTAGCTTTATTTGAGCCAAATCAACCATGATCTGTGTCAACAACCCGGTGGCCGGTACCTAGTAATCTCAAACTCAAAATTTTATAAATATAATGTTCGAGCTGGTCTTAAAAAGTGTAAATTAAAGTAACTGATTTTAATATATTGTCATTTTTCATCAAAACGTGCCCAAATCTTTCTTCCAGTGTGCTAAATTCTTCCAGATATATTCCCATAATTATAAAGAAGAGATATATTTATTTATTTAACATATTAGCATTTTTTTAACAAGTAAGTAGACGTTATAAATTATTGCATACAACGAATAATAATAAAAATATTGCAAAATGAAACTACCCCTCTTCATACAAATCCGCCTTTCTGTAAACTTGCACAATTTATTCCACTTATTACACGTTAATTAAGTAAGTAAACCTTTATTCTACTGTCAATAAATATTAAACTGGTTTCCAACCTTAATTTTACTTTTCCATAAAAGAATTAAAAAATTGCATGCATTTTTGCGAAAATCTCATGCTATTGGCTGCATGCGTTTGCGTGACGTCAGAGAAATAGAAGTTTCTCGAACCGAGGAGATGGAACAAAATGCCAGCCAAACTCAACTCAGCATTCGCCAGCCAGCAGCATCACTTCCCATGTGCATTGCCACTTCTTCCTTGCTCGCCAAAAGATTTTTGCAGAAAAATCCAGAAGATTGTTCTTCATTGTTCTTGTAGCCAGGGACACGAATTAGTAGCTAATACAGGACGACCCAGTGTACCGCTGGTGACGACGAGTTCTTCGAGAATCATCTGCTGAAGAAGGAAAGGAATCAGTAATTCTGCGCCGAGCTGTAAGTAAAGGTGGAGGATTAATTTTGGTGGCTATTTGATATTAAATTTAATTCAAAATACGGGAAATTAAATTGTTTCCGAGTTGTAAAGTGTGATCAATAGATAGACACGATTAACAGCATAGATTAGTAATTTTTTTGGACCGAGAAGGTAGAAGAAAGTATGAAATTGTAGGTAACAAATTTGAAATACGTTAAGAGTTAATTTTTTTGCTATCAATTTGGTCAATTTGAATTTGAGAATTGATTAACCTGAGAAAAACGATAGCAGATGAATACGTGGTTGATGGTGTGATGACTTGATGAATCATCTGCTGACGCAATAATTTTCATTTATTTTACCTTAACTCTTACAGTAATAATCTCTTTGGTGGTGACAAAAACGGTCAGGAAACTAGTACAAGTAACATGGTGAAGGAAACGCAGTACTACGACATTCTCGAAGTAAAACCGGGATGTACAACGGATGAGTTAAAGAAAGCCTATAGGAAACTTGCCCTCAAGTACCACCCAGACAAAAATCCCAATGAAGGGGAGCGAGTAAGTGGCAAAGATACTAGTAAAGTAAATCTAAATTTAAAAACATGATTATCAATTATTAATTACGGTATTTTGCAATTCTTTTACTTTAGTTCAAGTTGATCTCGCAAGGCAAGTGCAATAAGGATGGATTAAAACAATTGTTCAATTTTGAGGTGGCACTGGGGTGGAATTGATAGGAAAATTAGTTGCATATTCATGTTCCCTAAAACGTTAAAAATTCTTGATAAAATGTGTCTCTTGGTCAGTGACTTGATCTGCAGATTATAAATCGTCATCATATCAGTGACAACCCTTTGCCGACCTTAGACTTGAAGTTATTGTAAAAGATAACTTATAAGATTGCTAATAATCTCTCTCTCTCTTCTCTCTCTCTAAAAGCGTACGAAGTTTTGAGCGACCCCGATAAACGCCGCGTTTATGATGAAGGTGGCGAGGATGCTATCAAGGGTGGTGGTAACACCGGTCCTGGAGGATTCAGGTACTGAATTCATATTTTTGTTTTCAATTCGATGGAGAATTTACATTTTCAAATTGAAATATCACCAGCTCTCCTATGGACATATTCGACATGTTCTTTGGCGGCGGAGGTGGCTTTGGTGGGGGCAGAGGTCGTCGGCAAGAACGTAAAGCGAAAAACGTGGTTCATCAATTGTCTCTGCCCTTAGAAGACCTGTACAACGGCACGACTAGAAAACTCGCCGTCCACAAGAACGTTATATGTGAAAAATGTTCTGGTAAGAAAGGCTAATCCAAATATAATATAAAACTAGTAGATTGCAGATTACACATGATTACAATTTAATGAATGTTTCGTTTTGTTCGTGTTGTTCAGGTAGTGGCAGCAAGTCAGGAAAAGCTCCAGAGAAATGTCCAGGCTGTAAGGGCCAAGGGATGATCTTCCGTGTACAACAGCTTGGCCCAGGAATGATTCAACAAATCCAAACAGTGTGCCATGATTGTCAAGGTGCTGGAGAGCGTGTCAATCCTGCTGACCGTTGCAAAAACTGTCAAGGGAAGAAAATAATCAAAGATAAGAAAATCATCCAAATTCATGTCGACCGAGGCATGCAAGATGGAGAGAAAATAACTTTACACGGCGAAGGAGACCAAGAACCAGGAATTGCGCCTGGTGATATTATCATCGTTGTCGACGAAAAGCCTCACCCAGTGTTCAAGTAAGTTCAACCCAACATTTTTTGTTTCGCCAAAAATCAATTCTTATGAATGAATGTCTTATTTTTGTATTCTTATTCTAACAGACGTGCAAACCATGATTTGATCATGACCATTGATCTTGAGTTAGTTGAAGCTTTGTGCGGCTTCCAAAAGACAATTGAAACCCTTGACGGTCGACAATTGGTTATTACCATGATTCCAGGAGAAGTTATTAAACCTGGTGAAGTTAAATGTGTCATGAACGAAGGGATGCCAGTTTCTGGAGATTACACGCACAGAGGGAAACTCATTATCCAATTTAATGTCAACTTCCCCAAGGAAATTCCTCCAGAATTGGTAGCAACTCTAGAAAACTGTTTGCCTCCGAGGTATTTACATAATAAAAAGTGGTGTTATATAAGTATGCATTTTATTGTGCACCTTAACTGAAATATTAACAAACTTTCCTCATTTTATATAGAAATGAGTGCATCATTCCAGACGGCTCGGAGGAAGTCACCCTAATGGACTTTGACCCAAAGAATCATACTCGACGACGCCAATATGCGCACGAAGAGGATGACGAACCCCGTGGTCAAGGAGTTCAATGTCAGTCACATTAGAAAGTAATAATATCCACCTTGATTTCGCTCCTTTTGTCGTCTGGTCATCATTGAATATTAGTAGATCTTTACACTCAAAAATCTTATACTACTTCGTACTCACGTTTTCTCATTTACACTACACGACCCATCCTATACTCGTTCTCCTTCCGTCTCATTGTTAGATTCGCTTCCTCGTCCTAATCGGGATCATTTATTCGGTAATGTATGACAAGGTTCAAAGTTACTATTTGAAAATCCAAAAATAAACGATACATAAACTGCAGAATTGTGAGCAATTGAGTTAAATGTCAACTTTCTCATCTATGTATCTACATGACATGTTATTTATTATTATATTTCATCCTATATTTGAATATCACTTTTCAAGCAAAACATTTCAGTTAGTAATCATCCATAGATCAAAAAAAGTATCAATTTAACTATACCTCTACTAAAGACGAAGTATTAGTAAGCTTTGTTTTAGTCTTAGTTTAAAAAATTGTAAATGACGATAAAATATATATTATTGCCTCATTTTTTTGTGCGAGTGATGTGTGTCCGATTTTCAAAGAAATTATATATTACTTTTATTATTCGCTATGTATGTACTTATTCTTAGGGGTGCTTCTGTGATTTTGTTTTGTGTGGATTCTCCATAATAATTGTACTTGTAGGCATTGACATTAGTTATATGATTACTATGCACAAGTGCGATCATACATTTTACTTGTACCTTATGAATATATTTGTCGCTTGTAAAATATTGACCGTATTACAATTTTTTGTTACAATTACAGTTATTGAAATACTTATTGCAATACAAAGGCGTCTTAATAGAATTAGTCGACTATGATAAATAAGTAGAGTAAAATGTCAAAAATGATTTTGTGTTTGGAGAAATCACAACGCACAGCAGCAGCAGAATGATACACGTTCTCACTATTAAGTCTACCTATCTATGTACAATGATACAATAATAAGTGTAATTTTATGTACAACGCATTTATGCAGTAATAAAACGGGAGAAGTAATGTCCAATCTCAACTCGACTCACTGGGGAAACTTTATTTCAAAATATTCTGTACTTACAATTGAGGTCTCCGATTTTGACCAAACTAGTGTCAATGGCAAAAATTAATATGAAATTTTCAAAAGGCATGATCTGCCAGTGATATTTGGTTTGGCAGAGATATTTGCATGCACCCGACACCCGAAGAGAGGAAAACGGGGCCTAAAGTTGTCAAATGTTGCGCTTTCCAAATTTACTACACGTTTTCTCCTCTTTGAGCGCAAATGTCTCCGCTAAATTTTAGAATTCGCAGATAGTGCATTTTGCAAATTTCATATTCATTAAATTTGTGATCGATTTACGCTAAGTTGGTCAAAATTTGGAAACATACTCTGGGAGACCCCCAATGTTTGTAATTACAGTTATGTATGCAATTTAATGATATGCATCAACTTTCTTTTATTGCGTATTTGTCTCTCTATTTGTCCCAAGTTCCAATGACTTTGTAGAAAGCCTTCAAAAAGTGCAAACACCCGTGTCCAGTCCAGTCTGACTTGTGTTCCCGACAAACAAAAAATACGACGAAACCATAAAATGATTTACCCATGCATGCTTCCACAATTCATTCTGCCATTATGGCATTCACAACATATTTATCCACAAAATTTGAACGCACCTTGTTAATTTTAATACAAATTGAATCATTGACCATGTAAGTGCTCCATGCATGCATTCGTGTACATACATA
Source organism: Folsomia candida (assembly GCF_002217175.1). Classification (NCBI taxonomy): domain Eukaryota; kingdom Metazoa; phylum Arthropoda; class Collembola; order Entomobryomorpha; family Isotomidae; genus Folsomia; species Folsomia candida. The sequence goes on along the minus strand of NW_019091252.1, from coordinate 319,339 downwards.
CATATGTATTCGTATCGTGTCATGTAAGCACTTTGGTGGAAGACATGTAGTCGTTGAGAAAGAAGAAATGTATTGAACAAATCCAATTATTTTCCTTAATGGTTGGGCTCGTCCGCGTCGGTGTCTCAAGTCCAGAATAAAAATAATATGCAGTCTTCTTTTACGTGATGGAATGGATTACAAAATCATACAGTATCGCATTACATGATTAAGAACGGAGTGAATTAGCCAACAAGGAGAAGTTTGTTACATATGTAGATATCTTACGTATTATACGCAGAGAGGAGAACAAGAAAGACTGGAATTCTGTTTGTGTGTGGGAATTGCATGCATGTCATGTTAACTTTTATAAATGATCAATTTTACCATCCAATCATCTAATAAGAAGATGATACCCATCCACTCCAAAGTCTCGTGAAACCGATTAAGTAGACATTGTATATTCTACTTTTGTAATGTCTCTGTAAAAATCTTGCTTGCTACTTTGTTGCCATTCCATTAAGCGAGAGAGATTCGCACGAGGTGGGAGGTGAGGTGAGGTGAGATTCACTCTCGGAGTATGCATATTCTATCCATCTTCTTGATATCATTATCTATATGCACAGATGAAGATAAGATTCACTGAAATCATATGCAAAAATTTTCATGGAAAAAGTTTGAAAATTTTGTGTGGGCATGACAAATATTTTAGGCTACCGAATGCATGAACTTTCCCCACTATGTACATACATACATGTACATAATATCTATGTATCAAAGTCATGTTATCACATTTGATCCTTCTTATTCGTTCGAGTGAGTAAGTCAGTTGTAAGTTCTTATGCGATTACTCGACTACATCATCACTTGATATGACTATATTACACCTTCTACATCCCAAGATTGTGTGTCTGTATTCGGTTCTTATTCTCTCTCAATTTTGTGTATCTGTCTCTGTATCCATCTGAAAAGCCAAGAACCGAACCGGTTTCACTTTTTACCAGCTTTTATCTCACCTCTCACTGTAATGTAACCAAGGAGCACGTCGAGCTCAAGACTTCCTCCAACTCGGCCAAGATGCATGTCCCCTTCCCCCAAAATGCTGGCATGCTGATGGAGAAATCCTCATATAGTGTCGCCTATTATTTGGACGTTATAGAGTGTGTTTTGTAAGCAAAAAGTATATGCGCACAGGCATCGTTTGGGGGAGAATTGGGCGAGAGGAGAAAGGTTTGAGGGGATCCAATCCAATGCAACTTTTACATGCCAAGCATAACATACCAACACTTAACCAAGTACAGCTTAAAAGATGTTGTTGTGGATGGAAGAAGAATCTTGGCATGATGATGTGCGCTATAATGTAATGCAATGCAATGTTATGTTATGTTGTGGCTATTTGCTTTTATTTGTATCACATCATATTATCCAATTCACTGGCGAGGAGGCAGTATGCGAGACGAGAGGAGTGAAGGTCGACTATAAAGAGAGAACAGAACAGAACCGAAATAACTAAAATGAGGTGGATTGAACTGTTGTAAAGAGTGTTTTATATATACGCGGAGAAGATATGTTTCATCAAGTGGTGGATGGTGATAGCAGAGGATTGCATACACATTTGTATATCATTCTTCCCAGCCAGTCAGTCTTGTTCCATTGCAGACCTCTTGTTGTTGGTGGATAAACAGCATCGTCGTCATATTGTTGTGGAGACCCTTTAAGACTGCTCTGCAAACAGTACTGGAAGGATCCCTTTTTCCACTCTCCCCGTTTGAAACCCATCTGCTCTTCCATGTAAAATGTGACCAGTGTTATGTTGTAGGCTGCCAGTTGGTAAAGGGCCGTCCGCGTGAGTGTACAGTACCACCAGCAGGAGTGCGTACAGAGCGAGTAAATGTGAGGGAGGGAGAGAGAGAGACTTATTGAGTACTTCAAAGTACACGTGCGTTTTCCATACATACGTTTTTCGTACGAGGGAAAAGGGATGGGACACTTTAAGACGTGGGTTGTAAGAAGAGGAGAAAGTTGGGGAATAAATGTTGGGCAGAAGAGAAAGCTAGATTTGTATTAAGTGGTTTAACACAAGGGAAATTTTGGTGAAAGGTTAAAATGAGAAAGTGTAATTATACGGGAAGAAAGGAGCTTTAAAAGAAGGAGAAAGTTATAGAGAAAGCAGGTAATATAAATATTTTGAGGGTTAAGATTTTTCGAAACGGCGTTAAAGTAATACTAATTTTATCTTTGGCACAATTCTCTTTTTGGTGTTTAGAGAGCGACACAAAACTTGGAAATGAAGACGACTTAATAGGAATTGGACATTACACGCATTTCGAATTTACCTACCATCTCAGCGAAACTGATCCCACTTTTTATCCGAAAGCTTTATAATTTTGAGATTAATGGCCCCAACTACTTCAATCTCGTCCGAATGTGATACCCAACAGGACCCACGAAATGAATCAAACGAGTCATCCGGGTATGTTGCAGCAGCCCCCAGGCGTGGCCGTGCAGCATACCGTCGTCAGCAACTACCTCCATCCACACCCACATCCAGGTGAGGACATGGAAATTTCCTCCTCCCATCAACACCACCAACAACAACTTCCCCCTCACCCGACATCCTGGGGGAAATGTGACCCTGATAATTCCTCGTCCTCGCCGTCTTCTAATTTTGGTGCTTCTACGACTCCTGGATATGGTGACTACCCGCAGCAGTGCTACTATCCCCCCAACAATTACCCCCACCATCACCAACAACATCACGACACGCCACGTCCCGATTCGACAGATTACCACCACACGCCTTCCGGATTTTACAACAACCATCAGCATCACAACCCGCATCACCAAGTGGACGAAGTGGGTGGGAGGGGAGATTGTCGAGGACAATATTATCCCAACCCTGCCGCCACTTCTGATCAATTTGTACCCTATGAACAGAGAAATAGTGGCAACAACACGACCCCCTCCTCCTCATGCGCTTTGGGAGGAGGTGGTGGTCACAATAATGCTGGAGCTGTTAATTTCTACGGCTATTATCAAAATAGTCACAATAACGGTCATTACGAAGGGTATTCTGGTGGGGAAGAGGGTGGAGAAAGTGGCTTCGTCCATAACAGAGGAATGGTTGGGACGCATCGTTACTTTGACCAAAATCATCACCACCAACAACACCACCCAGATGCCTACTTTCCCCCGTACGGACACAACCCGAGTAGTTCCAGATACCCGGTGTCTGCCTCTGTCCCCAATAATGCGAATTCAAATCCATCCCTCCCAAACAACCTGCCTCAGTACAACAATAGTCATCATCACCATCAGCATAATAATCATCACCATCCCGGCCATCACCACCACCCCCCGTTCAGAAGGAAGTCTATGGAGTCGTACGTTTCTGAAGGGTACACCAACACCAAGCTTGTCGTCGGTGCTGGTAGTAGTGCTCCTGGTTTTAATAACAATCAAGTCCAAACTTCCGGTTTTGTGGGAGGAGGAGGAAGCAGTTCACCTTCCCAACAGCAGCAACAAACTGCCTACTGTTCGCCAGCCCCATCCCCGTCTTCCTCCACCTCACCGGCCATGATGATCAAGAGGGAATGCTTATCCAACCCGCCTCCACCCACCCCACCGCCTCCAAGCACAAGCTGGGTGAGAAATTCGTCCAGCAACTCCAGTGCCAACTGTTCCAGTACGAGTGACCATTACAACCCGCATCACAACAACCTGTACCCCCACCAACAATCCGCCACCTATTCCGTCGACTTCCCCACCTTCAAGTCGTGTGCATTCGAACATAACAACGGTCCTGGAAGGGACGAGTGTGCTAATAGTGAAATGAAATTACAAAACAATTACGCCATGAAACCGGGTTCTGTGAAGCATCGGAGTTTGTCCATCCCTGCAGGGTTACCGTCTTCGTCAACCTCGTCCCTCCTATACGGCGGAGGACCAGGTCTTCATCATCACAATAATAGCAGTGACATTCAAATGGGTGGTGGTGAAAGCATGGAGAAGGTTGAAGACTCCTCGTTGTCATATCCGCTCTCATGTCATGGAGAAAGTGGGCTCCCTTCGTGCTCCTCGTATCATGAGGATCACGCCCAACAAAGTGATAATGAGCGCAACAATGCTTCCCCGTATCACACACAACAACAGCACCACTCCTCCTCGTCATCGTCTAATTCCTCCTCTTCGTCGTCCCAGTCTCCCTCGGGAGGAGGGAATGAAGACTTGTCGAATGGTGGACCCCCACCCCACCACATTATTCTCCAAGGTACTGACTCGACCACAGCAAACTGTGATGAAGATGAGGATGGAGAAGATGACGACGATGACGACAATGATGACACCAATCTTGACAACGAGGAAGGAGACGAAGACGACGAAGAGATGGAAACGTCCTCCCTCCTTCACGAATTCGACGTGGATGACATCCCCGAAAGCGATATGATTATTGCTGAAGACGATGAAGACGACGATGATCAAGATGTAGACAAAGCCTTTCCGGATGAAGATGACGATGAAGATTTGCCCGGACAAGGCGAAGACTCGGAAAGTAATCCAAATAACAATGTGATAAGTACTACCGGTAATGATAACAGTGGCGGCGGGGGCGAACTCGATGTGGACCCTCCACCACCCAGCAATTCAGCAGCTCCTGAAATTCACTCCAATTCGAATTCTAACACGTCCTTCACCTCTGCCCTCTTCTCCCTCAAGAGGTCGAACAGCATGTCGTACCCGTTCGGGGGAGGGAGTGGTGGGTCAAGTCGGAGCAGTTGTCAGCAAGATGACCAAAACCCGGCGAATACAACCACGACCTCGACGACGACTCATTGCGACTCTGGAATTTCAATGTCATTCTCATTCTCATTAAATAACAATAATAATACAAATTCGTCCTCTTCGAGTAGTCCGAGTCCGCACAAAATCTCGAAAAGGTCTTTAAGTGAGACGGACGTGGTGAACACGACGACAACGACGGCTCACTTCGCTCACTCGGTGGAAAGCAATTTGGCGACTGGAAGTGGGTGTGACGGTAGTGAAGCGTCCTGTAGTCCTCCAATAACAACGACGACCACGACGAGTGAAAGTACTGCAAGAACTACAAACAATTCGGTTACTTTTCATAGTTCTAGTGAACAAGAATCGAGTGCAGGTGAACCACCGCAGAGTGAGACAAGTACTAATATTCCCAAAAGTGGGGGTGGTGGCGGTGGTGGTGTGGTTGTGCCAAAAGGGTGGAAACGTGAGATTTATTTTGCCAAAGATGCTGTTACCGTGTTTTATATCAGGTAATGATTTTAAACTTCTTAATTAATTGGGTTTTTACCCGTTACATAAGCACATGCATACTTTCACTCGAAATAAATGAGTCATTATTCCGTATCATTCCCCGTAATTCGTCACCCTGCTAAATCAAACAAACAAACAATGCAAATAATGCATGCACATACTATCAGCACATCTTATCAATTTAACCGTTTCACAACTCGTTCACATTTCGCATTGCAATTTGCATGCATACAGAGTGTGCATTGTACTCATATTTAGATGGATATTAGAAGTCAATCCTAATTTCCACTCCCATTTCACGACACTCAATTCAAAGGGAGTACTAATAGATAGATAAATCGTATGCCTTGATATAATGGGTGGTTGTGGTGGTTTTATTTGTAAGTAAAATGTTAAGAAAAGATAAGCCATCACTTTGCAAAACTACCAACTACCGATTGGACTGGAATAGATGGATACATAGATCGTTATTTTATTGTGTCATGTGTGTGTCAATTATCTACCTGGTGGACGGACGGACGGCAGCAAGCAAGCAAGCCTGCCATGAATAATAGTTGATAGTCAAACTAACTAGTAAACCAAATAGATAAGAGAAACAAGGACATACAAACATACATATTCACGGTTGGCTGTTATGCATACGTATTAACGACGAGAGGGATTCGTGTCAGGATATTTCTCCCATTAAATATTTTGTCCCTAAACATAACATTTAGGGGAAAGTGGTGTTTCTCTCGCGAGCACACTTTCTCTCCTTCCTGTTTAGTTCTCGTATGTATCCTGCATAATATGGCGCAAACTGAACCTCGCTCATTTTCCATTTAGCTTCCTCATGCATAAATAATACGTTCCACACCTGGGACAATGAGACGTGGAAGACTTGACAAAAAGCAGGGTGCACCTTTTCCTCCTGCCAAGCCTTACCTGAGCCATTACTCATTTTCATTCGCACTGACGTAAACATGACACGAATTATTATTACGCGAATGAGTACCCACCACACGGCTGCTGGATAAGCTGGGGCTAAAGTACTCGACACACTTCTTCTTAATGGGGTGAGGGTGGATGTTTTAATATGGATTAATAAATTTATTTATTTCCCGTCGTCGTCGGTGCAAAAGGGTTGTGTAATGAGTGTCAACGCTGTTTGCTGGACTTGCTTGACATTACAAAATTGTTTTTAAATTGTTGGCAGGGCATGTTTTCTGTGCAAATTGGGTTTACTTTAACAGTTGGCACAGTTTGTAAATATAATTTTGATAGAATTATGCAGGGTTTTCCAAGCTAGGTATAAATAAGTCAGTCGACTTTCATTATCGGATATGACGCTGACAACGACAACAAAAAACAAGCACTATGCACTACGGCTTAACTAACTTCCCAATCTCCTTCGTATCATAATATTCATATTTCTGTCGAGTTTGGTGTGGTCATTAGCAGCCGAGTTGGGCATTGAAGGGGGAATGGATTCTGAAGAAAGAAAGAAATGCAATCCGATTCGACGGAAACGTTACTTTGACACGCCATTGTGTTCATACACTTGCTGATGTTTTACAGGGCTCACTTTGGGTTGCTAACACACACACCTTCGAGCATTAACAGGATTTTGGAAGGGAGTGCATTTTATTTTTTGAGGAAATTTATTATTACTCCCGTGCCGGGTGGGTCCGTGTCCGGTTTTGTGTATGTATGCTCGTACTACATACGACAGCGAGTGCCCTTTTGTAGATATGATTTGTTGATTTGCATAAAGGTAGTAAAAGTGTTGGGGGTTTCGTGCAATCGGACGTAATTTAAGGTTTCATTCAGCTACAATTTGGCCACATGGTTTATTGAATTTTTTTGGGGGATATTAATGGAGAAAGTGCTGTACGATTGTGATGATGGCCTTTGAACTAGATAAAAGTACAGCGTATAATGCATAATGTAATATGTGCTTCAATTTGTAATGAGACGATTTTTTGTGAAATAAATATTTCTCACGAAATTAAATGCGTATTTCCAGTAACAGGGCAATCCAATTAGTTAAACTGATTTAATGAAGTCTGTTCCTCTTGTATAACTTGTAATAGGATGCTTTTCTGCGAAATAAAATTGATATGTTTCCAGTAACAGGGCAATTAAACTTATTTAATGAAGTCTGATATAGAACTTTTAATTGGACATTTATACAAATTTGTTGCTATTTTCGGGTTACGCATACATATGTAAAGGTTGTATAGAATTTCATCTATAGCTCGAAATACATATATATTCCTCCAGGCGAAATTTATTTTGTGAAATAACCAGATAATTGCATACTATTGTCCATCATGATAAGAGAGAGTGAGGCATTATTGTGAGTGCACCTTTTATTTACTTTTTACCTTTCACCAAACTTTCACTTTGTTCCTTTTCTTTGCTTTGTTCTCTTTGCATTGTCTTCTTTGTAGCCATCCTTTCTTCACTAATTTGTTGTCATTCCCTTGGGTGGGTAGTTCCTCCTTTCCAGCTCCAGCCATTTTTGGCCCTCTCGTAAATATTGATTATCAATTTGTTATCAAAAAAGCTCCTCCTTTATCGTCTCGCTTGGCCGTAAACATTATTATCTTACAAACAATATTGAGTTCGTATATTTTTATTTATTAAAGGCAAGAATTGAAAATAATTTCATTTAATTACGGTGTTATTTTACGATTAGGACACTTGTCTAGACGATGTTGGTTATGTAATAATTGATAATTTATGTGTGCAACATAAAGTGAAAGCAGGCTATATTTTTTTGTATTTATACGATTACATCAGTCGGGTCTGTAATGTGACTTTTTGGTACATATAATATTTTCCCAGCTTCTCCTTGTATTATTTTTCCACAATAAAAATTTCTGCAGTTTTTTCCACATTTTTTTACCCATGTATTCATACTCACTCCCTCGCAGTCACACGGTTGAGTCCACTTGAAGTAGATTCAGGTTGTACATATGTACATACATATTTAGTTTATTTGGTGGAAGAAAGAAAGAAGGAACGGATAGAGATAATTACACCCTTGTTCGCCTTGTTTTGCGTTTGTTTGATGTTTTGATTTGGTGGAGCAGGGAGGAACATATCATAATGGAACCTTAATACGCACTCCCTCCTCGTCCTGGCAATATCTTACATTAATATCTTTCTTTCCTTCCTCCAGGTTTTGGTAACCTAACCGGAGTGAGTGATTTGAAAATTGATTATTTCCACCACACCACACAATACTAAATTCTTTCTGCTTCCCAAAGTGGACATGACTTGCATACTCATTTATGTTTCGCCTGCATTTTACCGACTTCTTATCCGGTTATTAAGTCAGTAAAGTAAGTGAGGGTGGATGGATGGATGGCTTTATGTTTGTGTGTTGTTTCGCCTTTTGGTCGGCCTGACGACTTGGTTCATTTTATTTTTGTAAATTTTATTTTGTTTTATGGCAAGTTTATACCAGTGTGAAGTTCTCTCATAATGTGTCATGAGTCGGTGGGTTTCAGAAACGGGAATTGTATTTTTTTAGAGCAGGTTGTATAATGTTGTTGTACCTGAAAAATTACGTATTTGGACTGTATGTATGTAGTTGGTGTTGTTGTTCTTAATTTTTATGAAGGAACGAGCTAATTAAAAATGACATATAACATGATGACTGTGTAGGTAATATACATAATTTCTAGTTTTATATCAATCTCATTTAATTCCACTCTGGTAATAGGCTAGTTTATATAGGCTGCATAATAACAATTAATTACGAGTAAAGTGACAGGGTAGCTTGCATGTGGTGGTGTTTGTATGTACGAATCTACAATAATAGTGACATGGGCAGGGTGAATATATAATAAATGATTAATTACACCTTTAATTGTGTATAATAAAGTTGGAAGGAATGGCTGGATTGAGTTGTTTGTAGATTAAGTGGCTTAGGTACGCACCACCTCATGCGCATATTTACGAGATATTTTTACATAATAAATCAACACTTTTATGCGTACATTTCAGTCAGATCTGACCATAATTGTGGCGTGGAAGATGACGACATCAGATTCTTTTTGGGTGTAGGTCGACTCATTATGTTTGCATTATGTGACAAAACTAAACCTTTCCTTGACAAAGTCGTCACATATTTTAATCGCACAGAAATGTGCAGCCCAGACTTGTTTATTGTTTGAAAGAATGGACAAAGAAGGCAACGCGTAAGTAGATATGAATCAAGAAGGAGACATTTTCATTAGAAAAAAGTTTGATAATCAGAGGACGGATATGTATTTATGAAAAATGGCTGAAATATTTATTTAACGAAGAAAACGCCAAAATGTGTACCAAAAGAACACATAAAATTATAAAATTTTTCGTCTCGTATCGTTGTAATATTAAAAAAAAATATACATATGTAGTATTGAAAAATATCAAACATATTGACGTATTTTCCAAATAATAGCGGAAATATTTATAAATATACTAATACTTTTGAAAACCTAGAAATATGTAACAATATGTCAAAATATTTTGAAATTTTAGTGATCCATTCGAGTTAGGGAACACACCCACAAAGTTTTACCGTCGGTCGTCATCAAATGAAAAAGTTGAAAGTATTCAAATACATATCCACCCTCTGCTGATAATAAAAAGCCACCCCTTTTTCTTTCCTCTTTCTTTAAGTGTTGATTAGTCGTGGTTCATTAGCTGCACACCGACTGCGACAAAATTATACTGCTCTCTTGTATTTTATTTAAGGGGAACTGATTTTATACGTCTTTTTAACTGGTAGTGAATCATAATAGTAATGATCGACGAATGAGCCTGAAGGAATTTGTGACTCTTTATGTAAAATAGTCCTCCTTCTCTCTTCCTGAAAAAGCGTTTTGTTTGAAACTCGGTAATAAAGTGACAGTGAGTCAGTCAGTCTCTGTTCTGTCATAAAACGGGGATGACGTAAACATGAAAGATCAAATGAAATGAACGTCAAGTAAAAGACATCAAAGGATGTTAAGCAACTAGGCGGAAGAAGAAGGGAAGATGAAATGAGGGGCATTGCACATCAGTTAATTTCACAGGAACGATGATGATGATGATGATGACGCTGGTAATAATGACGATAAAACAGCGAGACATCCTTCCTTCCTCTTTATTATGGAGATTCCATGCTAAATTTGGGATTAATTGAGCATTAAAAATTTAAACTGTTCAACTCCACCCTCAAAGTTACGAGTCAAAACTTTACAACCAAGTTACACATGATTGCATCTCTCTTTATCGAATCTTTGTTAGTATCGCGTTTGATCAAAGTTATTGCTTTTTCCGGACTACCTAATTTCGACTTGGCAATAATTTAGGAAATAATGTGTATAAAATGGAAAAGTAAGAGCCCGTTGTAAATAAATTGAATGATTGATACATGCTTACATCACACAGCAATAAAATAAAACCCTGGCCTCGGTGCGCATTCAATTCTGCGAGGCAAATTCCATTAACTCATCCATTGTGTAATCTTTCCGGGTTTAACTCTTGAACCGTAAATAAACAAAAAGTAATTTGAGCCAAGGCACGAGTTGGATTAAAAAGGAGGGGAGCGAGAAATCCGACGACGGTCTTAAATTGCGTCAAGTTTCTGCATTAGCATAACCCAGATTTAATTGGATTACGTAAAGAAAGGGATTCGAAGGGAAACGAATGGTGAGAAGTTCAACTCACTCTTTGCGCCTTCCAATTAAATGCCATGCAAATTTTAGACCTATTTTAGCACGGTATTAAATTTCTTGAAAATTATTACGTACTTTGAATCAACTTTATTCATCCCAGAAGAAAAGTGGTGGATGGAGAATATATAATTTAGGAATAAAGTTTATTAGAGTTTGTTGGATGGAGTTTGGCTTTGCTGGTACATTCATAATTGTGCAGGCATTGACTATTCGTTAAGGTCAAATATGTAAAATAAGTACATTCTTTTGTTCTTCTGAGAGGACTTGTTACGACGAGGACGACCAGTGGCCGCGGAAGCGTAGTGGGGACAGAGGGACAATGTCCCCACGGTTGTTCGATGTCCCCATGATCTGCACATGTTATATAAACCCCTCGCTCCCCTATCATAAAATGTTAATGTCCCCACGGCTTCCGCGGCCACTGACGAGGAAAGCAAAACTGGAGACTGCCTCGAGCAAAGATTACGCTTTAAAATTCAAGTGTATGCGCAACTTTGAATGGATGGCTTTGAGAGTGAGAGTTAAATTATCAAGTGTTCGATTTTGTCTTCTTTATTTTATGGCCTATTGTGCATTGCATAGCTTTGTGCACCTTGTAGATATTCACTCCTAATTCCTGTTATGTAAGGTTGTAACCTCATCTCTCGTCTAAAGTGGACTTTTTGACTTCGCCTACTTCAATCCACGTATAAAATAATGATGACGAGGAAATCGTGCTGGTGCTGTTCTGGGTAGCGTAATAACATTAATTTAATGCTCATTGTACACTTAATGTCCAGCAGGAGACCATTTTTGAGCTTGGGAATCATACATAAGCTTTAGTGATGTTGATGGAACAGTTTATCATAATGTTTTTTTTCTTATGAATACATTTATTTTGCGAATTTAACATTTGAAATGGAGCTTTCTTTGAAAAATTTAGCATGATTTAAATTTCGAATAAATATTATGACTGGTTAATAGCGTGTGTACGTAGTTGACGACGATGTTGGTTGTGTGAGATGGTGATCAAACTCGTTTCTTTCTCTCTCCAGCCAAACTTTATGTGGGAGACGGTGCCAAAGTATTAAATATTTTTTGCTGGCTAAATCGACTCGTCTTTTTAAACCGGGCTTATGTTCCGTCTTGACTCAAAGGTGAAAAAGGTTTCGTAGTTGTGGTGGTACTTGAATCTGTCATGTAGGAGGATTTTTTCACAAGAGACACGACGCAATTTAACCATCACACACATCACTTCGTACTCATCCACACCATCAAAAAAGCTAAACAACACTTTCTGGGAATGAAATTGAGAAACAGAACATGTGCACTTTTTTATTTAGATAATCTACTTATGAACTACTTGGTGGTGAATTTCTGCTTATTTTGATGCTTTGGTCAAGTGAAGTATTTACGAGTTAAAAATATTGAGTGCTATTCAGTTTATGAGATAATCTCGATCGGAAAACAGATCATGGAGATGATAAAGTTTGAATCAAGTCAAGCCTAATTTAGTCCATCTGTAATGCTTTGTTTGGCATTACGTACGTGCATAATCTGTCCACCCAAAAATGCACCATCGTACATCCATGCACTTTTAAATCTCCAAATTTAATTAGATTTTCTTGTTTGCATTTCAACCGCAATTTATCATCCGCTTCAAATAATAAGCCTTCTCCAAAATCGACAATGAGAAAAGAGAGAAATGTATGTACAATCAGTCAATGTTTGTATTGCATTTTGTTCGGAATGAATGCAACTGGTAGCTTTGATGAGATGTGATACACACTGCACAACAATACGTACAAACAGAAATACGGACGGGATAAGATCATCTTCTTCTTCTTGGTAGACCATCCCATCACCCAAGAAGATTCCAGATTAGAGATAAATGCGAGTAAAAAACATAATACGGTGGGTGGTCACTTCATCTTCAAAGAGCCCGTGGTTTGATCCTTCCTCCAAAAGTCTTACTTATTTTTAGTCGACGGGAATAAAACCATATTTCTTCTAAGTAATCTTCCCCACACAACTTTGGGATTTAAGAGAGAGATGACACTTTTTTAAACCTGGAATAAATCAGGTCGCAATTATTCATTCACGAAATTTATGCATGATGGGATTTATGCACCTTTTCATAGAACCCAAGCGTTCCTAATGATGCTTGTAATTCAATATTAAAGTGTCTCTTGCCTCCATGATCCAGCGTCATTGTCTTTATCGTCCGAATTGGTAGACGCCACGGACGGACGACTTGGTTACAAAAACCTTGAAACAAAGTCGTGAATGAATTTGTGGTTGGATTGGATTTACGTGGAAGGAATGTGGCTGCGGCTTTCATCTCATCGCATCATCGTCATCTCCTTAAGTTATTGTATCGGGCGAGCATATTTCATCTCGAGGAAATATTCGGGCTTATTATGTTATAAAACAAACGAAAAGGTTTCGTCCGTAATGATATCTGGTATACAATTCGAGATGGAGTGAAAATATGCATCATTTACATTCTGATTTAAAAATGTCTCGTGTATGTATTTATTTTTTACCACTCGAAAGAAATGTGTCCACAAAGTAAACTAACTAAATTCATTAATGACTCACGAACGAACCCCTGCAATTTAGGGAGATTAATGGGTTTGGACATTCGAGCATAATATAATTTGTCATTTTATTATTATTTCGAGCCCTGGTTCCTAAAACTACCTGAAGCAAGTTTTTTAAGTGACTAGCATAATCATGCTGGTTGGTTGGTACCTGTTGCTGAAATTGTTTGTGGTGGTGGTGGTGTGACTGTCACGGAATTTCGCAAATGAGCCAAAAAACCCTGTAGTCTAAAATGTCGTGTTTTATTTTTTGCAGTCCGAGTGAAACAAAGTTGAAGAGTTTGGACGAGTTGAAGAACTACATCTGCTCCGATGGGACATGCAAATGCGGACTCAGCTGCCCATTAAGACTCGATCATGCGTTCAGTTTTGATCCAAAGGTAACAATAATGATAAATTTAATGGAGACAGACATGCTACAAAATGGACAAGATAAATGCTTAAAAATTCGCAAATACTTAAACTAGTACAATAAAAATGCCAATAATACTTACATATGTACACCTGTTCTAAACCTAAGTACACATCAACATGGATAAGTAGACGTGTATCGTTGGTGGCTGTCAATATTCATCATTAAGTTTATTTAAATAGTCGCGAATCACTTTTGTCCAGTTTAATTAATCAAAGAAAACTTGTTGAAATGGAATATTGTTGTGGTAAGAGACGCCATAAAATAAGGAAACCGGCCGAGCCACTCGTAATAAAAAAGATTGATGGCTTTTGATCCAGCCGGTGCGTCCAGTCCACTTTCAGGCCAACAAATCTCAACAAATGAGATTCATGATGCGAAAAAATCCGTGTGGTTAATTTATTACAAAATTTGTCATAATTTAAGCTGAAAAACCAACTTATTTTATCAAACAAGTTGATTTTTGTGCAATATGGCAAATTGCAGACTCATGAAAATGATTATGAGTTTTATTTGTCGTATCGCGTATACCAGAGTTGAGTCGGTTTTCCAAATTTATGATAAAGTATCCGAATTTAGGATAAAGTATCCGAACTGAATGAAACATTCGGTTCGGGTTTGCATACTTTGTCAATCGAAAAACTCGGATTCGGTTTGGATGAATATTTTTTAACCAAAGTTTCGGAATTTTCGAATTCCATTCGAATGAATATTTGTCAGCCGAAAAATTCGGATTCGGTTCGGATGGATCAGAAAACGTGGTGAACCGACTCAACTCTGGCATTCAGACATGCCCAGCATAGGAGCAGAACTGCATAAAATTTATAAGTCTCAAGTCTGGTTTGTTAAACAAATAGGAAAAAATCCTGAAAGAAATGCAGGATAATAATTCATTGAAATTTCACATCATTTTAACTTTATCTCACTCACTTACCTATGTACATATTTTACGAGTGAGTGAGTATTATATAACTAGAGAGAAAAAAAACGTGGAAAAATCAACAAGTGACTTATGTTGTCGGACTGGAGAGTTGTTTAAACTTTTTGCTCATTCTCCATGCAATCAATGCACTTCGTATTGTTGAGAGTTTAAATTACTTTTGGTATGTTTTCTCATGCAAATTACAATGGAGATGAGATATGTGTGGAAAATTGAGAATGATTTATGAGATGTAGTACCACTAACAGGTTTGCTTTTGATTTAAATTTTTACATGCACATAGATTTAAAAAGTAGGGACGCGATTTATTTGTTTTATTTTAAAAATTTATCATTTTGTAACCACATTTTGAAAATTTGTAATGTGTATTAAGTGTAATTATAAAGTACTTTAGGCGTACGATAATTAACGAATTGGTCCAAATTGTAAAAAGTTTGATGAAGAATTGCGAAAATAATTTTCATAATATTTTTTGTTCTTACTTCTCCACAGGTGATAAGCGTATCTTGTGAGAAACGTCAAAAACGTACCAATTCTGAAGATGACTTAATGTACCTCACCGGCTTTAAGGAGCACACGGATGAAGAAGAAGTAGTCGAAGATGAACCCAAAACCACGTTGTGCAATCATTACAAAAGAAAAATCCCAAAATCTGAGGATTCACCTTTGATCTCTTCTACGAGAGAGGATTTAGGTAAGAAATTTTGCCTTTTTTTCTACCAAATCTGAACCTAAATTTTAAGGGATATTTAGAGAAGTGCGGTAAAAAAATAAGCGTATGCAAACATTTACTTTGCCTCTTCTGTTGAAGGGATCATTTTATGTAACATCTAATTTTTAGCACTTTAGCAGTTTTACGTACAAATAATTTTTCTCATTTTCTGCCCTCGATGATTTAAAAGATAAGAAAAATCGCATTTTTGAAGAAGTGGGGCAAAAAAATAAGCGTAGATAATATTAAATTTAATGTAATAATTTTTACCACTTTAGCCGTTTTACATATGCATGTATAAATATTTTGTTATCTTTCTCTGCTCTCAATGATTTCAAAGATAGTAAAAATCGCATTAGCAGGATAAACATAAATGATGAGCATATGGCAAGCGATTAATTTAATTTGTATCCTAAACACAACTCGTTCCACTTAAACATCCAGTTGCTCATCCTCTCCTCGTCTTCTTCCTTTCGCTTCATTTCCTCTTTGTTTTTACTATTTTTATTTACCTTTCCCGTTTTTTTGCTGGAACTAGAAACTAAATGGTATCATCATTTCGACGCAATTTCAATTTCCAACGTTTTTAAACGACATAATAATATTAACCCCATTTAAAATTTTCGGTGATCCCACCCAAAACTAAATTAGTAAGGTCAGGGCATATTTTACGAGCTAATTGGTGGCAGACGTCTCATTGTAAATGGTGGAGCATACATGCGTCATACATCAATTAGTATTTGCTTACATGGCTCAAGTCAAGTTTTAAAAACGTCGTAAAGTGAAGAATTAATGGAGAAGGAAGAAGAAGACGAGTCAGTCAAGTGGTATTCGTTGGGAGAAGGATATGCACATCATTTTGAAGAAAACGAGAACAGGACAAACTGTCATTACGTAATTTGTGCGAGAGATGAACCAAGAGATGCGATTTGCTTGGAAATGGATTCTTTTTCCTATTTCCTGCCCAAGTCAGAAACAGATCATAACATTTGTTTTTGTTTAAAAGTGACTCGACCCCTTTTTCTTCTCCTTCCTTATTAGTATTCAGTTACGTACTTGAGTTGAGACGAGGCAAAATGTGTTTTAGTTTCGTTTGATGTTACACAAGTCAATGGCCCATTTTTGCATTTAAACTACGCTTTTAAACCAACGAGCAGAGGGCATGTGCGACGTATGTAAGTAGCAAATTAAGGCGAGAACAAATTAGATTTTTGATGGGCATAATGGGGAGAGGATATTTTTGAAAATAATTTTGTTAATTTTGAAATTTTTTTTGTAAGAAAGTTAAACTAGGAAAATCTCTAGCTAAATCAATATTTAGCTTTGAGATTGATTATCAAGCCAAATAGATGGAAGGTGCAGGTTAGTTACACATATGTAGATAAGTACTTATGTACATACCCATGCACAATGGCTGATCAAATGATGACATTAACATGCAATTAACTGTTCATAATTTACGTGGACATATACACACAAGTCCAACCGCAACTTGTGTACATCATCCATCCTTTCATACCATTTCAACAAATCGGTTTTCACATGTTAAATTAAACCAAGTAATAATGTAACAAACACTTGAAAGAGAAGATTAATTTCTTCATCACCACTTTGAAATTTTGCATTTATTCACACTTCCAACTTTGTGAGCCTCATGAATTGAAAGAGTGTGCGATAAGTGCTGAATAATGCTGTTAAATAAATCAAGTTCAAACTCAAGCAAGTGAGCGAGTGAGCAAAAGCAATATTATTATTATGCAGTGATGTTATAATATAATGTGATGACTGTATGCACATACTTTTTTTCCCTGCCTTCAAATTGCCCAGAGAGGCCATCGATCTCTTCGTGTTGTTCAGAATAGAAGATCCCGTCGTCGTCGTGATGATGTAAATTTAAATATTTATAAGATTCATGAGCATTCATTCAACTCCATATTTACCACGACGGAGGATGGGATAGGAGGACAAAAAAAGCATAAAAAAGATGGTCAATCTCAATCACATAATTCTTAAAGCGTATAAATGTATCATTCCACTGTGTAAATAAGCACTGTCAAATGATGCAGAATTGGATGTGTCAAGATTATTTAAAGAGTCAGTCCCCTGCCATTTTTTGTAAGCACTTACTCCTCTCTCTAAACCCAATTTTAGCAAGGATTTCAAATTGAAAAGTGTGAAATATTGGTTAAAGACGGTCATAAAATAAAATATTATTATCATCATTCATCCCACCCACCAACCAACAAGCAACCAACCTACTCGGCTCCTCTCAACCCTTTTCTCTAGTGCGAGATTGAGATTTAAATTTAAATTCGAATCCACTCCGCGATGGTTGCGAGAGAGAGAGATGCGGGTTTCTTCAGGGTTTGAGAATGACAGGGAGGCATTTAGCATATTCATTCATCTCATCCTCCTCAGGAGTGTGTAGTGGATGCATTCCTTTATGCAGCTCTTCTTCCCTTCGTCGTCATAAAATAAAATAAACCGTTACAACGCATGTAACCAAGGGGTGAAAGGAGTGTGTCATACGTCAAAGTGAATATCAAATTGTTCGAAAATTTGTTAAGATTGACACTTCTGACGTGTTTTCGACGTTTGTGTCTTATTTGTGTCAAATTTAACAGTTGATAACCCTTATGTGACATATATATGACCTCTGAGGTCAAAATGGAGGTCACCATTGAATTCGACTTTGAAAACTAGTAAAAATGACGTGTCACATGTCAAAACTGACACGTGACACTTTTTCGTCACTTTTCGTCACTTTTCGTCACTGTGACGACGTCATCGTCACAGGTGACGTCCAAACGCAAAATGACATGAATTTTCGAATTCGTAATTGAAAAATAGTTATAAATGATGTGTCACATGTCAAAACTGACACGTGACACTTTTTCGTCACTTTTCGTCATTGTGACGACGTCATCGTCACGGGTGACGATGTCACAGTGTCCATCTTCGAACTCATCCTGTCCCTTGACGTTAGGAGTTTACGTTCAAAATTTCAAGTCTCTATGTCTTTCCGTTCAAAAGTTATCGGAGCTACGGACGGACAGACAGACAGACAGACAGACGGACGGACATAACGATCTTATAAAGGGCTTTCACCCCTTAATAAACTGCAAGCAAAGCAAGCATCCCCGACTTTGCTGGAAGGAAGGGTTGAAGTGATGGTGATGATGACGACAATCGGGGTGCCATAAGCACTTAGGTTTTGGGTCGGTCGGGTTTGTGAATATGATTATGAAACGAAATTGTTTTTGAGCTTTCCTGGTTTCGTGGGATGTGCAGGAAGTGGCCGGGACGGAAGACGGGGGGACATCTGAATTGTAGGATAAGGGGAGGGAAGAGTTTATATATCATGGGGACATAAAACAATCCTAGGGACATTGTCCCCACGCTTCCGCAGCCACTGTGCTTAGTTGTGCACAAGTCTTTATTAGAGTACACAAAAGCTGTAACAATGATAATAATAACGCCAACAACTTGAACTCTGGACGTAATATGGGAGAAAAGCAGGAACGGGTTTAGGTTATGTTATGTTCCGGTGTGACAGGGAAGTTTGATGGTTAATGTATTCAATTCTTTATTATCACACAATATCAGACAGACCTGCATTCGGGGTGAATCGCATTGGATGTGATGATGAGCACGGGACAAAGTTGAGGAAGGAAGAGGAGGAAATTTTCATGGAAGTGAATACGTACACACGAAGCATTTTGGATAGAATTTAGTCGACGGAGGAGGACGAGTCTTGTGTGTCATGTTATGGTGTGGTTGGTGACACTAATTGAACTTGACTCGCTTCCCCCGATATCCAATTTGGTTGGGAATTGTCAACATTTCCATCCTAATGGAAACACTCAACTTGTCACGGGTTGCTTGGTGGTGGTGCTGGAATGACGCGTTTCCTCCATCCCTCGCAAAGAACACGATTTAAAATTCTCCCAAAAATGGGGCTAAAACACGAGAATGACGACTTCCAGCAGGGATTTTTGGGATTTTAAACCATGAAATTAAATTGAATGCATGCAAATGATGTGATGTGACTCATTCAAGTGGATCGTTAGTTGGTTGGTGGATGTACACAATAAAATTTAATGCGCTTTTCACGGAAAAATACATACATAGAGATAAACATTGAGATGAACATTGCAATTCACGCACCCTTGGTAACTACGTAAACAGCGTAAAATCCGTAAACTTACGAACGTTTACAAACAGCTTCCCGTGAATTCACTTTTGTAATTATTTTCGTAAAAATTTATCTGATAATCGAAACAAAATGCCGATTATTTCCAGAAAACGGAAATTAATGGAAGAAATTTGTGAAGCTGCATTTATTGATATAATAAATAGTCCTACACAGGCAGATATCATTTTCGATAACGCGATAGATGATGTTCTGACCATTTCAACGTACCGTCTTTCTGTTCCACGATTATTTGTCCCGAAGTCAGATGATTGGTTCCGAAGAATCTTGCCAAACTACTCCGACCACTATTTCAAAAAATTTATGCGAGTCTCTCGAAAGGATTTCACTCTCATTCTGCGGATGATAGAAAACAGCAACGTCTTTAAGTCCAACAGTCGTCAACAACTAAAAGTCGACCAGCAACTCGCCATAACTTTTCATAAGTTAGGGCATGACGGAACCGGAAGCGGGGTATCTACTACGGCAGCGTTGTTTGGAGTTGGTGGGGGTGGTACCATATTGAAAGTGGTCACTCGAGTTCTAAAGGTACACAATAGACTTCACAAGTATGAAGTTGATAGGAGTGTCTAAAAAAATATGTATTTCTCAGGCAATTTTAGAATTAGAAAAAGATTGGATAAGATGGCCAGACGAAACCGAACGATTGGAAATTGCAAGGAATATGGTTGACCAACTTCCAAATTGTATTGGATATATTGACGGATCTCACATCAACCTTGAAGAAGCACCACTGGATGACCCCGAGTCATATTTTACGCGAAAGCAGCGGTACGCCATCCAACTGCAAGCCGTTTGTGACAACAATAAGATGATCAGGAGCATTTTTGTCGGATATCCGGGCTCGGTTCATGATGCTAGAGTTTTTGATAACTCAGAAATCGGGAAAAATCCAGAAAAATTTTTGGACAGAGGTCAGTGGATTGCCGGGGATTCAGCCTACAAAAATACGGACTACATGATAACACCGTTCAAAAATAATGCGTCAACTGGAACCACTGCGGAGAGACGGCGATTTAACAAGTATTTTTCGGGATTTCGTGTCAAGATAGAATGCTGCTTTGGAATTATTAAAGAAACTTTTGGGAGTTTAAAGGAATTGCGAATTCGTGTGGATAGGTCAAATGGACACACGCTGGCTTGTTCGTGGATCAGGGGGTGTATTATTTTGTACAACATTCTGAAGGACTCGTTTACTGAATCGGAGGAAATTAATATAGAAGTTGATGATGATGCCCAAGAAGGAAATCATGACCAAGGGGATGATTACAAACGCAACGCTTTATTTCAATTTGTTAATGGAAAACTCAACATGATGTGATTACCTCAGCATTTTAATAATTCAAAGCATTTTAATCATTAATAAACCTTAGATTTGTTCTGCTTTAATCTGTGCCAACTCCAATTTCAAACTGCATTCTTTATCGATTCGGTATCGCGATATTTCCATCTCATTTTGTAATTTCAATTCTTCCAAAGCTAATTTTCTCTCTTGCAATTTTTGTTCATCTTCATACTGCCTCAATTTCAGTTCATATTCCAAATTTTTTAGTCTTTTTTCTTCTTCCCATTTATCCCTGGCTAAAATTATCTCTTGCTTTTGAAGTTCAGTTCGAATTATGGACGCTTCAGCTAAAGCAGATATTCCGGAATCAGCGTGCTTTCGTTTTCCGAGGTCTTTTCTTGCTGAAGTAAGATTATTTGCGATCAATTTCCCTGGAGTTGATGGCTTCTGGGAGACAGTTTCAACATCCACATTAATTTCGGTTTCCGGTATTTCTTCATCTTCAGCATTCAGTTCATCATCTCGTCCAAAATCACTCCACGATTGTGCTTGAAGAGTTCCCGAGGAGGAATCGTGAAGATGTGGTGGGTCGAATGTAGCTTTTTCACCATAAATTTCATCGAGTTCGTCGAATAGTGGACACATATTGAGCAACGTCCCTGGGGAAAGCAAGAATGTCAAAGTATACATACATATGTATAGGAGCAAAAAATAGTTTAGTACTTTTAACAGATTGTTCCCCTTCTAATTCCAGCACGCCTTGACCAGTCCTATTTCGCCATTCCATTTGTAATGCAAGTATTTCTTGCTTTTATCCCATTAAAATTGCTAAACGTGTCTAGATTCTAGAAGTTACAAACTGACGATGAGATTATTGTTGTGTAAAAATCAAACATTTTTTTCCGATGATGTTTTTTTTTGTACGGGAAATATTTACAGCCTGAGGAAACAGGTCAAATCAAAATGTTTGATGTTTGATCCTTCCTTCGTGATGAACCAGTAATAACGATCCTCTCTCTGCCCAATTTATTTATGCATCCAGCAAAACCATTAACTAAACATTTACATACAAAAGCCATATGCATTTCATTCCATATTTTCAAACTGCTATATATTTCTCGCCATAAAAATATTTGGACTTTATTTCCACCCCTGTTTGAAACTTTGGGAGACAGTTTGTAAAATATTGTGGAATTCGTGTTCCAAACTCTGTGGCTGGCACTTACGCAAGAAGAAGAAGAAGAAAGAATGATGACACCAGGATTTATATAGAGTTGCAACTGCTCTTGCAACATTAAAATTGTAAAGTTGAAACCGTAAATGCATATTTAAATATATAAGCTGCTCGTGAAGAGGGGAAAGGTTAGCCAAGTGCAACTTTTAAGGTAAAAATAGCCACAACACCCAACATTCCCCGATTTGGAGGGTGGGTAACTTATCTTTTTCCTAATAAGGTGCACATGCACCACACATCAGACGCATTATACAACATGCATTCATGTTATTTTCTCCAAAATCTTCTCTGGAGAAGAGAGAGAAGATTTTTTTATGTTGTTGGTGCATCGTGTTAAAAGGATGATGTGATATGCATCGCGTGTTCTTATTCTCGTCATCATCGCCGAGAGAGAGTCCTCATCGACATGTCCTTATTTCAAAGGATTTACTTAGTTAGTTAGTAGACACACACACATTCTAAATTTAACGGGTGCAGCAGAAACAAAGTGAAACTTGGGAGCGATGCTTATCTCTTCTCTGCCCCCAAGTTCTGTTCTGGGGAAAATGCGTTGAATGTGTGAATTTCATGGAGCGGAACTCCCTCCTTTCTTCACAGGAGTAGATGCGAGAATATAAATATTTTTGGTGTGCTTAAAACCCAGTCGAGTCAGCACGACGACGACGAGTATCTGATTGTAGGATGGATGATGTTGAGTTGTTGAACCATTTCTCTAAAGTGTCGTCGTAAGTAAAGTTAGTTTGAGACAAGTTTTCGGTGTCAGATCTCGTTAGAGTTAGCGAGGAGGACATGGTGATGTTAATCCTTATCGGGTTTTCACTTGTCATTTATTAATTGATGCGAATTACTAACCACGTCTAATCAGTTGTTTTGGTAGCGTTGTTCCGTTCCTTTTTACCCTGCACTCTTAAAAAACTGGTATTAAATCAGGGCTGACCGGCACGGTAATAACGGACATTTACCGTTTGGTAACGTAAAAATTTACCACTCAGAACAAGCTACTACCAATTCGGTAGAAAGTTACTACCAAATCAATACAAGTACGGAGTATGTATGCGACTCTACCAGATTTTTACCAGAGTCCCGTTCTGCATGCGCGCACCTTGTCTGCCTAAAATTTCCAGAGTCCACAACAATAATTTATTTACAATTTATAACAATGATTTATTTCTGCGGCACGAAACATGACGAGGTCTCTCTCTCCTCTTTTTTAAGTGGCACAAAAGGTGTGTTGAATCATTCCCATCGCGTATAATCTCATGATTCGATATTATTACCGAGCTGCTGTTATTATCTGCTTCATTTCATTTCACTCGGTTGTGTGGATGGATACAAATTTCTAAAGCACTTTTCATGGAGGATGAGTCTGAATCATGTCGCTCGTCGTGGTGACTTTTTACTTTAATTGTATGTCTGTCGTATTGTGGTAGTTTTATGTTATTTTATTTTATTGGACATGCACAATACAGCATTTTCAAGTTTAATCTTCCAGTCGTGCATTAAATGACCAACTTCTTTTACGGGGGGAGACATGTGAAGTGAAAAGCATTTCTAGAGCCATGAATGGGAAATGTACAACTTATTTGGTTGGGCCCACTTTTTATTGCTTTATTGCTTCTGATAATCCTTTCTATAAAATGTCTTGGTCGTCGTAAGTACACACAATTTAAAGCCAACAACCATCTCGAGTACTTTTTATGCCTCGTCTCATTCCATATGTATGTACATACGCTAAAGACGTTATTAGACACAAATGCGGTTATAAATATATTCCCCTGATGATGATTCAGTTACATTTTATTGATAACAACAACCCGCATGATCTAAAATCACGTTCTCCGTCCTCCAGAAAAAGAAAAAAAACTACTCCGTTTTTAAGCCGGTGTACATTTCCAGGCACAAAGGAACCCAGTGTGTGTACCTTAATTTGAATTAGCGTTTCACTTATTGGCGTTTATCCTCTCGGGAGCAGGAGCAGTATGCAGATACGAATGTATTGATCACCCATTAGTCAGACAGATGTGGCTGGATGAGGAATAAAAGTCATATTTTATTCCATGCTCCGCAGCAGAGAGAGATTTTATTTCCAATTTTGTTGTGTTCGTCGGCGTCTTGGAAGGCAAGTTTTGTCGAGTTCCATGAAAATGAGACGACGAGTCTTTTATGGAAATAGTTTAGGTTGCGTGATGAAAAAACAGTGTGGTTAAATTACTTGACGCAGGCATGCCCTTATTTGTAAAGGAGAAGACCGACCTCAAGACCCATTTTTGAACCTGCCTGGAATAATATGCTGCCATGTATGTGTAGTACTTACCTTGAAGAAATATTCCCAACAGGAATTATATGCATGTACCTTTTTAATAAAAAAGTATCTCTAAACTACCACTAACAGTGGAGGTCTCCCAACGTATGCTCTCAGATTTTGATTTTAAACCAGTGTCGATTGATGGGAAATTTAATTCATATGAAATTTGAAAAAGACCCGATCTGCCAATGCTCATGTTTGGCAGAGATATGTATTTGCATCCGAAGGAGAGAAAATTCGCACTAAAGTTGACAAATTTTGCACTTACCAAATTTACTGCATATTTTCTCCTCTTTCTATACAAATACATATGTCTTCCAAACCTGAGCATTTGGGGATCATATCTTTTGCAAATTTCATACGAATTAAGTTTATGATCGACTGACACTGATTTAGTCACAATCTGTGAGCATTCCTTGGGAGACCCCCATTCTAAGCATGTCAGGTTGAGTTATCGTGAAATCCTGCAAAAACCAACGAATTTCAATCCTATCATCAAAATTGATTTGTTTACTCATTACATTTCAAAGGTATCGTTGTACACATCCCCACATTCAACCATTCTAAAGTCATTTACAAAGTTTTCCAATTTTTTGTTACACCCATTTCATTCTCTCCAATTCTCTTAACAATGGTGTCATTCCTCCCGAAAATAAAGGGACACCAACCAACCATTCCTCTCCCTTTCAACAAACTTTCCTTCCTTCCTTCCTTCCTTCCTCACCAAGCCAGCAAGCAACAAAGCGAGTAAAAAGAGTGAATTTGTCTTGTACATAAACTCACCAGCGAAATACAAACAACTCAACTCAATTTCAATGAGATCTTTTTACTCTGGAAAAATAAATGACACCAGCGACGCAAAGTGAGTGCAAGGGAGCCAGAGTAAATAAATTTTCTCACACTCGAACCAATTCAGGCCAATTTGATCATGCAGGGATGGGAATAAGAAGAAGATAAAGGAGACGAACGAAGGGTCGACATCTCTCTCTCAACTTCTAAATAGTATTTGTTATTCAGCCTGAGAGAATACTACTTACTGCACTTTCGAATGTATCCTTTTCTCTATTTTTACCCCGTCCCCACAGAATAATTGAAGACAAATAAAAAATTATGAGGATGAGGGAAGGCTGCTGGTGAGAGAGAGAGAAGGGCAGTCGTGGCAATGGGTCTTCTTAATCCAGATAAAATGGAATAAAAGTGATATCTACAACACCACCAGTTGCTTATTGCTTGTTCGTAATAACATGTATCCCATCACATTACGTTGCACCATTACGTAACACCAGGTATAGGTTTTGGTTATCATCATGCTTCGTGTCACTCCGTGGGTTGATGATAATCCGTCCAGTGGTGGTGGGTACATAGATAGGTTGGTGGCAGGGATGTTGAACATCCGGTTGGTTTCATTAGTTGGTAGTAATAATGTCACTATGGAAGAAGGGCCCTTATTTACGCCGTGTGGGTAAGTAAGCAAGCTCTCGGGTGAGTAATAAACATGCTCACTTTTTTACCAAAGAAGTAGAATAAAGCAATGGGCTACATTACATTGTTCCACTCCTCTCCTGATGCCGTGTGTGATGTAAAGTGATGATCTAGCCATCATCCATCCATCCATCTGCCTCTCTCTAAAGGAGATAAAGAAGGGAAGAAGGTAGGTTCGGGTTCCGGTGTGGTTTGTCCATCAAAAAAGGGATGATTTCACGATGAACAAACGGATGCAGGCTGAATTTTTACCTGCAACAATTCTCTCTCTTGCATAATACTTACAACTTGTTTAGTTGGGCTAAACGGTTGTAGGATTTGATACAAATTGTGACCAATTCTTGTTTCATTTTCAAAAGTAAAACGCTAACATGATTGGTGGCAATTCTTCAATTAGAATTTGATGATACGTATATTTTACCCCATTAAAAATGGACTACGCGTGGAGGTGACAGAATGATGTGAAATAAATTGAGAAATTTGTACTCATCCATCCATCCATCCAGGATTTGCTTCTTTTCCACTTTGTTCCGCTTTTCTCCCAGATTGAGACGGAAACTTCAATTATTTTCTGGACAGATGCATCCTTGCTCCTCTCCTCGTGTTGTTATTACGACACGGTTAAACGATGCTGGATTGTCTTGTCAGTCAGTCGGGTTATAAAATGCGGTGATTACTAGTGTAAAAAAACAGCGTTGAAATGTGTACGCATGATATTGATCGTAAATACCAAGGTTTTGGGATAAAGATGAACATTATTGCTGTTACAATTTTACATGCAATTTGTTACACAAAAGTTTTTCTGGTTGTTCTTATTTTTATTTTCAATCGTATTTTTACACTACTCACCGAACCTGAAATGAAAAGTGATTGTATTCACACTCCTCAATCATAAACCACGAACCATTAACTAAATATGTAACAAATAGTAAATAAATATGCATCAGCCCGAAAAGCGTAAGGTGATGAAAGTCGTGCAGATGTTTCTTTATCATTATGAACTCATGATGATGATTGTGATTTCCTCTTAAATAGATCCAACCCACCTTTTGTCACATTATTTTATTTTAGCCGAGTCCACAATGAACAAGCAAAGCACCTTTTTATCCGTCTAAATGAACCCACCATTCTGGATGGATGTGGATGGATCTCTTTTACTTCTGGCCAGTTCAAAATTCAATTGGTTTGTTGCAACTATTGCAATCTGGAACGGTGTGTTACATAATAATGAATAGCCAGCCAGCCAGTTTAGAATGAATGATACCACTCGAACCTAAATAAAAATTAATTCGCTTCACTGCACCGGTTTATTGCGTTACTCTACAAAAATACAAATGCCGTCGGTATATAATCTGGTAGTCATTCATCCCTTTTCGACAGGAAGGAAGGAAGCTCTTACATACAGGGTGGTTAAAATGTCACGCTACAATGGAAAATTTTTCGATGGGAAAAATTTATAAATTTCCATTAGTTACCGAAATTTTGTCTCTAAAATTCAATGTTTTAAGAATTTTGTCATCAGTTTTCCATCAGTTTTGATAATAATTATAAAAATCTTAATCCAAAATCTTGTAACTAATGGGGATTTAGGGATTTTTCCCATTGAAAAATTTTCCATTGTTGCGTGACATTTAAACCACCCTGTATGTACATTTGGATGATGATGAACCGTATTTTTTTACACATCACGACACGACAGAGTCGTCTGCAATTTTAGTTTAACAACGAACAAAGTAGTGGAATTACTCTGAGAGAGAGAGATTTAGTTGTTGTGTTGCATACGTAATAAATAAATATGAATTGGTATGCATTGAGCAGAGGCATTTATTTGATGTAAAGTTTGTAAAGAGGGATTAACAAGGTTTGAGTATTTACTCGTTTGACATGGATAAGACCACACCCGACTCAACAATGGAAAGGTGGTGGATAAATGAGCTGTGCATAAATAAGAGCGTCCTAAATTGCATGAAAAGGAGTGAATGAAATGAAAATGATTCAGCAAAGTATTTATTTATCTCATTCGTGGTGTTTTATTCGTACGAGTAAAGAAGTAAGAAAGGAAATGATGAGTACAATTATTTGTTTGGGAGGATGTTATCAAAAGTCTGCAAGCTTAAACAAATTGGTTAATTAATTCTATTTCGCACTTTTTTTGCAGGAGATTGTCCCAACAATGGGAGTAAAAAACGGAGAATTAGTGAATCTTCGGACTTTTCTGTGTCATCGAATCCTGGACTTGGACCTGGAAATGCGACGCCCACTTATCAAACGACGTCATCAAGTAAGGGCTCCCCCACCCCGCCAACCCTTCAGTCTAGAAACACGTTTTCATCATCACGAGGCCTCCATGTCGCTGTCCCATGTTCTCAACAAAGTCCCGACACGACGACACAAACACCACAGGTACTTACATAAATTATCTAAAATTATAAAGCAAATGAGGCATTACATAAATTAACATGATGCTTATTTTCTCGTTTAGACGGAAATGTCCCCAGCTTCCTCGGTGGGATCGGAACGTTCCTTCACCACGACGAGTCGACCACTTCGATCTACTCCGACTCCACCGTCGTCATCCTCGTCTTCTTCGACCACACCGCTTGGAAAATCCAGTCCGCCCGGTGTCATGACAAGAAGTGCGGCCGCAGCGACGAAGAATGACAATTTAACCGCTTCGCCTAATACTACACCTCCGCCCACGAGTAATTCCCCCACCATCACAACTACTCCACCAACGACCACGACTACATCATCATCCACCAGAAAAGCATCTTCTAACCAGCCCCACATTAGTACAACGACAACGAGCCAAAAATGTGGTGGCAGAGAAAAGTCTCCTTGTCCCAATGTGGATGTGAGGTCACTTCCCACCGAAGGAAATCGTCCCCCGCAGCCAGGAAAGGAAACGGTGTCGAGTAATTCGCCCCCGCCCGTCGTAATTGTGCCATCATTGCCGCCATCAAGTACGACCACGACGACGATAATAACTCCTCCCACTCTGCCTCCCTTGGTGGACTTGTCTGGAAACCTGCTCGGACTTTCGTCCACCCCGACAACAACTATTTCAACATCATCATCACCTTCTTCTAGTCAGTATACGCTAACTCCGCTCAGCCTTGCGGATTGCACGAATAACACGACCATCACACCAGCCACGACCACCACGACGACGACAACTTGTAACCTGTCCACTTTACCAATGACGATGAATATGAGTCTCAACTCGAACGGTTGTGGTTTCACGTTGTCCCCCATTGTTCATTCTGGGACGGGGATGAGCATATTGAATTCTCCACTTACAATTCCAACCTTAGATCTCCAGAAATTAATCGGGGCTGACGGGACGCTCCAGCAACAGCACACGTTCCTCCCACAATTCCAACCACAAGTCCTCTTCTCGATCCCAAGTAATAATAACAACGCGACGAATAACACTGGTGGGCAGCAGCTCACCCAAATCCAGCCATTGGTCAATACCACGTCACTCAATGGTGCCACGGTCGTAATGGAGAAGGTCAGTTCGGGAGAGAAAGCTGCAGACTCATCAGCAGAGAAATCTCCGCTCCAATTAGTTCAGGATGTGGTGAATCGTGTCGATGAGAAGAAGAAGAAAGACGGAGAAGGAACGACAGAAGCAGATCCTTCCAAATCTGATTCAACATCCGATACCAAAAGTGATGATGGAGCGAGCAATAATGACGATAATGATGACGGTGATAAGAGCAAAAAGACGGGAGGAGAAGTCGTTAGCCCTGTAAATGACTCATCTTCCTTGGAGAAAAGTAGTACAAATCCATCAGATAAAGCAGCAGGCGGAGGAGAGGAAAGTCCTTCCACAGAGAAATCAACGAGTGATGGCACACCGACAGCGAAATCTGCTACAGACAAGATACTGCCCAAGCAGCCTGACTCTGTCACCACCCAACTACCACCCCAACAACAACACCAATTCATCCAACAGATCCCACAAACCGTCACGGTGTCCTCCACCCCGCAAATCTTTCTCCAACAGAGCGGTGGTCAACCCACATTTACCACGTCGTCAATCCCAACCAGCGATGCTTTCGGCCAAATGCGTTACCCAATTATTCAAACGATTCAACCATTCTTCTCCACGGGAGGCCAACTCATCTTCTCATCACCGAATCAGGCGCAACAAGGCCAAGGCAACACGACTGGGGATCCATCCTCCATCCTGCAACAAGGGCAGCAACAGCACCAGCCAAGCATTCAGCAGCAACCTCAGCAACAGTCTTTCATCTACCATCACCAAGATGCCCATCAAGCCCATCAACCCTTCTCCGCCATTCTGGGGGACGGTACAACCATGCCGTTCATGTTTGACCCGGCCGCGGGCACCTTTATTTCCCCCCTGACCTTGCAGTCCAACAATAATGCTACCACCCCAGGGGGGAAGAAGAAGAAGAAGCGTCTCTCCAAGAAACAGCAGCAGCAACAAGCCCACCTCCAACTCCAGCAGCAACTACTCATCCAACAAATCCAGGCTCAACAGCAAGCCCAGCAAGCTTTATCGGCCGCCTTCTCGTCTCCCTTGACCATTTTCCCGCAGTCCTTCCCCCTCAGCCTGCAACCTATGGGGATGAATATGAACATGAATATGAACATGCCCTTCTTCCAGCCTCAAACTATACTCACGCTGCCGAACCTTATTCTCAATCCGGCCGATGGGACGCTGTTCCTCCAGCCAAGTGCTCCCGTCGCCACGCAGCAGCAAGCCACCACACTTGGCCAGCAGCAACAGCAGCAAGGAAACGTTCAGCTCCAGCAAGGGCAGCTTATCGGTGGTGGTTTAAATCGTTCCAGCCTTCCAACGAATCCGCTCATTGCGCCGAAAAAGGACGAAACTGGGTCATCATCATTATCAAAACCTGGCTCCGAGTCGGGATCTTCGGACGATCTGCGGAGGAATAATCCAACTCCGGACTCGAGCACGGGGGACATTGGGGCAGCGGGTGGGGTGACACAACTCGGGATATTGGCCGGGTGTGGGGGAAGTAGTGGGAGTAATTCCTCCTCCACAACAACGACGCCAATCCCCAGTCCGATAATTAGCGTGGGTGGTGGCGGCGGCAATGGTGGTGGTGGCTTAATTCCTTTGGGACCAGGACATCAAACGACGACGACAACTACCGTGCTTCCGGTGGTGAAGAAAGCCTCAATCAGCAAGTCTAGAGCTGTCAGTAGTAGTTCCACGGTTAAGAGGATTTTCCACCAGAAACAAATCCTACCAAAAATTGATTCTACTACACCATCGAATGATTAGTAGATTAAAAATACCTTCCAATAATAAGTTTCTCTCAATTGGAAGGAATTGAGCAGGAATCCAAGAAAATAGTTATAAATAGGACGAAATTGAGTTAATTTCGACTGGAAACCTTACATTTGTTGGTAATGCATACATGTAACATGCGAAAGTTGAGTTTTACAAAAGATCTGGGTGCTATATATTCATTACATTTACATTTATAAAACTGGATCGTCGTGTATGCATTATAAAATTACTAATTTACATAAACACTAAGCTACTCGTACGCATATTAACAAAACTAATGATATTATTACGACAACAGTATGAATACAACCAACCAAACACAAGTCCGAATAACATTCAATATTACTGCGTAGCTTTTTGAAATCCTGGTGCATTTATCCTTTTCGTCACATTTTTATTTTGTATTTTAAAAAAAAGATCTGTTTTTAAATCAAAGTTTTGTTGGAAATCTCACACATAAATAACGACTGAGAAAAAGGGATAGGAATTTCCACATTCACTATATTTTCAACAAATTATGACTAATTTTTATAACGAGAAGACAGTTTTCTTTTTAACTTATATCCCAAAATGTAGTTTGTCTGTTCTCATTTATTTCAAACTATTTGTAGCAATTGAGACCTCCCAGCGTATGGTCTCAGATTTTGACCAAATTAGTGTCACACGGATGATAACAAATTTAATTAGTATGAAATTTGCAAATTGTACGATCTGCCAAAACCTGAGAATTGGCAGATAGTTTCTTTTGCAAATTTCACATTTATTAAATTTGTGATCGATTGACACTAACTTAATCAAAATCAGAGATCACACGCTGAGAGACCTCCATTGTACGTAGGTAAATTATGAAACCCTTGTGATAGCAGTTTAACATTTGTTATTTTATTATACTTGATTTTAAGTCGTTGACCGGTGTTGAAAAATTTAATTTTAACCCTTTACCGTGTATGATTGACGACAAGAAAACGCATTAAATCGGGGACACTATAAGTATGTTGTGGTCATGACGCGGGAGGAGAAATTCAGGTGTTTTTAATAAAACTCGAAAAACTGAAAAATCAAAAATTTAACATTGAGTTGTATAGGGAAATATCCAAATTTTTGGGAAGAAAATCTTCAAATTTAGCATTGTGTTGGCATAGGAGAAATCCCTCAAAATTGAAACAAATTTTAGGTCGGGGAGAGAAAATGGTGAAAATCAATGACCTCCTATAAACGACAATTGTCTTCCTTCCGCGCCATGACCACGATTTTTCAGGACGACTTTTGTCGTACTCCCGAATTAAACCATTTCTTATAAAACGACAATTGTCGTCGTTACAGTTTAAAGGGTTAATAGCTTTATTGTTACGTAATTTTATTCAGTTTAGATACTTACAGATTTTTAACCTCTTGAGTTAAGTATGGTTACGGAAAGAACATAGTACACGGTAAAGAAACCAAAAATTTAAGGGTATTGCTAACTATTTAATTGTTTAGATCGACTACGTAGTATTATAATTACGAATAGATCGTAGTAAATGTTGCACGACTTGTAAATGCTAAAATTGCAAAAAACTTATAAATAAATACCTGCAAAAAGTGTCCATACTAAAATATGTACATGTCATTTTATTCATAAGGACGAATTTTTGTGCTATGATTATAATATTTAAGGCTTACTTAATGCACGTCCTATTGTTGGATATTTACATAAGTAATGTACTGACTGCTACTACTGTGTTTTGGGTATTGATTGTTGTAAATATTGTACAATTAAATATGTCTGTTTAATCATCTGTTTCTATAAATGTTGTAACTTTACCTGTGTCAAGATAAAAATAGTTAATTCTAATTACGTAATCTTATCACATTAATATCATGTAAATGGTATTGAGTAATAATAAAAGCGTTTTCAAGTCGAATCCAAATTGAAGTCGTCCAAAAACTTTGTACTGTTAAACATTTCATCAACATACATACGAACCAAGTATAAATATATTTAGCAATAAATGAGTAGTGGTGAGGAGGATTTATAAAGAAATTATTTTGGACGGAAGTTGAAGTTACGTAAGCAAAACCTACAGTGCAGACTCCATATAGCCCGAGTCAGGGACAGAGTCCCTGACTCCTCCAGGGTCACTCTGGTTAAAATTTGCTCACTTTTAGCTTCATATCCTTTCGTGAGAAGCCATTAGGTATCACCGTGCCGGATTTAATGTTTTAAAGTAATTTCTAAAAATCGGTATGGGTCACCCCACAGGGTCGCTCCAGATAAGAATTTTACCAATTGCATGTCATATTCTTCTATTAAGACCCATTAGCAATCTATCTACCAAATTTCAGCCAGGTATGACGATTTTGAAAAATCGGTATGGGTAACCCCGTAGTCCCTCAAGATGAAAATTTTTCCAACTTGAAGTCATTTTTATCTATTAGGAGCCATTAGCAACCTCTGTACCAGATTTCAGCTTTCTACGACAACTTTGAAATTTTGGTGCACGAGACCCCACCCACTCCGATGACCCCCACCGGTCAACCACTTGACCGATTTTGCCCATCTTCGAACTCGTTTCCTAACTTTGTCCAATATGCATATGGTAAAAATTTCAAGTCAATCGGTTCAGCCGTTTTGGCTCTATCGTGCCGGACAGACGGACGGACGGACGGACGGACATGACGGTTCCATAAGCCCTGACTCGGGCTAAAAAGTTGGTAAAGCTGAGAAAGAGAAAGTTTCCAGACTGTTGAAAATTTAATACGATTCAGCTTCACTGGGAGGTCGGGTCTAGAATGGACGACTAATTAGCAGGTATACAAAGTTGATTCCATGTGAATGAAACCCGGTGCGGTATTAATAAATGACAAGATGATGATTTTCATGGAAAATGTAAATTTTTCCTGTAAAACAGCGTCTAATTAATACAACTCATTTCCAAATATAATTTAATAATCCTGTCGAATAATCGGATGACAAACTCGGTATGCGTGATCGGATTTAACGCTTGATAAATCAAAGAGGATCAAATCAACAAAAGGGAAAATGTGTGTATTTAGAAATAAAGCGATCTTTAAGCTGGAAGAATAATTCGCTAATTAATGGGTACACAGAGAGATTACAAAGGGATCGAGTCTTGCCTGTAGCTTTCATTGACAAAAGAAATTGTTTATGACGGCATGAAATGTCCTAAGCGGTCGGAGCGAGGTATGCATTTGAGCGATACACGTATGAATATGTCAGTCTATTCAATGTGACTTTGATTTAGACTTTGGAATTTGTGTTTATTCTAAGGTAAAAAATAAATGCGTCGAGCCAACAATTACCAATTGTCACTAGTTGTGTAAATATGTGTAAAATTGAGCCAATAATTGTGTAAATAATAATGATCCTTGTCATTGTTGAGTGCAAACTTCAAATCTGACGTAGCCCTAGTCTGTCACTTTCTCCAAGAAATTGAACAGTTTGAGTTATCCCACATTCATAAACTTTCCAATACGTTTAGCATGTGAAATGTCAAGTTTCCCTCACAGAATTAAAAGAAAATTGGTATTTGTCACCTTGTTCGATCCCTCTAGAAAACAATGGAATCAATCAAACTGACTTGAATTGCAACTTTCTAGTTTAATTTCCTACCAGAATTTATAAGCTATGCTGAAACCAAGCACACGTATGTCGGTCTTGCCCATCCTCAGCCAAATAAAAGAAGATGCGTACGTTTTTACGACCAAGTTCGTCAACTTCGTCGGGCTAGTTTGGTATGTCACAGACGAGCAGTCCGACAGACACGAGGGTTCTGTAAGCCTTTGTCTCTCACCAAAATTTCCATCCATCCCAAGTTCCGTGGTGCACAATTGAAGCACGAGTTGCCCATTAGCCGCTCTCTCTCTCGTCTCTTCCTTATTGTTAGTGGGACACGGCGAGAGAGAAAGTTCTGGTGAAAGTCAAGGTAGCCTGGAATTGGAGTTTTTCACAAGCAACAGCGTTTTGGAGGGATGCTTCTACACCAACAACTAACTGACGGACGAGCATACGATCGATTCCCCAGAGCAAATAAGACTACTTCTTCTGCCATCATAACTACCACGACCACTACTCCTTCTTCTAGTCAAACTAATAAAGCAACTCGTCAACCAAGCCGTGTGTTCCAGGACGTTTCACTCATCCTCCATCCGTTCAGTTCTTCTCGCTATTATTGGCACATTGTGAAGCAGAAGAAAACTGAAAATCTATCCTTATTCAGTAGTAAATGGAATAAGACGACTTGGCGAATATGGCTGCACCTGCCGAACGCGAAAAGGGCAAGCTCAACTGGTTAAGTCTCCAATAAAAAATGAATGGTTATGAATTGGCGAGTCCCATACTAAAGGATGCCTTCATACATGCACGATAAATTAACATGTGACATGTGACTTTAACCTGGAGATATGCATGGCCTTAAAAATTGGTTGGTTTCCAATAATTGGTGCGAGTGCCCGACTTTCTCCAGGAATGACACTATCCATGCTTTCTCCTCGGCGAGTGTGGTGATTTCCTTATCTTTGCAATTACGATGAGATAGCTTCCATTTTATGGCTGTATTTGCAGTTATATTGTTCCCATTTTCAGGCAGTATGTTATTGGGAGTGTGGAGGAGTGGGTGCAGTAGTGACTTTTTTTACGGCACTATTTACAAGATAAATATTTTGTCCGTGCAACCAAATTCTCGTCAGTCGGTGTGGACGGGAGGTTGAAAATAGTAGAGAGAAAGTCTGTGAGAGACTATGAAATAATGGAGGTCTCCCAGCGTATGCTCTCCGGTTTTGACCAAACTAGTGTCAATCTCACAAATTTAGGTAGTGTGAAATTTGCGAAAGACACGATCACCCAATGTGAGGGTTTTCAAAAATAAATATTTGTATCTAAAGAGGAGAAAATGCGCCTTAAAGTTGGCAAATTTTACTAGACTTTCTTAATTTACTTCACGCTTTCTCCTCTTTGGATGCAAATATCTCTGCCAAACCTGAGCATTGGCAGATCGTGTCTTTTGCAAATTTCATATTAATTAAAATTATCTTCGATTGACACTAGGTTGGTCAAAATCGGAGAGCATACGCTGGGAGACCTCCATTCTGAGTAAGGTATTGAAGAAAGGTTCAAAATAAGAATGGTATACAAAACCTCGTCATCTCTTGTGTTGCATGTTTCATCAAAATTGTTATTCGAATAGTGAACGCAAGACTACTGCTTCACTTAATTCTGGTCCTCGCCTTTGTGCTGGTGCTGGAAGAGTAATAGCATAAAGTAAACTTTGAGACGAAATTGGTCCCTTTAGTTAGTTAGTTCTCATCTCATTTCAACACGGAGAAATCAGCAAGCAAGCAATTTGTAGTTTCTCTCTCTATATTTTGCGGATGGTTGATTTCGTACTCTTGTTTCGTGTCTAATCTCATCTCGTCAGCAGCCGGATGGATGGCTTCTGCTCCCTCGTCCTGGTCGTCTGCTAGTCTTCCAGACTACAAAACTCGTGATAACCAGAAGAAGAAGCAGCAGCAGGAGGAGGACGAGAGGGGCAGAGGCATTGTGTTGAAATGGCAAAGACTGGAAAATCTCACTCAATGCATATGTAATCTCGGTGTTCGAGTGCCTTGTATGGGCAGACGACTGATAAATAGAAACTGTTAGATCAGTGAATGTAGCATGCTAAAATCTATTGGCCAGTGTTTCTGCTGTTAAAAAACATCTGCACGAAATAAGTGCACAAAAATATTTTCAAACTTTTAATAACAATCACTTAAAAGTCAGAAAAGTGTATAAATTTCTTGAAAATATGAAAATCCCGACATACATAAATTGCATTTCAATCATTTTTGTTCATTTTCTGCACTTTCACTTCGGACATTTTGTATTTTGTATCCATCATGCATTCATAAAAATAATATTGCACAAAAAAAACACTGCTACTTGCCGACGTCAAGTGTCTTAATTCAGTGGAAGTTAGTGTAGAAAATAATACAGAAATTAGAATTTTTCCCTTTTTATAATTTTTCTTTCTTCTTTTTATAATTTTATGATTAAAAAATTTGAAAAAAATCCTGTCTGACCTGAATCCCATTATTGACCCAAGTTTTTTCCCTCTCCATCACGTCACCAGCCAAGCGAAACATTTTGAAATGAGAAGAAGAAGACGACGAAAGCAAGGAGCGGAAGAATAGAGTGCGGGAGAAAGCAACTCGTGCTGGTGGGATCTCATGCAGTACCAGCGTCCGTGTTTTGGCCCACAGACATCATTCACCTCACTCGCACTCAGTTCATTCCCAGCTTTCACTGGAGAAAGTCGGACGCACTTTTTCAACGCTGCTCACTCAAGCACTTGTTGGCATTGAGAGAGGATTTGGAAGTAAATGAAAAATTGAAGTTGCGGTTTGGTGGTGGTTTTTTCATCCTGAAGTCTAAGTTTAGAACTAAATGTGCACTTTTTCAGAAAGATGTTTGTTTATAAACTTCATACACAAATTTCGTAGTAACACTAAAATCTTAAAGATTAGAGGCTCGTTTTAATGATATTGAACTTTTTCATATGAACATCAGTTCTATTTGTAGCTGAAGGAGAATGAATTAGCAAACTTGTCTGGTGGGAGGTGTATAAGTGGTGCAGAAACTTGTGTAAATTTATCTTTGTCTCGTCTCATCGAATCTATTTCTTCCTTCCTTCCTCCATCCATCCAACCATCCATTTGGCATCATTTTCTCCCTACAGTTGGATGGAGAGGAGGAATAAGTGCTTCTCATCGTGAACAAAGATTTGCTGAAGAGTTAGACAAAACTTGTTGTGTGTCGTGTTTCGTTCCACTTTTTGAATTGTTTGTTCACTCGATTCATCATTAGTCAAACTAAGAGTGAGAAGATATAAATAAGTGGTTCGATTGTTCTCTAACTATTGATTGGCAGGAATCATAACATTGGCAAAAGTGACAAAATATCCATGCTACATAATTTTCACACCCTCAACTTTGAAAACCAATTATTTAGTTGGTAAAACATATGTAAATAAAGTCATATAAACTTTGTACCGGAAAAACACGATCTGTTTCTTATGTAAAGAGATATTTGTCGTCCTTGTTGTCTGAAGTCTCATCTGCATTCACAACTTCACCTTTCACCCGTTGACTAATACACTTCCTTTCGCTCCTCTTTACATGACTTCCTTCACGAAATAGGTGAAATATCGACCAGTCCAGCAACTGTACCAGTGACGTGATAAAGATTTATAACTATTGCCCCCAAAAAAAGAAACGTGTGTAAAGATTAAAATTCAACACATTTAGACAAAGTAGGGAAGAAATCAGTAACGATTTTATCCGTTTTCGCTCTGAAAGTATCAGTGATTTGTATACGTGCTCAGAATTGAATCATGGCTCCGATATCGACGCTGGTTTTATGGATCCTTCTCATCTCACAAGTGGGGACGGGATTCTCGAAAAGTAAGACGATATACACACAATACACTTTTTGTAAAGTATGCCTTACTTATTTATTAACTTTCTCTTTTGAAACACGAGTTGATTTGAATTTTAAAAGTAAACGAGATTTGATCTCGATATTGCTCGCTCAGTGATCCATGCAAGTAACACAATTCTTCCACTTTCTCCATTATGGATTCAGAGAAAGTGAGAAGAAAGAGAGTACCAATTTCCATTACGGATGGAAAGGTGGGTGACGTTGCTTTGCCGTTTTTTTCTGTTTGCTTCCTTTCTTCCCTTCCTTATTCATCGTGTAAGGGTTCATTCTTCCATAAAGCTACGTAGCTCTACCTGCAGTAGGAAAAGTGCATGCATGAAGTTCCAGGTGAAGAGTTTCCTGTATGTAAGTCGTCGTTGTTGTTGTTGTTGGTGCTGAATTCATCTCTTGTGAGGCTGCTGTTGGTACGAGTATTCTGTTGAAATCAGTGAAAGAAGAAGGTGCAAGGACTGAGAATATGGAGTTTATTTTATCGATTGAAGTCGGATCTTTGTGCAGAGAGAGAGAGAGGTGAATTGTGGAATCTTTTGACATGAAGGTGGAGTATGTTTGTATGTGTTTACCTGGATGGAGGACTTGTGAGTCCCGCATGGCATCTTGTCAAAGTAGGAAAGGATGAGATGAGTCGGGATGATGTTGATGATATCGATACATATGTGTCGTGTATGTGTACATGCACTTCTGGAAAACTGGTATTTAATCAGTACTTACTACTTACCGGAGTACATATGTGACTCTACCGCCACGGTAATACATAACGGACATTACCGTTTAGTAATGTTGTGGTAATGAAAAATTTACCACTCAGAAACAAACTATTACTAATCCGGTAGAAAGTTATTACCAAGTCAATACCAGTATGGAGTACATGATATGTGACTCTACCTGATTTTGAGCAGTGCACACATAATATGTAAGTACCTAGGAAGGAAGGAGTGTAATTTTGTAGTTACATACATGGTGGCAGCTTAATTTGGGTTGGGTGGCATTTTTGTATGCGAGGAGAGACGTTATTTGACTTCATTTCATTAGGAGAAAGATAATCCTATCAATTTTCTGACAAGAGTTAAATGAAATATGAAACCGAATCTGTACAAATTAAGGTTTACAACTAAGCAGATTAGGGCACGGGAACTAATTTTTGTCGTAAATAATGTGGAGAAAATGTGGGCATATAATTTAGCTTGGTGCTTACTTGATGTGATTGGAATCCGGACTTGTTGAATAATCGATCGCTTCCTACATAGCTTCCTTCCCTCGTGCGTTTGGGGAGGAGAAAGTCCGTGTAAGTCAGCCGAGTTGACAAAAGTATTCGGATGAAGTGTGTGGTTTGGCTTGGTTGGACTTTTATCTAGGACTTCTATCTGGAAGTTGGCACATTTCAGCGTGCAGTGAGGACGAGTGGATCGTATGGAAATGACAGCAAGAATAAATTGGACAAAATTCGTTTGGTGAACGAGATGTGGTTCGTGTTAGATGGGTGGATTTAGATTTGCATTTTAACAGAATGTTGGTTGGCATTGAATTCGGGGAACCTTTTTCATTTCGGGGTGAGGATCGGTTCTTTTAAAATGGAAATTTGTCGTAATTTAGAAAGTATTAGGGCTGAGGTGGATACCTGGGAACGTGAATAGTATGAATGCGATTGGTTGTATGATCCCGTCCTTTGAGATGGCTAGTTTTAGTTCCATATTGGACAAATTAATCACTTTTTCACTTTCGCCGAAGTAAGAAATTGTGGAAAATACTTGGACAGCCTCGTGCCCAGGATGACATTTATTTGCTAAAAATCCAATTTCAAAAGTGCAGCGTGCTCGTACGTCTGAAGATTTCCGATAAGGTCATCACTTGTTTATTGCATCCGTTTTATGACGGTGATTACATGCAGGACGATCCAATAAATGTTATTTCATGTCTTCCTTCTGCCCATTGTCTTGGCCTACTTTCTAAATCACTGTGCTTTCTAGAAGCTTGTTTTCTTCGAATTAATATACTAACCTCTCTCCTCAGCGGATAATCTTATGAACGACCTGCATCGTAACTTGACAGCCTCGCTTGGATTGTTCCATCATGTTGAAGTTGAACCTTAATGAAATTAAGATTCCGAGAATTTTCTCCCCCTTGGCACATTTTCTTCATAATCGTGATCCTTTCCTGAGCAATAAATATATTTTACAACCTTACGTAAACATTATTCAATTTAATTACATCACAGGAAAATTTCTCGACCAGAAACCATTTTCTTTACTTTACCTCGCGGGATAAAAGCAGTCGTACATAGAAAGGGCTTAAACAGTTTAGCACTTTAGCGGACCGAAAGAAAAACACTTTATCCCCTTACATGTTTTATTTACTTACTAATCTTTCAGCCGGGCTGAATTTAATGATGTCTTATACAGCGTCAGATTATTTTCACTTTGTGTTGAAAGTTGAAACCAAGAGGTAGAAAAGGACCCATTAATAGAAAGTGTAGCTTAAAACCGCAAAGAATTTGATACGTAGGCACGACTCGTAAAAAGTCCCACCGCAACAATGTCTCGTTGGGTGAAAACCTTCAAATTCTTGGGGTTCGTACTAAACACTGCCTCGTGAGTATTTAGTTGCATTGTCAACCCCACCCACCCATTGACAACGTCGAGAGAGATAAAACTTCATCAAAAGCACAGATCCGTCCATGCCTGGAGCACGAGGCAGGAAGGATGCGAATTGTTTGCACGCCTTACATAACTAACAATCCAATCCATCAGTATCCCACCGGGATTTGGACGATGTATGGAAAAGAACAAGTTTCATACTTCAAATTTTGCGAATTCATACGTTTGTAGCATCGCAGCGAAATTGAATGGATATCTGTGATTGTATCCATTATGATAAATATTTTCTAAAATAGGTGTAGCTTCAGACTGGAAATGGTCCATGGGAAAATGTGTAGTCCTGTGCAGTCACTTGTATTTACTAATGTTTTATACGTATTTATTTTTAGAAATGACAGTAAAATGTAGATCTTGATCATAAATGATGACTATTTTCAAGGGCTTAAGTTAACTAGGTACATATGTACATAACTCTAAACTGATAATGGAGGTCTTCACGCGTATGCTCTCCGATTTTGATGTCAGTCGATCACAATTTTAATTAATGTGACATTTTCAAAAGACACGATCTCCTAATGCTCACGTTTGGCAGAGATATTTGCATCCAATGAGGAGAAAGCGCGTCCTAAAGTTGACAAATTTTAGACTTTCTTTTATTTTTTTTTATTTTTTTTAGACTTACTTTACTGCGCGTTTTCTCCTCTTCGGATTAAAATATCTCTGCTAAACGTGAGCATTGGGAGATCGGATCTTTTGAAAATTTGATACGAATTAAATTTGTGATCGATCGACACTGGTTTAGTCAAAATCTGTGAGCATACGCTGTGAGACCTCCATTGTGAGTTGTGCCACCGTGTCACCCAGTCATACCATCAAGATCCTGCCGGGTTAATCCCCTTTGAGCTAAATTTACCACCGGTGGTTGGTTACCAATTGAAAATAAATTGTGGACATTGACATTGAATGAATCTATATTTGGCCACCTTGACATTTCATGCTCTTCATT
This sequence comes from Folsomia candida, assembly GCF_002217175.1. Taxonomy (NCBI): domain Eukaryota; kingdom Metazoa; phylum Arthropoda; class Collembola; order Entomobryomorpha; family Isotomidae; genus Folsomia; species Folsomia candida. The sequence goes on along the minus strand of NW_019091252.1, from coordinate 276,837 downwards.
CGTGTTGTTAAATAAAGTCACTTGATCTATTCCATTAGGCATCGCGGTACCATAATAACTTTTGAGCAGGTCTTGAAATAGTTGTCTGTCTGTATCTACGAAATCCCATCTCCCCACCCACGCGAATAAAGTAAATAATTTGTAAAGAATTTCGCCCCACTCAATCCCAGCATTGAACAAGTCTGACCTTTTTCTCCTTTTCGTAATTGTGTGCATACATATCTCACCAATAAACGAGGAGTAAGCCTATATTCCAGGCACGATTACGGGGACAAACCAGTAAAGCATAAGCAGCTTAAGCCATTCTTCTCTCTTCTTTGCATCAACTCCATCCATCCAGGTAGACCTGGGCCCGACGCCGATGAGAGAAAGCAAGTCGTCGTGAGTGAAGTGGTGAAATTCGACCTGTCACAAACAACTCGCAATCCGAGGTTTCACTTACTTTACTTTTATTTTAGTTCTTCTTTTGAGATTAATTCTGGATGGTGGCAGTTATTTGCGTGGGCAGAAGGACCCCACTTTTTACTTCCTCTCAAGTCGACGTTGCGAAACGGGTTAAAAAAAGTGGACAGGTGGGTGACAAAAAGTGAGTGGCATCATGTACGAACGATATAGACATCCCGGAGCAATGGCCGCGGAAGGTGTGGGGACATCTGGGGACATTAGCTTTGTATGATAGGGGTTTATATAACCAGTAACCAGGACATTGAACAACCGTGGGGACATTGCCCCTCTGCCCCCACGCTTCCGCGGTCACTGTCCGGAAAACAAGTCAGACCACACTACTGTCAAACATGGTAGGAGTAATTTCAGCTATTTATTAAACGTCAGATAGCTTCAGATAACTCATACATCTTGCCTTTTGATGCAATAAATTTTTCCATTTTTTATTTAATTAAATGATGAACCCAGCAGGGAAAGGTGGAGGTTTGGAATGATTAGAAAAAAATGTGCTCGTGGGGACGTGGGTGAGTGAAGGGTAGTGTTCTCAATGGTCCGGTTCGGTCCGGTCCAGTGCAGGATCAGGACCGGACCGAAGACCGATAAGCTTGGACCGAAACCGGACCGATATTTTTTGACAGGACCGGGACCGGACCGAGTCTTATCGGTCGGTCCCGGTCGGACCGATAAGATTTCGCTTTCAATATTAGACAAACCTTACGGATTTTACAAGTTACTTCCGAACACGTTAGTTGCTTCACAGAAAAATTTAAGTTTACATTTAATTTTCAAAATTTATTTTAACGTCGTAAAATTCGAAGTTCTTATTAGAATTTTATTTTTTTGATAGATTTAAAGATAGTGACAAGTTTTCACAAGTACAGATTATGAGGGTCACCAAATTTTCAGTAGTGTGCCATTACTAGTGTCTCACCTACTGTCTTTTATCTGATTGAGTAAAAGAAATTTTGTTATTCCCTGCGGCGCAATATAAAATTTAGTGACCCACATGAACTTTTTGAACCTGACCATTGAATAAATACTCTTTACGTTAAACGATGACTAAAAATGGGACAAATTTTAAAACGATTTGTGAAAAATTTGGAAATTTACAGAGATTAATCTCAGAATGAATCGCACGCTAAGTTAAATCTAAGCTTACATCTGTTACAAATATTGGTTGGCGAATCTACCATAAATTTTGGTAAATAAATAACAATTATCCCCAACCTTGCAAAAAAAATTAGATAGATGAAAGTGGTCGGCATGTGTGCGACCGACAAGAGTGAAAGCAAGTAAACAACGTCATAAACTGTAGCAAACGCAATGTAGCAGTAGGGTGAAACATTTGAGAAAGGGCAAGCTGGCTTGGCTTATTTCATACTTATTTCTGTTAATTTTAACGTTTCAAAGATGAAGTACACACATTTGCGTACTGCATAAAACTAAAAAAAAATTCTAAAAAATCTGAGTATTTGTTTGGCAATTTTGTGGCAAATTAGATGGTTAATAGTCGATTGTTTAAAATCATCCCAAATTATGGAATTTTCTCTATACCGGTACTTGGAAACTGGTTGAAATAAACATACCGTCTTTTGTAGGAAATCATGAAGATTTTCATTGGTTGCTATTCGGTGTAATTAAAAAATCAACATCGTACCCAAGGAAATTTTACACAAAAATCATTGATACGAAAGAGGTTAATAAGCTAATTCAAAAGCCAGATATAATAGATATATGTGGTCATAAAATTAAAGCGCTATGTTGTAGCCGTTTCACATTTTCTCCAAAAGTTATCGTCCGAAGGTTATCGGTCCGGTCCTAAACAGTCAGGACCGAGACCGGACCGAAATTTTTTATCGGTCCTGGTCCGATCTAAGCCCAGGACCAGGACCGGACCGAACCGGAGTTATCGGTCCGGTCCGGTCCGTGGACCGGACCATTGAGAACACTAGTGAAGGGGAAACGTATGCGACGCGATTTTTTTAAGTTTCGCTATGTCTCTCGTGTCATACACAATTTGGTGACGAAGATGGAGTGAATTTAGATCCGGGGATCGTCTTCCTTGTACCTCTGGCATTTTACTTACGTGAGGTGGGTGAAATTCCCGGAAAAAGAGAGCTAAATATGATCAGAAAGATGTATGTGGGTTTATCCCCTTCAGAAAAAAAGAGATGGGTTTCCAGAAATTATTTCCATTTCACTTAACTCAATTCCATCTCGTGGTTGATTTCACTTTTCAAGTTATTAGTAGTTAAATAGTGATACACGTTCCATTACAAAAATTCACGGGTGGGTGGTTGACTCACCTTACGGTGGTCGTCAGTCCCTGTCACTTTCACCTCGACCTCAACTTCCAGCCCACCCGACAATAACTTTCACTTCATGTTGAGGAGAACTAATTTCCTCGAGTTGGAGGAATTTCAACTAATTTCTATTTCTACCTAACTTGTCGGTTACACACCTGCTTTCACATCTCCTCCTCCGATATTGATTGACAGAACAGCCAACAACATCCGGTCTTGTTCACAACGTTCTGAACAAGTTATTACTTTTAGCTTGATTATTCCTATTGCTCATGGACGGAAATTTCTCGTAAATAAATTTGGGATGGGAGGATAGGAAATTACAATATTTTACACATCAAAGAATTCTTTAAAATCTGAACTTGCTCTCGGATCGAGTTTATTTGACTGCGCGAATTAAAATTCTTAGAAATTTTGATCAATCCGAAAGAGGAAATCAGTTCAGCCCCAGCCCAGCTAGAAAGAAAGGGTAAGCATGAAAATAAAGGATGTGGGACTCGGAGCACAGAAATATTAATATTAATAATAATGCCACCGGCACCCATTAATTCTGCCTGCTCATCCATTTGGAGGACAATACATAGACTTTCTATGCATTTACGTGTGTAGCGGTTTTAATATAATTCATACACGCAAAGCGAATGCAAACCTTCAGTTGGTTTGGTTTGATAAAGCTTTCGGATTGATTACAATGTACTTAATTCAAGGATGGGATGGAATATTGTGGCTGAACGTAAATATGTATTTCTGTCCCACTGTGATTATTAATCTGTGTGGTTACTGTACTGAGATTTATGCAGGGAAAGGGCTTTATTAATCTCAAGTTGTAATACAAATTATTGATTGTATACGAAAATATTTTATCATCAAGAAGTACGTTAGTAATTCTTGAAATATTGGTATAAATTGCACTAATTATTGATTTTAATGTGTCGATTACTTTCAAATCATACTCTAACAAATGCCCCGGCATGATTTGTTTGTGAATTTTTGTGTCATACTTTCTCCGAGCGTGTTTACGTAATTCGTTCATTACGCATTTGCAAACTTGAAGTCTTGATCTAGACAAATGTTCGTCTCAATTCCAAAGTTATGTGACCTTCTGCGTTACCGTTTCCGCGTAAGGTTCCCTCCAGACTAAACAAACCAGAACATGCACGTCATAACAGTCAGGGTACGTACGTACGTAAGTAGTTGGAATAATTAGTAGAATTTATACCCTGCATGCTGTTATATCTACGTGCTGCGTATGAATGTGGTTACGTAAGCTTGGTTGACATCGTGTAGCTGGGCATATCCATATCTGCGAAAGAGAGAAGCAGGTCGGGATGGTTAGCCTCCGTCTGGTGAAATAATGTGCTTGCTCTCGAGAGAAAGTAAAGAGTGGAGACGAGGATGCTTATGCGAGTTATTTGCTTTATAAAACTCCACTACCACCAACAACATTGTTTGCACAAGATGAGAACTACGGAGCCAAACCACTTAATACTACTACTACGACGTGTGTATGGAAGCATACGTGGTGCGCCTATGTATAAATAGGTAGCCCTAATTGAAGCAGACTGCACGAGCAGCATCTATAAATGTGTGTACTTTTGCGACCACTAATGAAATTTTAGGGTGAAAGTGGAAGTCTGTTATTTTTCCGAAAATACCTGGAAAATTTAAAAGGCTTTATTTGAGGAGGTAAATAAGGACGAAAATACATTCACAGTCGTGTTTATTCCAACTTCATTTCATTCAATTGTACAATAATGGGACCAAATTAAGTTCGTCGTTTTGACACGGATTTAACCTTGCCTTCTGGAACGACGCCTACGCACAATCTGTTTGATTTGGCGTTGAGTTAAAAACATGTTGCCGACAAAAATAGGTGCGATTTCTTGGTAATGTTGTTGGTTAGTTGGAGCCAGAGTTATGAGGTTTCTTGTTTTTCTATTTTTTGGTTATTATTACGTTCAGCTAGAAAAATAAATCATGAACTTGGGGTAAATTGGGAATAAATTAGTTTTTATGGAACAAGTTTGTGATCTTGAATAGGTGTAAAAATAGGCCTGGTGGTGTTAAAAGGCAGAGTTTCCTCTTTCATTCCTAACTCAATTTTGACTACATGCGAGTAAGTAGATTGGCTCAGCAAATCGTATTGATTTTCTTTTCTTTGATAGAAACTTATTGAGTTTGAAATGGTGAAGAGTAACATGATTTGCTCACTTGGTAGGAAAAGTTGGAGGACTTGAAAGCTGGCCAACGACCGGGGTCCATCAATAACTGTAGCCTTGGAAAATTTCTAGATTTTCTTGAAGGATACAGTTGATGGACCCTGCTGGCCATGAAATGCAATGTAACAACGAACTTATGAGTAAGGATCATTAAACTTATTTTACATAGTAGATAACCAGCGATAGACTAAATATGTCACGTGTCATTTATTAGGATTTCTTAGACTTCTTTGCATATGTATGTAGGTGCATACGACTTTGTCCCTTCGTGTGGTTGTCAACACTCTGGAACATTTAAAATTTGCCTAATATATACACCTGGAGTGAAAGCTGAGGGTAGGTTCCCTTTCGGAGGGTGAGGTCAAAGGTCAAATCTAGTCAAAACCCTTCACCAATGAATTCCATCACCGATGGTTTTTCTCCTTTCTTTATACATTTTAGTGGAACAAGGTTATTTAATTTAGATGAACTTAAATATTTTTAAAGCCTCAGAAATTTGCACGAACTTTCTCCCCATAATGGCACAATTTCTGCAAGAAACGTTTCGAAAGGTGTCTCTCGTTCACCTGATTTATCCATACTTCCAACCGTTCGAGATATACGTACGTAGGTGCGTACTCATCATGGTAAAAGGATTATATTGAACTTTAATTGAAAATGAATGAGTTCCAAGTAAAGAGCATATTTTAGCTTTCACTCGGTTTCAATAAATTCCATTTGATTCCGCCTCTTGCTTAAACCTTGGTGAAGACATGATCAAGTGAGCGAGTGAGCAGGGAGTGAAAGTTAATTGACTTTACATCCCATACTCGCTACCACCGCACCACTCGACGTTTCAGAGTGGACTGGATTCCATGCAAAGTACGTAAGTGAATGAAATAGGAGAACAACAAGAATGAACATCCGGGTCAGAGTGAAAGTAATTAAAAGAGCTAATTGCTTTTCATGCTAGCTGAACAACTGATACTCGTCGTAGCGAAATTTGTTTTGGTTTCTTTTTCGCCATATGCACTAAGTTTGAATGAAGCCGTAGATTTTGCAAATTTTTAAGAAACTAACAATATTTTCAGAAGGTGCCAAACTGGGGGAGTCATGTGATCGTGGCGACTGCGTTGGCGAGTACGTATTTTGCAACAGGACGACGAGAAAATGTCAATGCGAGGCGAACCACCCGTTCCAAGTTAACACGGACAAGGGGACCATTTGTGCTAAAGGTGAGCAGCTAAATTAATTAACTTATTATTCACGTTTAAAAACTAGCAAAATGTGCATAAAATAGTACAACATCACTTTTTTTAATGTAACGCTAATAATGTCAACATAACAGTGACCACGACCACGGAAAGGTTCAGAGTTATCTTGGGGCTAGAATTGCAATGACTTCCCACACAGATGCAGATGGACATGGTTTTACTGGCCTTGTACGGCTTGCATCCAACGTGGTTGTAAATATGTCGCTCTCGATAATTCTTTACGCAGCGTCGCTCCGTGGGCTTATCATTGCCCAGAATGGTTACACACCCTGTTTTTAAATTATGGAATAATGCCAAGTTGTTGTGTATAAAAGTTATTTTTTTACGTACGGTCAATGTCAGCCGTCCAGCATTTCTCGGTCATCGTGTTGTTCCTCTTTCAAGGGTTTGTCCGTGCAAAAGTCTCGCAATCCGGGCCAGATTCTTTGCACCTAATTTACATGTACAAGTTTTTATTGTGATGCGGTTATTAATTCGTGAAAATACGTAATAATTTATTGAGGTTTAAATACAAGTAGCAGAACATTTTGCCACGAATCCCCCAAGGCTTCTTCCCGTTATGATCATGACCACCACCATGATGGCCGCCGTCGTATTGATAATCTGTGAATTTATGACGTACATATTTATGCAATCAAAGTTTGGCCAAATTATGTACTCGTTTTTCATACCATTTTCATCTTCATCGCTCTGAACTGCAATGACGCAACTTGTCAGAATAAAAATAATAACGGCAACTGACGGAGGTTTGTATTTCATTTTTCAGATTTAAGACACAAGTCATTAGCCTAAAATTCTTGACGTTAATTAATTGAAATAGAAATTCATAAGCAGCAAGAAGTCAGGTACATATATTTTGTAAATATGCGATATGGATGAGATGGACATTTTTTTACCTGGCCACGCAGAATAAATAACCCGTGGAAAAACGTAATTCATATCATCTAGCAACCGTATGATGTAATGAGTGAGGAATAAATCTCAAGGAAAAATGATGGACTTCATGAAAAAACGTGTCAAACGAACATAAAAAAGTGGCGTTATACACTAAAATGCAAAATAGCACCAAATAAAGTTACGTAAATTCTGACATTGGACTTCACCGTCACGAGGTCAAAATATTGACGCTGTTGCTTTCGTGTTGAAATTTCCTTTAAAATGACATACTTTACAATGAAAATTAAGATTAAGTTTGTCTGAGCCTCTTATCGAACTCGACCGAGAACTAAAAATTAGAATGGCGAAAACGGCGTTTGGTTATTTTTGGCCCGTTCTGAACATATCCTGCTTACGGACGACGGACGGACAAAATGATCACAATCAGCGGCTGACGCCACTTAATAAATCTAATTTCACATCTGATGAGGAATCCGAGTTGAATTCCCATGTGGTTTCGGCTTTATGGATATGGTTTTGCCTTCACACCCACCACATTTATGTAGGATTAGTCCAAATTCTCTCAGAAATTCTTGACTTGGCAAACCTAATAAAGCATTAGTAAGCATGGTGCCCCGAATGTCCCAAATATCGCAGTGTGCAGTCTGGCATGAAATTAAATCCGTACTTAATTAATTATCGTTATGTTTTGATCTCATCACTTCGTGGTACATGTGACATGCCACGACAGTCAAAATGAGATGGCCATCCTCACAGAAACCGAATTTGTGCTCACTTCCGGATTCTGCTGCGGTTTCGTGTCAATGGGAATGAAAACTTTTAGAGAATCTTGGAAATTTTGAATGCAATAAATATGTTGTCGTGTTTTCCGGCATGTGGTGCTTTTTCAAAGTGCTTAAATACAACAATAGGGATCGAATTTGATTAAAACAATTATTTAATGACATGAACGCTGAGTTATATATTTCCTCGCTGTAAATACGAAAATTTATCACTGATGGAAAAATTTGCGAGTACCCATCTCTAAATTAACGCCTGCATAATGTATGCATATGTAGTAACTACTTGTCACCCGAGATTTTCTCTAAGATGTAAACTGATCTCGGTCAGGAAGACGGCATACGTAGCGTGCATACGAAGAAAGATGAGGACTCGTCTAGTCTGGAATTAGATTAGAGGATAAATTACGTTCACCACATCAACTCACTTACGTTACGTTACGTGATTCGTTCCGGTTAGTTTGGAAAAGGAGGGAAGCATATTGGGTGAAAGGAGCCAAGAAGAAGAGGAAAAACTGGAATGTCTCCCTGCGGAGAAGTATTTACGGATTACGGATTTATTAAATCTCCGCTTGATGGACTTGGACTCACACACTAACCAACGTTACGTCCTCTAAATAACTCCCCTACCTGAGAAGCATGCATGGTAGCAACATTCAACAATTTATAGCAGCATGCCCGAGTAAAAATTTGACCAGGCTTCCTGCAGAAATTCGGTCAGAATTTTCTGCAATAAAAGCAGAGCGATTTGTGCAGAAAACTCTGTATATACGGTTCTGCAAAATCAAAGGGATATAAATTTTCTGCAGAGCTATGTAAAAAAATATGCAGAATACGATATGCATCGAGCTTTTTCTGATTACTGCAGAATTCGACACAGTGATTTCCACCCGGGATCACGGCACACTTTTACCTCATGGCCGCACGTACATCCATAGTTCCTCCTAAGCATCGACTGTCAAGCTTTCTCCGTACAAATTGTTTCTCTTCCTTTATTGAGCAGGAGGCCGTAACGTTCCCTGGAGTGAAACAAAAACCGTGGTGGTTGTTGTTGTTGGTGGTCTTCCATTAAATTGCAACACTAACCGAACCACCTCTACAAAATATCCCATAGAAATAAATGAATTTTCCACTCTGGGGGAACTTTATTTCGCTCACCATTTCACAGGCTTGATTCTATTAGCGATATTGTTAGTTCTCCACATACGTTTGGTGCTGGATGGAGAGCATTTTTGGGAGACCAGTCAATATTTGGACAGGTGGGTTCAGATGTGCTTGGAGGATAATTAAGTCACAGACGGTGTAAAAATGTGAGCGTGTGTGTGGCGATTGTTAATGGCTTCTACTTTCTCTTTGGGGTGAAATGGTGACAGATTTTTAGGAGAGAAAGCGTTACTTGATCTGGTTTGGGGTGTACTTTCAGGTAGTAACGGGGAAAAGTGCGCTCTTGGGATTCCTGGTAATTGCGGTGACATTATTTAGAGTAAAAAAACCACACGTTGTGTTTTGTCGTAATTCGTCAATTCTGTTGTATAAAGATGTTTACTTACTTGATGCGAGATTGAATGCTAAAAGTTACCTTGAGTTTTATAAATAAATGTTATGAGAGTGAATGCCTGAGTTTTTTTTAGACCTCTAATAATAACCAAGGTTCGAATTAAGCTATTTCTGACTTCTGTGCAAAAAAAACTTTTTTTTTTACTTTTTGTGCAGATATCAAACTTAGGCATTTCTCTAATTAGTGAATTTATTAGAATCATTTTTGATAGGAGAAAGTTATGCACACGTAAAATGTTCCTAACTTGTGAAAACGGGTATATTTACTTAACTATTTAGGTTTCATCAAAGTGCAACTTCTGAATATGGAATATTCAGGCCCATCGATGAGAATTTTCGCCAAGGATGGTACATACATAGACTTAATGAATATACATAATAGCGAATATATTACATGTGTGCAGTCTTGTAAGAGAAATTTTGGCTAAAAATCCTTTGATGTAAGTACTTATTTATTCTCTGGAATGTTGTATTTACATTTTTTCCGTTTTTACCTTAATTTTAATCATCATCTCTGCTATCATGTTTCAATAATGGGGAAAAGAAGTTGGTGAGTCATATCTGGCTGGAATGGCTTCTTCTTTTTGATCCAGCTTTGACAAAAGATTCATAATGCCATTTGATGAGATGTGTATGCATGTAGAGAGCTAGGGAAATGATGAAACGTGTGACGTAAGTACGTTAAAAAGGCTCAGAATAAGACTTTTTCTTTCTTCTTTTTCGACTTTCTCATCTTTTCTTGGTCCTCATGCAACAAAAAATCAAAGTTGAGTTAATTTAATCTTTTCTCGGTTCACTTGATTGACTCGAATCGATGGAAGAAAGGGGAAAAATTGATGGTTGGAATAGGATCCTGGGCACCGGTGAGGGACAAAATATAGCAGTTGTCCAACTGACTTGCTTTATCGAGATCAACATGGAACATGGTTTTCACCGTGCAGTATTATATTTATTTCAGTCAGCGTGCAATGATGGATGGCTGGTAAATGACGACAAATATGAACAGAATATGTAGAAAGTGTTACGTGATTCTGCTTCAAAATCTAAAATTTTCTGCGTGGCACAAATCAGGATGCTTAAACTATGTATATATGTAACTAAAGTCATTAAACTAAAGTGCTTCATCAAGCTATAAAGTCCTTCGAAAGTCGAAAAATGCCACTTCTTAAAATATCTGTCCGGGGGAGACCCCAAGGGTGACCTCCACTGGTTTATTAGAAGTGAAGAAAGCCACGAAGAAATGACTGACGTAGTTTTAAACAATTAGAAAAATTGGTTCAATGTTTGGACCTAGGAAAATTTGAAGCCATACTTAACCAGACAATTAAAGGTTTTGTGGCTGCTTTGGGTTGAGTAACCTAAAGAGAATTGGTTTAAAAGCGTGACAGACAACTGTTTGCCTTTTATATTTGAGCAAAATCCCACAGGGAAACCTCTTATTTTCGAAAAAAAATCTAATGCTTTTCTCAATTTACACGGATTGGTCTGGTTACAAAATTGCTTATTGTATGGCTTCCAAGGACAATCCCTTGGGTATATTGAAGCACTTTGTAGACATTGAAGGTTATCTTCCACTTACGGAAACCTGATAATCTTAAAAGTTCTGAGAAACTAAGTAAATAAGTATCTGATTCGCTTTTAAATGAGGAGGAGGATACGTACATCACGTTTTTTAAGGATTAGGATAGACTTTCTCCTTGGGTGGGATGTTCATTTCTAATCCTTAATCTGCTGCTGATGGAAAGTAAAAGATGAGACTTTGAGCCCACTCTACAACTTTTGCTTGCTCCGATTTTTTTTAGGTTGAGTTGATAAGTACTTTGAGCATCATTTTATTATGTAAATGGTGGCCGATTTATGTACTCAGACTGCAAACATCTCAAATAACCAATCATCTCTAATAAAAATATGCATCTGTCTGGGTGTATGAATATGTATGATAATAGTTTATTAATAATAGGTGAACAGTATTTCAGTAATGTTGTAATAAAGTAAAGTAAAAATTGTTAATTATTCTGTTGGAAAGTTCGAAGCTTCTACGAGGAGGTTGGAGGGGATGATTGATGAAGTCAACGCTTATCAAACCTTCCCAGATAGAAAATAACAAATTAGTTACTTCCAACCTATTTAAACGAGAGGAACTTTTTTGACTGCATGAAAAATTATGAGCACAAATTATGAGTCATAATAGATATCCAAATACATATGATGTATTTTTGTGTCTTGGTCTTGGAACATTTCGCCCACTGAGCTCATTATTAATAGATAATTTAGTTAGAAACTTTGGAGTGTATGTATTAGATTTGCTGAAAATGGGAAAATAATTTGTTGCATCAATAAGCGTACTTCACTTGATAGGTTTATTGTAGATTATCATTTTGAAGCGTTTACTGAATCACATACTATCTGCTTAGTTTTTGAAACCACATTTCGTTAGATCCAAGCTAAACTGCGGGTGCCCACCACCTTCTCCTTGTGTACATCGTTTCTTCTTTTATTAGCCAATGAGAAGTACATAGTTTAGAGTGATCATTGTGTCGTCTTCTGTACTTGAACACATTTACCTAATCAATTTATCTGGACTAATTTTAAATTTTGTAATAAATTTATGTAGCTCTGTGCATACTTTAATTAAAGTAACTTTCTCCGTTTCAGCCGCAAAGCTGGGAGAAGGCTGCCTCAAAGCTGAAATGTGCCTTAGCCTCGATGAAAATAGGTGGGTGACACGTACAGCCAACATATTATTATGCATGGGTCAACAATGATGAGTAATATATTTCCACTAGTGACTGTATCCAAGAAGGGTTCACACCAACCTGTCAGTGCAAAAGCGACTATCACCAAATATACGACAAAACCCAATCCAAGGATCGATGTGTTCTAAGTACGTCTCTAATTTAATAAAGTCTTCGTTGCTACTTTCTCACTCTGATTGTCAACATGTTTTCCTCTTCAGAAGCGCAAATGATCAGCAGCGATTTGCTCACGCTGCTCATTGTGGGGACAGCCATGACAGGTATTTCCAAACCAAGCCTCAAAAAACCAACAATTACTTCCATGAAATTGTGCTCATGATATTTTTCATTTTTATATGAATCCGATTTTTGTACGAACAATTTTTTTATACAGGTTTTTGTGGTCTAACCTGTCTCGTTCTGCGAATCTTTGCAAGGGCACGATTCGGCCCTAGGCGAAATGGTAAGACGGAAAAAGACGATTTTAGACATACATAAGTACTATGATTACGCTCTTAGAAAACTGGTATTAAATCATTACTGACCGGAGTACATATGTGACGCTACCTGCACTGGCAATAACGGGCATTACCGTCCAGTAATGTTGTGCCAATGAAAAATTACCACGTATAAACAAACTACTACCAATCCGGTAGAAAGTTATTATCGAATCTATACCAGTATATATGACATTCTACCAGATTTTTAACAGTGTACGATTTACCATTATATAATCTTCCTACATAACAATGTCGTCTTACATCACAGGTCATTACGCCAACGCACAAGCCCCGCCGGCTGTCACCCTATCAGCCGAACAAGGTTAGTACGGAGGATAGTTGCAGGTTTTAAAGAGAAATTTGTATCCACTGACTGATTATACAGAATTTCTGGCTGTTGTGTTATCTATGTAACGTGGTGATTAATTTTCTTGTGATCTAATAACTTATTGTACTCAAATAGCGTGTGTTTAAGTTTAAACCAATGGACAACAAAGTACTGTAAATCCAACTCAATATCTTTTGTTTGTGAGAAGATTTTGTTTCATAACCGAGAATTATAACCGCTCATAACATTTCAGACTTCAAATCCACCAAATTGCATGAAATACCTTGTATTACGTTTGAACAGTATTTGATATTACTGTAAACCTCTCCTTTGTTATGCAACCAGAATTATATCCCTAATGACGAGATTTGCATGAGATTTGCAACCTATTTATGTTTTAAGCACACTCGTGAGCTAATTAATAGTTATTGTGCCGAGATTATGGAACCTTTGTCCGTTTGAGTTCCAGATATTTAAGACTTTATTACTCTACTCCTGATTAATTTCATACGTGATAGTTGTCACTTTATGTAGAATTTGTAGTGTGTATTTCGTAGTAAGTATGTGTATCTGTAGTTGTACTCATATCTAGTCGTGTTTTTGTAGTAGTTTAAAAACTTTTGCACTCAAAGCTCAATAACTCGAATGGTATCGGAATAATTTGTAGGATTTAATAATTCGACATTCGCTTTTGCACTGAATTAAGCTAAATAATATAGAAAGTATAAATACCCCTGCAAAAAAACTGAAGTTTGAGCTAGGTGGCAGTACGTATAAAATATGGTTGAAAACAGGGAAAAACTATCAACAAATTAAATGACAGTAATTTTGACATGGTGGACATTTTACTTTGTTCTCTCAAAACTCAAGACGCATTTTAGCAGGAACTATCCACTTAGGGAACGTTCATGAAATACGTAACGCATCGAAGGGGGAGGGATAGGCCAACTTGCGCCACATGTTAAAAAGGGGGGCGTAACACGCTACAAGGGGAAACGGAGGGGTAACAAAAATCTCCAACTTTGCTTTACGTATTTTGTGAACGTTCCTTTAGGTGACCATTTAGCCGAACCACGCTCACTTTCCCACTCGCGGAATTCATCACAACGTAGCTCTTTGGCTGAAATTCGACGCCAATCTGGCTCCCTTCTCGCCCCACCTACTCGTCCAGGTGGGTGGGACTACTAACTAATTTTACCATAACTCTAATTAAAACTATGTGTACTTATTAATAAATATCAAGACTCTCGTCGTGCATCCAACACGTCCATCCGATCTTCCAGCTCGAGTCGAAGTCAGCGAAGTTACTCCCTCAAAAACCCGGCAGGTCATCAAAACTATCAACACAATCAACAGCTCCACCCTTCCCTCCAACACCGACCTTCGGACCCTGAGTCCCGGTCACAGCTCAGTCTCGGTGGTGGTGGTGGTGGTGGGAGGGACAGCGTCAGCGGGGGCAGCGGAAGTGCAAACAGTGTCACTTTCAACCTTCCCCTCCCCTCGTCGTCGTCAGCAGCGTCCACGTCGCATAGTCCCACAACGAAGGCATGTCACAAATAAAATAAAAACAGAATTTACTTTTTAAAGTTTTTTATTTCTTTAAAAATTACGCAATTAGCACAAAATGTAAATTTTCCCTTTCACAATTTATAAATTTATATGTATGTATTTGTGTCGTGTCTCTCGAGGAGAGTCTTTGAGTGCAAAGTGCTTTCCGTATAAAAAATGTATTAGTATTGCTGCTTTCTCGGGTATTTATAATTTATATGTAGTGTTGCTTGCATTGTGTGTCGTGTATATAGCGTCATGAATCAAGACCGTAGTTTTTCGCATTTTATGTATGTACATGCCTAACTAGCTGGTTAAATGAAAATGTCTGCTGTCATTAAATTTTCAGGGTAAACGAAGTGGTTCTGCTGGGACACTTCCTGTCTGACTTAGTTAAGATAATGGAAGATTACGTAAACCTAAATAATAATCAAAGCAGCTTATACGTACATACTTACTTACTCGATCCTACTCTACTCTCCACCATCTCGCCGTAAATGCATATGGTAAGAAAATGTGAGGATTTTCGCAATGGTTCTTAGACAAATTCTGAAATTATTTAGATTTATTAGTTCATACATACATTTGCAAATCTCTTCGTTCGAGACGCCGTATTGCATTTTGGTTGGAGTGAGACGGAGAAAGTTAATAGAAAGCAAGCCAGCATTGATTCGTTTCTCTCTCTAGATTCGTGGCGTGGCAAGTGACAGGCTGACTTGCTTATTCACTCCAAACCAACTTTCACCACCACTACTGACACACATACTCAACCTACATGGAAACGTATGGAAGCTTACTTAAGTACGAAGAAGAATACGAATTTACTCAAGTCAGGTCCGGTGAAAGCCAAGCGACGACGACGACGACGAAAGAAGCCAAATCAGCAAATGGATAAGTATTTAGGTTGAAGAGAGACTTGTTGCCCTGCTTAACCATTAGACTACACATTAGAGATGAACATGAACCTTTGACATTTTCATGATGACGATGACAACAATGCACACAGAAGAAATATCAACAACAATCAATCATTATTTATTAATATGTAGGAACTATTATGGAGGAATATATATGTATAATAGTGTATGTATTATGTAGGATACGAGTACCTATCAATACGTGTAAGGAGAGTGGCCAAGTAGAAAACAAAATCAATCAGTAGGTGTATTTAGTGTAAAATAAGTATTAATATGATTTCATGGTGTGTGTAGTGGATTTGGTGTTGATTTAGATGCTAGAATATTTATGAAGCTACAAAGTTAAATGAAGGTTTATTGTCTACTTATCGATAATGTTCAAGTAGATATTTATGTACGAGACCATCCGTTTTATTTGGTGTCAACTATTATTCCTCTAAATACTTAAAATACGTAGGTAACTAAATGTCGTACTATATTGGATCCCAAAAGTTTCCAGATACAATATTCAGGCCAAATTTTGATGGGTATTTATCAAAATTGTTAAGATTTTTGTACAAATTACATACAAGAAATGTGAAGAATGTGTGTGTCAAAATGTTAAATATGATAAGGCACGTTGGGTCACCACACTTATCTTTATATGTATGTAGTGACTCAACGTGGCTTGAATAAAATATGAATTATGTATGTACATGTGTAACACTTATGTTCAAAATCTCATTACATTTTGGAAATATGAATAAATTGTTGTCTACATAATTTTCAGTTTCTAATGGAAATAAATGGAATGTTTAAAAAATATTTTCAATGTTAATTTCTATTTCTACGTCCAAAAACTTTCAAAAAGATACAAATCATTACCATCAAGGATCTTGAAATATTTTCCTATGAGCAGCAATGGCGAATAATCACGACTATGACTGCAGACCTGTAAGTTATTGTACCTAAAATTCCTCTTGTACACCGTATTAAATCAATGAGGATGTTCTTCCAATATACAAAATGTTTAATCGATCCCCTTCTCCCTCTCAGGGTGGAGGAGTTAAATATCGAGATGAGAATGTGGACGGGCTTGTGTACCCGGAATGCACGGTTGACGAGGATCTGGATCCTATGACCCTCTTGAAGCGAGAAATCATTCGGAAGCTGAAGGAGGAAAAGTTTTATGAGGACCTCAACAAACGACTCGACAAGTCTGAGTACCGCGTCAGGAAGGATCAACTTTTTACAAGGATGCAGATTGAGAAGAATGAGAAGGAGTATCAAGACTGTCTTTGCAAGGTATACATCTAGGTTTTCCTTACCCAGTGCTTCGTTCCTTGCGGGTTTCCTACCATTTCCTGCACTTCTAAACACGAAACGCAAGAAAGTGCAAGAAATAAGCGGCCCTTTCGGCTATAGCGTTCGGATTAGTTCGCATGCAGTTTCTTGCGCCTTGCATTTCTTGCAGGTCAAAATAAGTAGCTGCAAGAAACCACTTTCTTGCGGTTATCTTTTTGCAAGTGGTTACCCGAAACACTGTCCTGAGAATTATCTTGAATTTATCTTAAGTATACTCCCATATTCCTTATCCATACATATATCTTTCAGGTTGAGCGTGACAAACAAAGGAGACGGGAGCAAATCTGTCAAGAAGAGAGTTTTGCCAAAGCCCTCCGGGAGTTGAAGGATGAGGAAGTTCGTGAATCTGCATTCTCGTAAGTTTTCTAGAAACAAAATCCTCAGATTAGCAAACATTTTGACTCGAAAAACTCAAAGCGAAATGCATTTCATTCTTTATCCCGTGACATCTTTCCAACGAGATGAAAGGTTTTAGAAGAAATAAGCACATGTGTATGCTTCTATATTTAGTCCAACGCAATTACATATCTTTGAAAATATGGGGCACTCTTTTCATCCTTGTTGCTCTACTTAAATCCGGCAAATAATCAATATCAATATTGATCCTAAAAACTGTGATTTCGTTCTTTTTTAGCAAACAATTGTACGCTTGTGCTCCCGAAATCCGAGAGTTGGAACGCCAACTTCGTCGCGGGTACTGCGCCAAGACGCTGTTTGCTCAGCGAGTGGAAAATGAGGCGTTGAAATTGGAGGATAAGGTGAGTGAGTGGGTGGGAAGGATTGCCCTACATATTTTCATATTTTCCCGATATGAATATTTTTTTAATTAGAGGAAAGACCAAGAAACGTATCAACAACTGTTGGAAAAAATGGCGACAGAAGATGCCATCGCGGAGGAGAAACGACAACGGGATTGGATCAAGAAAAAGGAGTACTTCCAAGCTCTCACGAATCAGTTGGAGGACGCCACGTCGAAAAAGGCGCAGAAACAGGAGGAGTACGACAGAGATAAGTCCATGGTTGATGAGATCATTGCAACGATTGAGCAGGAAGAAATTCAGTAAGTACTTACAGTGGAGATCCCCCAGCGTATGCTCCCAGATTTTGAGTAAACTAGTGTCAATCGGTCACAAATTTAATGGTACCGAGAGCGGTGATGCTCTCATTTAATTATGCAATTTGAAAAGGATACGGTTTGTCAATGCTGAGGTTTGGCAGAGCTATCTGCATCCGAAGAGGATAAAATGCGTCTTAAAGTTGACAAATTTTATACTCTAGGTGATCAATTGACACTAATTTGGTCAAAATCTAAGAGCATATGTTGGGAGACCTCCCGGAAAATTTTCTATCGTAAATTATATGCTTCCCTGGACAATGATAATGATAAAGTTCATTACATGTACATTTCATGTAAAATATTGAAAGCATATTTACATAAGCATACTTCGTGGGTTTCAATTGAGATAATAGGCTTGAAAATAACGAATTTTTCTCATATTTAGACTGTAATCAATCATTCAATTTAGCCCTTATAGAATTGTTTGCTTGCATATATAATGATGCCCATAATCCTATTACTCGTTATTTGAATCGTGATAACGAAACCAATCGCCGCGTCATGTAATCCTGTCAACAAAGCAGAATTTTCTTTTGGTTAAAATCTCATTATTTTTAATTGACAATATCATTTTCTTCCTTCTTATTACAGAGATCTTGTCGAGAAGACGGAGAAAGTGAAGCTGTATCAAAAGGAGATTGGGCAATTCCTCCAGGCCAGAGATCTTCACAGAGAAAGGGAACGCCACAGAATAAAGGAAGAACAAGAGTAAGTACGCATCGACACAGCTATGTTTCCAAGAAATATTTAATAACTTATGAACTTGTGTATATAAAATCAAATAACTTCTTTTGCTTGTTAGCCAAATTCAGAGTTACGTCAAAAATAAGGAGATTCAAGTTGCGGAATACAAGAAAGCCAAAGCAGAGCAGGAGAAGGCACGAAATTCCATGGTGGCTAAAGCCATTGAACGCATTATGAAAGATCAGGTAAAACAGAAGAGGACAACTTTTTCACACAATTTTTAGACATTTTTAAAAAATTGGAATGATGTCTTCGTGACCAGTACCGCTTGGAAGAGATGGAAGAACTGCGACGAGAGTTGTACGAGGAAGAACTGGCAGCAGACGTTCGGCGACGAGAGGTGGAAGAACTTTCACGAAAAATGAAACAAATGGTCGAACTCAGAAACGCAGCAGCAGAAGCGAGGAAACTTCGAGAAGAGAAAATTCTTGCCGAGAAAAAAGAGGAAGAAGAGTACCGACAGCAATTGATGGGAAAGTTCTCTGAGGATGAACGCCTGGAGCAGATGGTCACCCAAAAACGTCGCCAGCGTGAAAGAGAGCATCGCAAAGTGGTCGAACAAATGATAATTGATCGCCGATGTCTTCGAGCCCAGGAGAGAGAAAGAGATCAGAAAATGTTGGACTGCTTCGACGAAGAGACGAAAAGACGGTGAGTAAGCTAAAAAGTTGACACTTGTTGAAGTACATTATGTGAAAAAAATAATCTTAATTTTTACCGTTTTAAGACAACTCATAATTGAGGACGAACGACTCAAGTTGCTCAAGAAACATGGGCCCAAACTGTTGGGATTTTTACCTCGTGGCGTCATCCAGAGTTGGGGGGAGTTGGAAAAATTGGGCGAACCCTTCATCAGCTATTACAAAAACCAGCCTTTGGCTCCCGACCCCACCACCATCGACACGGAACCTTGTGAAGAGGAAATCTTTAAAACGATGGAGCTGCCGAAATATGCCAAATATTGATGATATAACAGTTTGCAAATATAATATCGCAATATTTATTATCCATGTCAAAATAATTTGATAACTTGCGTAGGACATGTTAGCTTTCTAACTAATATTAAAGTATTTACATGATCAATATGTACATAATTTTATTTTTATGGGACGGATACAAATGTTGATATTGCATAAAAATATCTTGTAAATGATTGGAAAATTTTGCAAAACGGCAAACATTGTCCGTTACATAAGAAAGTATAAATATGTAGGCAGTCGACTCAGGTCTCAAACGTGTGTAAATTTACAAACCTAACGTAGTTATGTAAGTTATAAACTTGACGTGAAAACCCCCAGAGAGAAAGTAAATATCCATTTCCCCGCGCTCTATGACCTGTGTATTTCGACCTGGTTAGAAGATTTTTATAAAGCCTATTGTAAGTACGTAGGAACCAGACATGTCGGTTTTTGTTTCGAAGGATTTATGTTTCTTCATTCTTGGCCATCAATCCGACTTAATGGACCTATGTCTCGTCACAAATTATGCTAATTGTTAATGACATTTGTCGAGACGCTTTTTGGCAACTTTATTGCACTTTGCTTTTTTGGCCGTGAACGTTTTTTTCGAGACTTTGTTTAATTTTTTCTGTAGTCCTCATGTTATAATGCTGCACAGCAAACTTTTTGAAATTTTAAGTTCCAGGGCATTCACGGGACTTGACCCCAAACTCCGAAGGATTTGTAGTACTTAGTACTTACATATAAATAAATTACTTATCATAAACCCGAAACCCTTTGTTCTAGTTTTTAGGTGGTGCAAATCACCTGGGGACCTGGGGTGAAAATGAGGGGGCGCAAATGAGCCGGTAGATCTCTCCATATACCACTATTTTAGCAAATTCTCGAGATCGTTGGAATGATTGAATTCGTGAGAAAGAAGTTAGGTTTTTGGAAATTCGCCACCGTCCGACATCCTGGCAAAATTTAACAGCAACTGTGGATTTTTCTAAAAATCATATAACAGAAAATACAAATTACCTATTTGTAGTTTTTTTAATGCGTAAGATGAACAATTTAAAAACTCAATATGTATGTATAAGTAAACATGTTTTACCATGTCTTGCAAAAGATTGTTGCACCCAAAGCACCACCCCTTCTCACAAGGGTCCAGGTCTTTCTCCACATTTCGCTACATAAATTAGAAACAGTGTGTGGTTATTGGAACGTTAAAACAAAGACATTCGTTTATACTTATTTTCACCAACCTTGCAAAGAAAACAGGTCTCCCGTGGTGGCAGATTGTCAACGGTACAAGATCCTTTCAGTTTTAAACCAATCTTTGTTAAAACCGAGCCAGTGTCACAATGAATTTCTTCCAAATGGTTGATAAAATTCGAGACTTCAATTTGAAGGGACGGAGGGCCGATTTTCTTTTCACTATTTAAATTATTATCTTTCGGATCCAATAAATCTGAGTATTCATCAAACGTGGTTAAATAGTTTTGGAGTTCCTTATCATCAAAGTCAATGATCACACGATGGATGAAAAAATCATTCCACGTTGAGGTGAAGGCCTGCCAAATGACAAGGAAACACTTCAATATTCGTTTTTGGGCACACTAAATTTCAATATGAAGCCGTTCGTGGAATTGAAAATTGTAAAACAAACAATGTCTAATTTGCGAATAATAATAAATGACTCGCCATTTCCTCAGAGATTTGACCGCCTCGCCCCAAGCACATCATCTTGAATAATTTCCGGCTCAGGGACGACTTGGTGTCGTGAATTAAGATATGTTGTATCTTCACGCTCATCGTTTTGGCGCAGAAATGTGTAGCTATCATTCTGAAATTCAATCAAACGAACAAATATTAATTGTTAATAATTAATTTACAATCAAATGTAATATTACTCAGCAATTGAAGTAAAATCTTCTTTGGAGCTCTCAGACTTAAAATCCTCCAATATCGGCTTCAAATTTACTTTTTCACTTCTCGGAGCATGGCGATTTATTAATTGCTCGAGTTGTGAGGTACGCATCCTAATATCACCGTTACTGTCCACATTTTTACAGGCCTCCAAGGTAGCACGAAGATCCGCGACATCATCAACATGATAAATTTCGCCTACAACCAACCAAAATTAAAACAAGCCAAAGGTGAAGAAGAAACGAGAACAATTATTATTTCCTACCCGATGTCGACAACACAAAGTATTTGAATGGAAATGATAACCGCTTTCGGGCAGGATTAACAGAAGCACCCTTTGCTCCCAAACATAATGATAAATGTGCAGCGGAAGCCATCGATCCATCCCAGATTAATAGAGCCGGTACTGGGTCCTCAAATAATTCCCTGTTTATCGAATGTCCAGCAACTTCCATCAATCGCTTGTTGACCTTGGTCTCCATCTTATCCTTCAAGCAGAGTCTGTAAAGATAGAACCGTAATATTAATAAGAGAGTCATATTATGTATTATGAGTATCTGGATTTGGCTGGGTTCGAAAGAAAATTTCAAATCCCAGCTACAATAACCCAACATTAATACATAAAATTTTAAGTAGTATTAGAAATTGAAGGAGAACATGCTAATTAATTGCAATTTATTTAAGAAATCACGAGTCACGAGTCGGTGGCGACACTACCACTCACGACAGCTTTAAAACTTAAATGATCACTTACCGGCAGTAAATATTTCCCCCCATGTCCTGAAAAGCTGGAGAGTCTGACGTGCTCTCTCCACACCGGAAGCACAAAGCCATGACGGCAGAAATTGGTGTTAAGATTAAGATTACGATAATTTATTATTTCAAAACGAATAAATCGCAAAACTTGTGACTATTTTGCAAAAGCACATGGATTTCACAAATGCTCCTGCTGATGTTGGGAATTGGAATTTCGAGCTGAATGAAGTTTCATGTTGCCTCGTCGTTAGACAAAGGATTTAATCATAATCAAAAGTTCGGTCCATGCAAAATTGTTTGAGTCAAAATTGTATCAAACAACTGGTCTCGAACCTCCGTCATCCGTGTGGCTGTGGCTGGACTTTAATGGCGCTGTCGTTTCACTTAATGAGCGGAACAAGAGTCAGAATTAACAGATTGGATAACCGCACTGGGAAATTCCAGCACTAAAGTTTTCTAATAATGGATTTAACCAAATACAATCTATACAATAAGCAGATTATTGATTAGCATGAATTTAGTTTAGCCTCGCAGGTCTGCAGAAGGCAACATGAAACCAAATGGTACGAAAATCCTAAGAAAATTCTACTTATTCCCAGAACTTGGCTAATTTTTGGTTATTAAAAAGTCTTTTTAATGACAACGAGTAGCTTGTATTTGTATGTACACGCATATTCATGGCCACTTTGGCAACATTAACAAGGCATAATGCAATAGTACATTTTTTACTGATCTACTATACTTATTAAAATCAAGATGGACAAAAAGAAACTATCCCAAAGAAAGTATCAAGTAAAAATTGATCCGTCTTTCAATAATTGCAGTGTAGATGATTTTAGTATAGTTTCAAGTATATCGTACTCCTCCTCTATGTTTTGGTCCCTCATGGTTCATGCTCCTTTGTTCTTGAAACTTTCGTAAAGTCAATCGGATTAAAATCTGTTTACCACAAACCCTGTCACAATCACTGAAAAAGAACTCGACAATGGAAAAGGAAGCCGACATCCGACCTGACAAATTTTGAAATGTATCTATCAGTTCCTTATCTTGAAAATATTTTGAGGTAAAATGGAATTTTCTTCGTTAAAAGCATTCTTCATCGTATACAGAATTCAAATACACATTGTACATGGATGTGGTCACAAAGCAGTAATAAGAAGGGGCGTACAAGCAGGGAAACCGGAATGTCTGTCACTTTTGTGTCAGTCAGGGTCCTACAATTACAAAATCAAAAGTATCACCAGAACAATGTGGTTTCACTCATCCATCCGGAGAGACAAGTAATGACAGGTGACGAGCACTTTATGATGAGGGCACAAAGGATTTTGTCACTTGACTTTTGGTCGGTATGTACAACTTTGATGAATTCTAGTCCAGTGACACTTTTATGGCGTAAATGATGTCAAAATAAGTACAAGTTTAGATATCGGGAACAAGACAAGGCATTTCATAGCAATTATTACAGAAATATGCATGTACATATGTATGTTTTTAAGTACCGGTAGGTGATTGGATGTATTGAATAAATCTTAATTATTTTAATTATGGAGAATGTTTTTTGTAATTTCCAACTGCAACCTGCGATTATAATTTATTTGTAAACAAAATTAGCCCAAATTCATACGCTAATTGTATGTGCTATATAAATATTAATTTTTGTATTTTGATTTTTTGCATGCAATTAATAAACCATCTTCGCAATTATCAATAATTGTGAGAGGAATTATGTATGTGTGTAAGGCTGGAATTGCAATGCTGCTTTGAATTGATAACTGGTGGTAAATTAATCAAGAAGAAATTATGACAAGTAGGACACTTTCGATCAATTAAATATGCGATTTTTTCTTGTGCAAGTTTCAATTGTGGTGATAATTATTTTTGTAATACGACTGATTCATTACACAGCATTTAAATATATGTATTGCATCTTTTTACATTAAATCGAAGCATATTTTTGTAAAAATCAGCGTAAAAGAATTAAATTATGACTATAATTTTACTACATACTTCATGTTGCATTTTTTCCACTTTTTCCGAAATTATTAAGTATTCAGTATAGCCTAAAATTAAAATTCGCAAGTCCATAACGCGTAACCTTTCCAAATAAAATAGCACTTATTTCAATTAACAAGACAAACTGATGCTTAAATCTGGATTCACAATAAAGAAATTGAAAATACAGCGTGCATTCTTGACTTGATTTTTCTACTTCTATAGCCCCAGTCAAGGCTTATGGAATCAAAATTGCTACCTTAGGATTAGTCAAAATTGCTTCACAGATTGAGTTCAAATTTTCACATGTATAAAGTTGGGAATTAAATTCGAAGTTGAGCAATATTGGTTAATTGGTTTACCGGTGAAAGTCATGTAGGTTATTATCCACAAAATAGTGTTAGAAAGCCGAAATTTTTGCACACAATTGGTAATGCTTGAAATGAAAGCTTCTGATGTGAAATTGGGAAGATTTTCAATCAGAGTGACGCTAGAGGGTGACCCATACCGTATGTTTTAAACGGTTCCTATTTTCAGCTTCAACTTGGCATGGAGTCTAAAAATGACTTTTGCATAGGAAATACAATTTTGGAAGCTCGGGCAGTATTTGAAAGAATTGAACCCACTGGTCCTGGTAGGCAGGAATAGAAGAAGTGTCCCAAATAATATAAAATACATTAACAAACATTACGGGGGTGGTAATAATTCGGATAAAAATCGGACTCTGTCCCTGACTCGGGCTAATTGAAGTATGTAAGTTATACATACATTTCGTGCCTAATGCTAAGGTTTTAGTTTTAGCCGTATTTATTTTTACGAATTTCCTCCCTACTTAAGTTAATGAGGGCTCGTTTGTAAAGTTAACCTTGTAATTTACACGAATTACGTATTCTCAGACATATTTATCTATGTAGAATAATAAATATTAAGTTATAAAAAAAATGACCAAAAGACGGAATTTATAAAATTGCATCAGACCACACACATGACACATGTACATACAAAAAGAATATCGGAATTTCACCCGATTCCGATAAAAAAAAACCAGTCTACGAAAATATATTGGAACAAGTAATGTTTTTTTGTTCAAATAAGGATCCCGATTACTCAAGCCGTGTACTTTTCATGTTTATTACGAGCAAAGTGAAGCCAATCCAATTAGTTTGTAGCGTGATAATGTTTTCCTTTCTGCTCGTTTGTTAGTCTTATTTGAGGAGAGTCGCCTAAATAATGGAAACATGCAATTGGCCGCGTATGCAAGCTCGGATAGTAATAAAGTAAAGTGGTCTCGTTTGAAATTTCAAGATATCACGAAATTAATGGATTGTTACAAAATTCCTAAATCGAGATGAGTGCTTATTCATCATCACGGCATGTCATATCACATGGAGAAAAGTAATTGGTCGTTGACTTACTGCAGACATACAAAGTTTCGTCCATGTCATGTTGTAAGGATTACATACATATTAGATAGTTGGCCAGGCTTAAAAAGTTGTGTAATAAAAGCAACGAGTACACTGTATCAGTAAAAGCGAAATAAGAACATGGCTGGATGGATGGAGTAAGTAAAGCGTGTAACTTATCGTGTCTCATCTAAATATGCACCTTGTTACCTAATTGACTAACACCTTCCTTAAAAGTGATAATAATGGACAATAAATGCGTCCACTATAAGCAAATGCATGTCCTACTAAATACGATGGATAGAAATTTGAGCATGATTTTTTAAGAATTGGCTATATTTCATGTTAAACAAATCCTTATCCATCACATAGTGGCGAAACTGATGAACTCGGCGGGGTAAAAAGTTCACGAGTTTCGGTGGGAATTTTGAATTATTTGCAAAAAACTGCAAAACTCATCTGGAGTTGTTTATGTTTTTAGTGGTTTCCAGTGTGTGGTGGCAGCTTCCCACCACACATACTCTATGACGAGTTGAGACTAATCTCAAAAAGTAGTACAATTTTGACATCATTTTTCACTTTGCGGGTTTCAATGTACACGCATAAGTTTGAAATTTTCAGAATATAGCTGTCATTAGTTTTGCAACAAATTACCATTCATCGATAAGCAATTGTGATTGTAGTTTTATTTATATTAATCAATATTTGTGCAAATTTCGGTAATATTGAGATTATTGATTAATATAAATAAATCTACAATCACAATTGCTTATCGATGAATGGTAATTTGTTGCAAAACTATTAATAATTATATTGTGAAAATTTCAAATTTTTGCGTGCACTTTGAAACTCTCAAAGTGAAAAATACGGTCAGACTTCTGGACTCATGCGTAGTATAGAGAGGAAATGCAGAGCGAGAGCTCTTCTCGCTCAATAGAGCGAGGAGATAAAATATCACGCAGGCTTAAGTTGTTTTTCAGTTCTGGGTCCATTTTTGGTGCACATCCATCCAATTTGTGGATAACTGTGTCCCGGATTTTTGAATATTTCAAACCATGTCCTGTCTCTCGTAGGCTGTCAAGATTCTTATCTTAACGAAAAGGAATATCATGCATATTCGTTATTTCTTGCTTATTTACTAATCCAGATAACACCTTGTCTTAGAAGCGATGCGTATTATGTCAGTTTGAAAAAAAAGATAGTACACTCATATAAATAAATAATATTTAGATCTTGATCTCGGCTAGTATTTTTATTTTTTCCACAATATTTCTCGTCTTTTTTACAAAAATTTGATTTCTCCTGTTATTTGTCTTCGTTAAGGAGTCATCATTTTGAACTCGGCAACTAACAAACTTGTTCTTTCACCCTGCCCGCGTATGTATGCATTGCTATCTCCTGATTTCATGATGATAGCAAAACAAATGGTCATCATCATATCGTCAATCTAAAAAAATCCACCATCTTGATTGTTGATTGCTGATTGAGGTAAATTATTACACCTCCTCACTCACGGACAGTTGAGAAGACTCGCCTTAAACAATCCGCAGCCAGAGAACAGTTTACAATTTAGAATTTAGCCATAATTTCTTCCCTTCAAAATCAAACGGTGACTGGATGCAAGGAAGATGATGATGATTACCCTAATTTTCATCATAATTGATAGAATCAACAATCAAGAGAGTCGAGAGATGGATGAGTTTATATGTTTTTTCTTGCTTACGGGTATGTGCACATCCATAGCTTCATTAGTGCAGAGGGGAGACTTTTCACTAATCAGAATAAATTAGTGGGTATCCTACATAATGCGCTTCTAGCGAGTGTGTACATGCGTTAATTTGTGTATTACTTTTATTCATAGTCCCTTCTTGTATGTACATATTCGACTAATTGTAAATACGTACTAGGTTATAGTACTTGATTATTTACTTGATTTTTCTCGTGTCTTGTAAATTTAGTACTTCTGTCTGGCGAAAGTGGAGTACATGAAAAATCAAGAAATGAGCAAAATTCTGTTCCTTTTTTGTACAATTTATTAAATCGTAAACTTCACATGGTCATATTTTACACGAGGAACAAGAGCCAAGAAAAATAAGGAAAGAAAGAACTTCATCATCAAGTTTTCATCTACTTGTGTGTACATATGCATCCGGCCATTATGATGTTATGCTACTTCTCTCATCAACAAGGCATTGTTCCATTCTTTTTTTCTTCCTACTAATATATCCACCACGGAGATGTTGATGTTAATGTTACTGTCGAGTGACTCGCCTTCATGTTGGTTGGTCATTATTATCCTGTCAGCAAATACAATTCACGATCCAATATGCGATACTGCCCACGGTAATTGCTTTCTTAGTCGGAGTTCACTGAGCAGCTAATCAACTATACTCTCTCGGGACATGAAATTCACAAAAAAAAAACGAAAAAGACGTGTGCAAATATTTCGTAGGGAAAATTCTGGACAAAGTCTTGATAAGTAATTTTTGTGGGGGAAGAGAGTTAAAATTAGTTAAAAAGTTAAGAAAATTCGAAAATATGGACGTACCAAAGGACGAGGATTATATTATTGCTTTATATACGCGGCTCTATCATCCTGAAACATCTACACCTTCCAATTTTATTTTATTGCTTGTTAGTTTAAAGTTTGTGCATGACTTTATGTATAAATTGTGGCTGTCCGTGTCCAACGAAATGTTTATTGCTGGATGAAGAAAAGTCATTAAATTAAAGGGATAGAAAAAGTTGGGGGAAATATTTTAATTAACTTTGCATATTTAAGAAGAGCGAATAACTGGTATCGTATTGGAGACTGTTTGTTACGTGTATTTAGATATGTAGACGGGAAAACATGTAATATAACAAATGTAGTTAATATGGTTTATTCGTGATGATGTGATGATAGGCATTTGTTATTAAGTAATGGAATGAAAACAAATTCTCGTTTTTTTTGCTGTTGTCCGTGCAGCGTTTGAACACTTAATAGGGAATAATTTGTTGGATGAGTTTGATAAAAAGATGATGGTCTCTGGTAATTGTTTAAAAATTGAATTAAAATGAAATCGTAAGTTGGTATATGAAATTCGTATTTCCGAAAATTCATTAATGTTGGCCCTACAAGGCACATATTTATTTGGAAACAGGAATGAAGGGACATTTGCCGAAGGGTTGTGCGCTAGTGGAGAGCAGGACCCGTCTCAAAATGGTGTCCCTTTTCAGTCCCTTCAACCTTGAGGTAGCCAAACACGGGAGAAGGAGGGGCAGTTGGAGTCCAATCCAACCTGGAAAGATTCGACTATTGCACGTCTCTCATGCTCAGCCGTAGAAAAATAATAATGGGCTTTTAAATATTTTCCTAACTGCTGAAAATTACTAATACATAAGTATATTTACAAATAAAAATATAAAACTTGAATTTGAATTTTATTTCGAGTTGATTTTTTTTAATTTCTGAAGTTATCAGCAAATAATTTATTACATTTTTACCGTTGCTAAATTCTCCACTTTGATTATAAGGACCCCTCACTCACCTCGAAATAAAGTCCACACAAGACAAATCTTCATTACTAAATAATACTCGGAGAGGGCGAAATTGAATACACAGCGTTCGTTCCACAGAAAATGGGAGGACGACGAATAAAAGGATTTTTATATATAAAGCCCTTCGCCCTAAACTCTGCTACGGATGTGTTTTGTTGTCTACCTTTTAGTTTCGGTTGTCCAGTTGCAAAGTAATAATAACGTAATCATGTTCTCCCATCACGACACCCAAGTCTCTCTCTTCGAGATTCAGCCCTGGTCGTCCTCGGCGTCGACGTGAATACGAAATATTACACGGAAAATGAATGCCCAGCAAAAAGGACCACACACGAGGAGACTATAATAAAGAAGAAAGTAGTAAATTCATCTCTCAGTGTTGCTATCTCGTACGTACGTTTTATGCTATCCGATCTCTCTGATGATGATTCTCTCATAAATCCTGTGGGTGAAGGGTGCCTGCCCGTGGGGAGTCTGAAGAAGAAGGACCTTAGTTCAGTCCCATCTTGAATTGAAATCTAAATCCTGCCAGAGTTGGATACATAGTTGGACTTCGTAATGTGCATAAAACAAGGAGCATGGCAATTGTTTGGTAAGATTTTTACTTTGAGGTCTGCATGTAGCTATGTACTTGGATTGAATGAATAATATGTACGTATATACGTAATAATAAACTGGGTGGTGTGTGTTTGTGGAAGACGAAGATGATGAAGAAGAGATAGAGAAGATTTCGTAATTTAAGTGAGAGACAGACGTATATATCTTCTTCTCATGATGGGTGGATCCAAATGGGAGAAGATTCTGATAGGAATTTCTTAATTGTTGTACTGGACATACACTTCTATTCCAGTCCGATTTCATGGTGGAAAAAGCCTTTAGAATTTTTTGAAAATTTTCTGACGGGAATTTGTATATAGTTATTAAATAATATGTAAAGGATTTCAACTTATAAACGGTCAAAAAGTCATTTAAGATTTGAATGGAAATATTTATTACAAATCTGAAACACTTCCACCCACTCTCGACTCGAATATATTTTTCACCTGAGGAAAAAGAAGATGAGTTTCTGAGAAGAATCTCGGGTAGATTTCAAAGCGCCTCCCCTTCAATCACCCAAAAGTCATAACAAAACCAAACATTTCGAAAAGGCAAAGATCAAGTAAAATTGTGAAAAAAGTCGAGTCACCATACGAACACAAAGGTGAATTTCCTCTCTCTCTCGAGTCAGTCACACGGGGTGGGTGCAGCTCGAATGGACCAAGGCCTATGTATGTAGCAAGGAGATTACAGGGAAAATGTGTAACCGCGATAATAATAATGATCATGGCTTCGTGAGCAGGTCTTGTCGTTGGAGCCCTTAATGATGCTCTTCTCTGTCCGATCATCCCTACTTTCTTATCTGGACGAACCCATCGCACCACGCCAAGCAGGCCAGCAGGAAGGACAGATGACTCCAATTTTGACAATGGGCTACACAACAATCCATAATCTGTGGTAAATTACCACCTATTACGAGCTACAAAGTGGTACCAGTCACAAAAGCTGGGTTGGTGGTGGTGGTGGTGGTTAGAGTGCTCAGGGTCCTCTGGTCTATCGGACTTGCCGTGGAGATGCCACCCAGACCTAAAAGGGCCGACCAACAACGGTGCGGTGGTAAAATGTTATGTCATGTTGACGTCCTGGATGACAATGGACACACGTAAATCAATGCGCGTTGGACATTATCCGACTGGAAAAGTTGTCCTGCCTGATGGGAAATTTATATTTTAGGGTGGCGACTTTTTCACCCATAAAGTACGTATTTATTTAGTAGGTCAAAGTAGAGTTGGCGTAAAAATACACTTCTTTTGCCAACTACCTGAACTTTTATAAAATTGGCTTCCTCATAAATAACTCGGCCAGTTAAAATCGCATTTTAAGTTTTATTATTTCACTCTGGTCGTTCAGAAATTTTCCCAAATTGACTTTTCTCAGAACGAAGATAAGTTCATCTCTTGCACACAAATTACTATGAGTACCCGTTAACCCCACTCGATTTTAGGGTCAAATATGTAAAAAAACTTCAAGCTATGAGGAAATGAGTACATAACAAACGTCGCAACAATGGTGTAACCCTGCTTCACCCAAGAATTACCACCCTTGGGTCGTCATCTCATTCTTCATCTCGAAATATTGAATCACACTGTCACAAAAGTCAGTGAGTGGTCTCTGAATATTTTTCTTAACCACGCCACGCCATACTAAGTAACGATTTTCCAATAATCATTACCACCGCAGTGCAGCGATCAAAATTTCATAAAATTTCAAATTCTTATAAAAAAATAGTTCTCTTCGTTATAAAATTATTTCTAGTTTCCTATCCCATTACGTACACACATTTGCTAAATGGAGAAAGGGGAAAAGGGCCACGTGTTTTTTATGGTGAGAATTTTATTTCGGACCCAGCAATCGGGTGCCAGACGGTGTCTTCCTTTGTGGTTTTAGTCGTTTAGTACTTTTTTGGTTTAGGAAGAGGAGGAGGATGGATGTGGGATTGCATGTGCATGTTCACACCAGAATAAACCAAACCACACAACATGACGTGACACCAAGTAGAACACAAATTACATGCGAACGAAATGGTTGCAATATGTACACCGTAAAATGGGGGCGAGCATGTTTCACCCGAAAATACATCAAGATATTGAATAAGTGGACACTGGGATGGGTTATACGTGACACGTTGGTATCCAGCCTAAGAAAGTGCGAGTGGTTGGGTATTATCCGGCCAGGCGGGTGATTTAGGAGAGAGAAATCTCCGAAAATTGACACTCTTTTTATTACACAGACAAATTTATTTGCCTCATCCGCAGCTTGTTCTTTTTGAAACCAGTCCTTCCCTCTTACCACTTCTGATCTCACTCAGAAAGATGAATGAATCCAACATGTCGCGCAAAATGTCGTAATTCACACCGGTCGGTGGTCGGTCTTTGTCCAAAAAAACTTTAACAAAAATGAAATACTACTACGTTACAGCGGGTGAGAAAATGGAAATTTCGGAGGAAAAAGTCCTCAGTGGTGGGTAGTCGTCGCGTTTATTGAGCAGTTGTGACCGTGTGTGTGCTGTAATGATGATGACACTGCTTGTGGAAATAGATCTGTAGGAAAAAGAAGATTACTCGGTGGATGAGACGATTTCCTCTGATTCACATTTTTAGGAAAACCGAATGATCAGCAAGTTCTGGTGATTTCTGCGCTGCGAAGATTACAGCAAACCAAACCAAATTCCCGGAATGTAACAGATTGTTGCGATGATGGAGAAGAAGAATAAGTGAGAGGACGGGATGGAGAAGACGAGGATTTTGTGGTCGGTAGTTTGGATGATTTTTAGTCATTTTGGTTCTATTACGAGAGGAAAAAAAGCGCTGATTTATCAGAAATCTAGGAAGAAATGAAATGCTGGGTTTTATGAAAACATTTAAATGCTAACTAAATTTTATGATGAAGAATAAAAAAATGTCGGAAAAAGACGAAATCATGTCCATCCATGACAGAATAATTTACGTGATGAGGGAGACAGCAAATTAAGGACGACATTCCAACATCCAACTCCAGTTTAATTTAATCAATTATTATGTGCAAGCGAATCTTCTAAGAGAAGACAAACTAATGAAGAAAAGTTTACCCCAATCCCAACTCCATTTTGTCCTCGTCCAGCCAGAAAGACGTGAAAAGTTTTAATGTAATTTCTTCATTCGAATAAAATAAATAAATGACTTTATGGAATTTCTTAATTGGAAAGTTTAAATCGAGGTAAAATATGCAAGCAGAATAGAAATTGTTAAAATTTGTAGAAAGTTCTATTTGTAGAAAGTTCTGATTTTTAAGGTTTCCTTCCTTCCGTATTAGATAATTTAACGTGAATCCTGCCTTTACTACATATGTAAACGGAAAAGATCAATTCGTAGAGTTGAGCATCACTTCGTCGTCGGAGGTCCCACAATTAGGAAGGATTTAAACTGTAAACATCCCCATTTTGCGTGTAAAGAATAAAGAAAGTGAAATATGTAAAACCAACAAGGCGACAAGCAATGACAAAAAGAAGTACAAAATGCAGCCGAAGGAGGAGGATGACATTTAAACGAAAAGTCAGTCGTCAACAACTGAACCTCACCTGAACAGATTCCTTTTCAACAATGCACCATTATTAGTGCGGGACGAGGATAATATTATGACTTTTTGGCGTTGGTCGTCGGCAGGTCTTCTTATCTTCTTATCCGGGGTGTCGGTCCATCCAGTGTTATTATCATGCTTCTCAAAAGTCATGAGTGGTGGTGTCTCCTGGGAAAAAATGTTTCAGTCGGTTCGACTGAACCTGAATTCTTTTTAAACCGTATTTATTTAGAAGAGACACTTCGAGAATATTGCTCACCTGTGTGTGTGTCATATAACGGGAGGGTATTCATTTCCAGGATTTTATGGGTTTATTGGTACAGTGTATGAGATATAGGCTGTAAACTCATCATGAAGAAAATTATGGTTCTAAATTTCAATTGTCTAAATATATTGTGGAACAATAACCCTTTGAGTTAGAGCATCAATGTTACAATACTTTTTACAATGGATGTTTCCCATCATATGCTCTCCGATTTTGACCAAGCTAGTGTCAATCGATAACAAATTTAAGTAATATGAAATTTTAAAATTATGCGATCTCTCAATGCTCAGGTTTGACAGAGATATTTGCATTGAAAGAGGAGAAAATGCACCTTAAAATTGACAAATTTACTGCGCATTTTCTATTTATCGAGTGCAAATATCTCCGCTAAACGTGCTCATTGGGAGATAGTATAATCTCGCAAATTTCATACTAATTAAACTTGTGATCGATTGACACTAGTTTGGTCAAAATCTGAGAGCATACACTGGGAGACCTCCATTGTAAGAGGTGAAGCAATAAATAAAACTAATGTTTTAACATTCTTGCAAAAGTTTGGCATAAGGTTTACCGTTGAACGATATTTTTTTTGCATTTAGACTGAATTTATGCTTCTAGATACGACTGTGTTTAAATTGCCACCCCAAAAGTCGACGTTGGGTCTCCTCTCATCCCATCTAAATATCTGAAAGATATTTACCTCTAAACAGTTCCAAATATTTACAAAACAAGCAACACCATTTCATTCTTTTTCTTCCCTTCACCTGAAAAGGAAGGAACCCTGCGGACGGTAAGTGGGCAGGGCTCTCTCATCCCCAACTTTGGCAATGGGTGCATAGATGTGCAACTATTTAGAAGCAAAATATCCCCGTCTGTCAGTTATCCCTTCACCTCCCTCCATATATCACTTCACAACAAGTCAGCGTCGTCGTCGTCGTCGTGGTCGCATCCCTTTGTTCGTCCACAGCAAAGAGTCACAATGAGAGCCAAACCACAATGGTCCATCATCATCGCTAACTAACTAACCAGCGAACCAGGGACAGAACATTTTGGAAACAAGGACCCCACATTTCCAAGCGTCAATTCCTACTGTTTCCAGAGGTTGTAAACACCATAAAACCACAATAAACCAAAAGTCATCTCTGCTCAGGAAACCATTAGAGTTACAAACTTGGCAAAGCACTGGTGCTTTAAAAATGAACTGCTGCTGGAGCTACACAAATTTGGATGGATGAAACAAATCCTGGTAGAATTTTCCAGTTGAAAATGTCCCACATTTTTTGTGGTTTGTGCATTTATTCTCTTCTCCAACCACACGAAATGAAATGAAATACCAACATTTTAAAGTACAAAAGATTTCCAAACTTTGACCGTATTGTCAGCAAGCAATGTCACCTGGGATAATTTACAACCCGACCGACAACAGGATGACACGACACCTAAATAAAATAAAACGCCGTCTCAAAAGACACAACGGCTATACTTATCCCTCATTTTTTCTACCTGTCTCCCACCTCACCTTTACTTTATACCCGCAATATAACCATTTCAGACTAATCCGTATGCATTTATTGGTGCCCACTAAATACTAATAATGATTATATTGGAGGCAGTTAATGGCAGGTTAAAGGTAAATGCAATCCATAATTAGTTTAGCTTCTGGCTTGGATTTTATGATTCCGAGTATTTATCATTTAAACCATTTTATGCCTTTATTATTATGCCATTCACTTTCTTTGAGGAAGATAATGTGCAATAATCCGTGGAGTTTAGGTTAGTGTTGGATTCCTCTCTGGAGACTCATCAATATCAATTCATCTGCTCACCTTGGTTTTATTTCGGTCGTATACTAATCATCATTATTTATTTTGAAGTATTGGAATTTGGAACATTGTACTGTGCAGGAGAGTTTATTGCATGGTTTGGTTTGCCGTGTGGGAAGGAACTTTGTCTTCTTCTTGTGTTGTTTATTTGTATCCAGTTTTCTGTGTGGTTTACGGCGTGATTACCTACCACGCCACGGACGTTATTGATATTTATTGACGAGCTGTTTCCTTTATGGAAGGAATCCTGATTTTTTTGGTTGTTGGTTTTTGGTGAGAATTGGAGAAACTTGGATATTCTCACGGGTTATATAAGGAAGTAAGTGAAACGGTAAAGGTATATATTTCCGTCTCGTCGTGAAGAATTGTGACGTCGGGATTTTGTCGCAGGAGGATGAGGTGGTTGGTTATCTTAACGAACGCATCTTAAAATTAGTCAAGTATATCGAATCAGAAAATCGAATCAGAGAAATGTCAATCATATCGAGTGTACATGTCATGTCGTCTGTCACAACAATATTCACGCATCTCTGGAGCAGAATGACTTATTTAATCCCCTCATAGAAAAGTCTGCTTGTCAAAAATATCCCAAAAATTGGCCATCAATTCACTATGCAGGGTACGAACTTTATTTCATTCTGACCAAATAATGTATGTAGCAGGCATTTCTCTGAATTCGTGTTGGAACCGATTAAATGGTAAGCCAACCCCTTCCCCAGCAAAAATTAACTCATTGCTCGCATGATTATGATGATGATCCTATCTCACTCAACG
Source organism: Folsomia candida (assembly GCF_002217175.1). NCBI lineage: Eukaryota > Metazoa > Arthropoda > Collembola > Entomobryomorpha > Isotomidae > Folsomia > Folsomia candida. The sequence goes on along the minus strand of NW_019091252.1, from coordinate 240,580 downwards.
CATTATTTGGAACAAGTCAAGTGCTTATTTATTTTATTTTCCTCCCTAAATCCCCCAATGGATTAATCGTTTGAAATTGAATTGAGCCAACTGCGGATGAACCAACAGATCGGACGAAATGTTCATCTCATGGCTGCAATAATCCTTCCTCCATTGTAATAATAGCGAGTAGAGTACTTAATAATGTGGTTAATCAAGGAGACCTATTATTACTCGGACGGAATGGCCACATATTTTCTTCACTGGGCATAATATCAACCAAAAGCCATATAAACATGTGAGCCATTGCCCTGCCAAATGTCCAGTTAATGGCTGCGTAATTGTGGTGGTTAAGTAAGATCGAAGAAGGGAAGATGTCTGCTGGCTGGAATAAAATACTTAATTTGCTTTAATTGCATACTTTTCATCATGGATCGTCTCGCTCTTGAGTTTGATTGATACGTGTGGGATGAAGAGAGGACCGTATTTTGCGTAAGAAGATCTCTATTTTAATTGGTTTTACGAAACCCATTAAAGCCAATTAAGTAAGATTAACATGGTAAAAAATATTCAAATTTCAGAAAATAAATATAAAAAATATTTTCTAAATGACTAAAACTAGGAGCGTAAATAAGGATACGCATGCAGGACCAGCATCTTCATTCATGCGACCACATCTTACTTATATTGACCACATCTACTTTTTAGCCAATCCCAAATCCAACCCTCTTTACTCAGATAGCGATGAAGATGGATGATGATCATCATAAATTATTGTCCACCATTTTCTCCCCTGGTGAAGAAGAAGAAGAAACCCATCCAAACTGGTTGCACCGTTTCGGAAAACTTTTTTAAAGGAGAACATTCAAGTTTAAATTAGTAAATATTACTATTCAAGTTGGGAAAAGAACTTTTTAGGATGACCGTCCACTCCTTTATCTGATTCGTTAATAGTGATAATTCTCCCAGAAAAGTCGCTTTTTAGTACAACTTTGCGTACTTATTTACTTTTTCCTCCATTCCTTCCGTCCAGCAATTTATTTCCCAGACTGGATCAGAATCCATTATTCAGAGAGGAATGAAAATCTTCCCTGTCCATGACAAGGAGACATAAAATTCCCTGTAAATTATTTCGTTGTTCGAAACCAGCAGCAGAAACAGCGTCGTCTTTGGTATGGAAAAAAAGAATGAAGAATTTCTAGGAAGGATGAAGTTAGATGTTAATGTCTTTTCTTCTTTGGAGGAGAACTAACCCCACTAAAAACATAGCAATCTCCTCCATGGGTAAGTAATGGAGGAGAAGTTAACGTGGATGAATAAGCACCCAAAACTCCAACAGAGTCTCAGAATTTAGTTTTCGTAATTTTTTTTACCAGCCAGGCCAGCAATGAAGGTAAATGATGATGATGACTGAGGCATATCAATTTCCTTCTCTTCTGGGCCGTCGCCCCGGGACAAGGTAACCACGCCATCATCCAATCCAATCTTCTCTCATCGGTTGCAGCAGCAACTTCAACATGAACATCACTATTTTATCCGAGCCTTCTTCCTTCGTATGTGGGTCTGGTTGGTCAAGGAAAAAATTCTAGGAGACGGGCTGCATTTCTTAATTGCCTGGTTCTTCTCGATCTGAGGGAGAGAGCAACCTCATTAAGTAATCTTTCCACATGGACGCCTCTAAAAAATTCCAGAGATTTGTTGCTCATAATGCGGATACGTAGCTACGAAGGAAGATGTGATGGTTATGTAGTCGTGGCTGTAATGGAGTCCTTTTCTTCCTGGTGGGAAGAAAGCTGAAAGTCAAAATGTACGGCTTGATATGAGAAGATAACATTAAAGTGATTTTTAAACTACGTACAGCTACAAAAAAAGAAGATTGTTCTCCAGGCGGTCTGTAGGCAACAACAATTTGAAAAAGGCAGCCATCATGCGAGTGAGTACTTATGTAAGTGGTGGATTTCTGGATCTATAGATTTGTGTGTAGGATTTTTCGTAAAGGTTTAAATGGGCATAGAAAATTTGTTCTGTAATTTGTAGAAAATTTATAAATGAAGTAAATTCGATAGCACTTTATTTAAAATATCGAATTTCGATAATAGAGGAAAAATGTGTTTTATAAAACCAATTTTAATCGAAAATATTAATCGATGCTGAATTTTTAAATTGCAATTGTAAAAATACATATGAAAACGGCAGGGCATGAAACTCTTACTCCGTTCGATTGAAATATCTCATCCCAACTTTTGAAAAACATCTGCTTTGTCCACTCTCTAGAATCTCATCGACCATGTAACCATCCTTTAACAAAGAAATTTTTGGTTTTTACCGAATTGGTAAAAAATTTCCCAATAGCAGCACTACCACTTCCATAAATCTTGCCCAGTAAGTCCACCATGGCAAGAATTTGGTCATTTACCAAACCAGATTTATGTACTTATCGTTACATTACAGGTAAAGCAAGGGAGCTCATCATGCAACAAAAATCACCAGCAGGAGCAGAATTGTTATTTTCTTTCCTAGGTACAATCGAGGTCTCCCAGCGTATGCTCTCAGATTTTGGCAAAATTAGTGTCAATCGATCACAGTTTTAATTAATGTGACATTATCGAAAGGCACGATCTGCTAATGTTCAGGTTTAGTGGAGATATTTGCATCCGAAGAGGAGAAAGCGCATAGTAAATTTAGAAGGTGTAAAATTTTTCAACTTTTAAAGCGTACTTTCTCCTCTTCGGATGCAAATATCTCCACCAAACCTGCGCATTGAGAGATAGTGCCGTTCGTAAATGTGATATTGATTAAATTTGTGCTCGATTGACACTGGTTTACTCCAAATCGGAAAGCAAACGCTGGGAGACCTCCATTATTAGTTCAGCTTCATTGCTGGATAAAAGCTGGAATGGAAATTAGAGTCTTTTTTTCTCCTGGAATAATCGGGGTGGTTGAATATATAGGAGAAGAAGAAGAGTTAATTTACTACCTTCTAACCAACATGTCATGCCAGCGTCCAGTCCAGCTCGGCCATTTTGTTTCATTTCATTATATTTCATTTTCATTTCTCCATCACTCCAGGCTTCCACGTATGCAATCGTAATCACGGACAAGGGCTGACTTTGACTGGTTTATTTTATTTTATGTTATGCTCTTTAGTTAGTCATTCGCCATGTAGAGAGGAGAAAATGTGTATGCATGTAAGCAACTAAAAATCCACCCTCCTCACCTCGGGCGATCGAATAAAATAGAAATTAATTCATTTTCTGATTTTGTGAGGGACTAGCTGTCACTATTTTCCTGGCGAAACATTTCATTCATCTCTTGTGTGCTGTAAAATTATAATAAAGTTGAATTATTACTTGTACCCAATCATGTAAGGTTGCACCTTGGACAAAAATAATGATACGTTCGAATAATTGGTGGTTATTGAACAAGTTATTTCTTATTTTGGGAGATTTTTCTACTGAAATTTTAAGTTACAGGAAATATTTTAGTTATACTACTACATTTATAAACAATTAATATCGTACAGTTATAAATCAATTAATTTTCATTAAGGAAAGTCTGAATCTTAAGAAAATTATTAATATTTCTTCAAATTCAAATTTTTCATTTACGTCGCTGTAAACCTGCATTTTTTCCAAATATGTTTTTTCATAATTCCTGAATAATTTTAACCCGCTAATGAATAATGATAATGAACTGTCTTCACAAAACAAAGAAGAAACCCCATCAAGGCAAACAAACCTTTTTTTTAGTAGTACATATTGTACCACCACCCACTCTCCATTTAGCCAAAACTCTCTTCTTCTTCCAAAGCAAATGGCTCGTAAAATAAATTCATCTCCACATTTCCAATAATTTTCCACCCTTTCCAAATGTGGTGTTTATGATGGCGTTGGTTAGCCATCTGGCTGGACTCTCATCAATTCTGCGTCCAGCCACCACCAAGCACGGCTCTAACTAAAACAGATAGACGCTGCTTTTTGGTCCAGCTCTCTGGGGAAATGGAACTGGGTCATTAATGACGTTCCCCTCCCAGAAAAGTGCATTACTTCCTATTTTTTTCTCTCTCCTCCTCAGTTAATGTTTAGGCTTAGTTAGCCGCACTGATAATGAGGATGGAAGAAGGACTATACACAAGCTGGAGGACAGTAATAAATGTGGGGTGGTCCCGTGCAAAAAAAAAAGATTTCATAATTTTTTGCCTATACCACGATTTTTCATGAGTTTGTTTATTAGACAGGGAAGGATCCACCCAAACATTAGACATTACATTATTGGATCTATGCACACAACACAGCACACACTTTCCAGATGAAAGAGTCAGAAATCCTCCATTATTTCAGCCAGATTCGTTACCATTATTCCTCTTACATACTTGCTTATTATTTTATGGGTCTCTGGCAAACAAGGAAAAACGAAGGGATCGTCATTATCATTATTTCTCCCATCCTTCAATCTCTTCCCATCCCACATGGCTAAAGTTGCTTCATTAAAACATTAAAATTGTGGCTGCATTGTGAGGAGGGTTGCACATTGTGTTGGCTGCTAGATAGGCCTAGATTTGTGTAGAATTACATATGTAAACTGGAGCGACGTTACAATAAGTGTTTACAGTCCGATTAGATTAAAAATGTCATAAAAGTGGATATTAGTTCAGAAATATGGCTAAATTTCTGTAGAACAAGTACGCAAACTGGAGCGGCGTTAAAATAATGTTGACACTACTTTTAGATTATTGGGTAGAAATGTCATGAAAATGACTTGAGTGAATGAGTTCAAAAACATGACTTAAACTTGTGCTTTCCTCTGAGAAGGATGACACAACTTTACCTTTATTCCGTTGCGTTTAATCTATTTTTTTCAATTACTGAGAATCCTCATCCCCACCATTTTCCAGGTAGTTGTACATACATACAGCTCCATCAACCTAACAAATGATCCGGTAATGTTTAGCATGTGTTTTACGCATTGTGAATTGTAGACTACATGCATGCGTAGCATCAGTATATGTAATGTAGGTAATAGTTGTTGGTTGGTACACAGGTGGGATATTGTTGATTGGTTTATTTGGTGGTGAACAGGATGCTCCGAATTAGAGGGAATAACCAGGCATGAAGCACAAACTACTTTGTAATCCTACTTTTGTGCTTCTTCCTTCATGGGGTAGATTCTGCTCCAATTTTCTTACACCTTTATTACCACGATGGGGGAAACAAATTGCAGACATCATTACGAGACGTACAACGTAGAATTGTACGTGTAAAGTACATATTCTGGACAATGTAATGTTTGAATTCAATAATTTACTACTAATTTTTCAACCCATTTCCAGGTACATATCTCGTTTTTAAAGACGCGGACGCGAGAAATATTATGTTTTCCAGTCTACCAAGATTTTGTGATTTTGTATTTTTTTCCATCATCCATAATCCGCCAAGCATTGAAACTGTGAATTTGTGAATGGGGTTGAAAATTGGTGAAGTAGATTAATGTGTGAATGACACCGTGCTAGATAATGTTCGCTCTTATCACACCGAGCAAAACACACCCGTTTCCCATCATTATTATTATCCTCCAGCTCCCTTGTTTCTCAGTAATTACGTGATTTTTCCCCATCCTGTCACACTTTCGAGAAAAATTGTTTCCACCGTCAAGCAAGGGGAGAGCGATGGTAGATGAGTGAATCGTCATTGTAGACAAAAAATATCACACCATTTTTACTGCATTTCGGAAATATTCTTCAAATAAGGTGAAAATAACCGAAAAAAATCCACCAATAATAAAAGGATTTAGCACATCCAGAATATCAGAAATAGAACAAGGCTACCAAATTGCGTCACAATTTGTCTAGGTTTTTAGGAAATTGGGATAATTGAAAAATTCGTCATTATTTTTATTTTTACTAAAAATAAAATAAAACGTTGTGTTTATATAACTGCTAAAAATTGGTATTTGTCTGCCACAGATACATAAATTCAATAATCATTATGATGGTCCGACCAGACCAACAAACAGAAAACGGTATAAGCCAATCAATTGGTTTGGTTCGACTTATTTATGTGCCCCATTAGATAAATGATGATGCTGACTGGTGAATTTTTTACCAGGTTGAAATAATATCCTTGATAAATAGAGGAAAAATATTTTACTTTTAAGGGAAATTGGCCCGAAACAAAATCGATTTTGATCTTCATTTCAACAACAAAATTTGGAGAGGCAAACACAATAAATAACTACGAACGAACGAACCAACGACCAAGCAAAGCAACAAGATTACAATTATTATTATTACCTTGCTCACATTACACATTACTTTATTAGCGAGGAGGGAATGCCTTATAGCAAAAAATAATAAAGTCCAATGTATTTATCGTAACTACTATAAACTCTGCGCATTTTTTATTGCTGACACGATAACCAGAATTATTACGAAAGTACTGCCCCGAAAGTAAAAAAAATATATGTAAACGTACCGAATATGATATGCTGATGAAAGGGTTGAGTTTTGGCCACTACGAATGCGGGCTGGATTTTAGATTGAATTTTTATTACAAGTCGTCCACGTTTTTGCCCCAACTTTTATTTTATCCGATAATATCTAAATATCCATCGGCCATGCATGGCTGGCATGTCATTACGAATATTTAGGACTGGTCGAGGAGATCCACGGGATTACGGGTATACAGATATTCATAACTTTTTGGCGTATGTATGTACATAATATTTACGTATGTGTATTTAATCGGGTCGTTTTTCTATTAAGGGTTTTGTTTCCCTTAATTTTGAGAAAAGAGAAGATTACTGCATAATCGCTGGAGAAATGTGGAGGCAGAGTTTGTGTAATTTATCGCCCATATTTTTTATCAGCTTTGCCAAAGTCGAATGCAAATCGTAAAATCCCCACCTGTCCACAGGACACGAAACCCTGTCAAATTTTCAAATGAAGTCAAGCGAGAAATGACTCAATGCAGCGATATGAAAAAGTGGAAAGGATAGACTTTTGCATTAACAACGCGTGTAATTACTTTTACCTTTTGGCTCAACTTTATTATTATATTCGCTTGAACCTGCCGGCCGTGATTTTCGAGTGCATACTTATTAAAGTAGTACTTGTGTTAACTTTATTTTTATTGCGGCTCCAGTCCAAAAACTTGGCAAGTGAGCACGTTCATTCTGGTCACATTATTATTGCACGAGAGAAGCAAATAGGTACAAGTTAACTGGGGAAAAGTTAAATCTTTATTGCTCCTCGGGACAGAAGATTGATGGTGCATAGGCAGGCAGGCAGGCATAAATAACGCTGAAATGATATACAACATAGACTGTTGCATAGTTCAAATATGGGGTTGCCAAAAAATTAAATATTTCCGGAGTTTTAGATAATTCTTAATGCATCTCGATCGAACCACGCGAAACTCGAGTTTCAAAGTTTTGGAAAAATCCTCTAAACCAAAACAATCAAGTTCCCTTCACTTTCGTCGAGCTGAATTTTTTACTTTAAAAAATGTACCTAGCTCATAATGCACTTTACGTCTAAATCTAAATTTTAACGACTTTTCCCCCATTATTTATCCACTTCCATTCCACCTACAGCTTAACAAACTAATGTCTATCTTACTACTTACATCCCTCACTAATCTTTCTCTCTCTGAAAATGTAAATCCAGCACATCATTTTAAACGCATAACAAAACAAAAGTCTGGCCAAGTAAGAAGAGAGGGAGAGAGAAAGAGGACAATAAGCCATAAAATTACTGTTGCTCTCTCGCTCTCGAAAAAAAAATCTGTAATTTATTTATCTCAGGCGCAGAGAAGAACATTTTAGACCAACCAACCAGGCAGCAAGAAGACAGCCATGATGATTCTTCCTACTTTTTTTCTACTCATCATCATGTAGTTTGTAATAGCTCTCCAGACCTTAGGAGTTGCTGCTTCATCCAGCCAATCTTCTCTCCTCGAGAGAATTTCTCCCCCGGGCGAATAACAAAATCTTGTTAATGATGGAGATGAAGAAGAAGACGACGACGAGAGATGTTCAACGCAGTCATCGCATCTTCTTAGTATCTCGGCATGCATGCATAGCAAATCGAAGGATTGGACCACCTTTATGTGTAGTGGATTTGCTCCATGTTTTAATGTCTTCATGGGAAGAATGGGACGAAATTGTGTGAAAAAGTTGAAATCGGTAGAATCATCCTCGTCTCGTCTCAATCTGCTCACTTTTCATACAATTCAATTGGATTGGATCCATTCGAAATTCCAGGTTTGCTTTGTTAATAAGCACATCATAATTTATTAGAGGGACAGATGAGGATTATTATTTGTCCTCTTAGAGATAGAAAGTGAATAGGGTTTTGGATGAGCCAAAAGATGAATGCGCAATAACGGATGCCGGTTAGTTTAGCTGTTACACAAGTACAGTGCATTAGTTCTGCATCTGCCATCATGTCACGTAGAAATGTATCGAACAGATCAAGAGAGAACTTTGGACAACCTATAACAATTTAGTCGTATCCGTCCAGCACATTTGTACTGGTAGGAAATTCTGCTTATAAATTCTGCTTAAATATATATGACTGACTTTTACGAAACACAATTTAAAAAGCTTTTTTTATATACATTACAATTTTAAAAGTTACAATTTTTTCCATTAAGTAGATTTCATTCAGCAATAATAGCACCACGATTATGGCATGGTTGACCAAATTGAAATTGAATTCTCACCAGCAACATTTCATTCTCATTGTTGTTCTCGGCTCGAAATATAACAGCATAGAGAGAAAAAAAACACCGAAATGAAATGTGCATCATGTTCCCTTCCCAGATAAACCCTGACTTTGATGGTTCGCTTTTATGTGTACAGCTTGGTTTCCTCGCATTCAACGCATGGAACGAAGGTATTTAGAAAGGAGGAAGGTTGTGTAATAACAAAACAGGGATAATAACAGACAAGACTAACAACATGTACATACGCACACAAAAGGATGGACCCGACCGACCAGATTTTCATTACAGCTCAGCTCATCTCATCCCGATGGTCAAAAGCAGGGGTTAAAGAATTGAATAAAATTCCAGCCAGCTAACATTTATTTAACAAACACATCACATTCATGCAACTCAATAGATTTAGATATTTTGTGGGCTGTGTGAGATATAAAGATAAAGATAATTCAAAAGATGGTGTGGAACGGGGAGGCACAAAAAAATTTAAATCTTTCTCCTCTTTATTATTCAAAGGGGTAGTGGTGGTCCCAGATATTATTTATGTATTGCTTATTGCTTCTTCCACCAATGTGGGTAGTAGTGTAATGATCCCCGTGTCAGTCGTATTAGAAGAATGGACGGATGATTTAATGACTAACAGTCAACACTCGTACAAAGACAGAGACAAAAGAAGCATGTGCAGACACAACTGACTGGGATTCATTTCTGGAGAGATAAATACGCATCTCTAGCATTTGCATGTACATAAAGTCTAAAAATAATCCGGCATCAAGAAGCCAGCTGAATGGGTGTCACACTAAATGTGACATTGTAATAAGATGACACCATTGAGGAGATGCAGATGCAGATGCTCAGTAGTTCCTCGACACAATGAGTCGCATCGCATCATCATCACCATGAAATGAATGAATAAATAGGAAAGAGCTGCATGAAAAAGTTTGCCAACTTTTTTTCTCCCGAGAAGAAGAGCCAGTTGCAATTGTGATGTGTTATTCTGGCAGCAAATAATTTAATTTAATTTAATGAAGACTTGTCAAGTATATAGCTCAATAAGAGAGAGAGAGGACAAGAAGAGTAGTATGTGTGTAAGGAGTCGCTTAAGGAGAAGAAGTGGAGGTGGAGATAAGCTTAATCCGTACAAATCCTTTAAGCCGTGATGATATAATGATTTTATACAAACTGCTTCTCTCCATTGTGGCGCATATATCGTGTCGAATCTGGTAGACGTTGCTATACCGCGACAACTTCTCTGCTGGAGCAAACGCCCAACAACTCGCCTTGTGTCGGCGGACCGGATTGGAGGCTGGCGAACGTGCAGGGCGTTCAAAGAGAGGATACTGCTCCACCCCTCGAACCGCTTTTTGTCCGGAGAATCCCCTCCAGATGAAGAAGTGGAGTTTGAGAGCGTTTATAAATTGGGTGATTTCGACGTCGAAAGTGGAAATAGAAAGTAGAAATGATTTTTTTTACAAATTTTTTTACAAAATTTAAAATAACAGTTGCAAATTTTAACTGGTTAACTTTTTATTTTTCATTTTGCATACGCAAATTTAAGCTAAAATTGCGCATGCAAAATAAATGTAAGGGATCCAGATAGATTTTACCATTCGGTGTGACCGCATTACAAAAACAACGCTGTTCTTACACGCTCCTGAAACGTCACTCTTTTTGAAATCGTAACCCCCATCTAAACCTGCGACTAACTGAGCATGCACTTTATTCATCCAGCGTCCAGTTTCGTGTTGGAGTTGGTTTGGGCTTAAAACCACGGTCATGACACAAAGTAGTGGTGGAGTATTGTACATATGTAAAAGCTAGGTAAAGTTTTTACTAGAGAAGGCTTCCCTACAGCAAATGAAGAGATGTGACAGCCCTCAACTAAAGCAAGCAGCTATTGTACTTACTCTGGCTTAAAAAGTTGCACATACCGACGTACATATACTAATATAGATAGAGCCCGTTTTCATAACATCATGGCTTTACATACTCCACTCCTGTCAATTTCATATCATCCATCGGCGTGGCGAATCTTACTGACATTTTACCAACACCAACCAGTCTGAACCCCTTTCCTACGTACGTACGTAGCACATAGTAAATGCAAAGGGACACATATCCGTCCATACCCACGAAGCAATATAGAGCGAGCAGAGAGTTAAAGGAAGACGACTTACTCAAAGAAGCTTTCTTTGCTTTGTTTGGATTTTGGAGAGGATTGGCTTTGGGTGGATATTTAGACGTATTTAGACGTCAAACATCAAATCGCTGGTGGTCAGAGGACAGGCAGGCAGGGCAGGACACGGACACCAACCACCATCCCCACAATCTCGCTCTCTCCCTTCTTCTCTGAGGTGACCATATCATATGATACGACGACACGCAAGAAGGTTTGTATATCACCTGCTGCTGCCTACCTATCGCCCAATATTGGTTGGTCACATTGGGTGAATCTTCTTCTTCTCCCCGTATTGGGAAGAAAGTCACTCAAGAAAAGTTAAGAACCCTTCAAAAAGATCACATCTTACTCAGACCCACTTCAGTTCGAGTTTGCACTTACGACGACTCCTGCTCCTCAGAGCGAGAGGAAAGGTGACAAGTTGAGACGACTCTCAATTTACATAAGTACACAGACACAAATTCTCAGTTTTTTACCTGATCTCATTTTTTTCAACAAGATACAAAAAAAGAATTGCAAGTGCAAAAAGAAAAACAAAGAAAAATTAGCAAAGTGACAAATGTTGAACAGATTCATTAAGAAGAATTTCCCTTTGTGCGAGTGAGTAAGTGATATACGCTTTGAATGCGAGTGAAGATAGATTGACATGACACCTCACTTTATCACTATTATTCCATCCACTACCACCACCACGATCATCGACATAGGAAACTGCAGCCACCGTAAAAGACCATGTGCATGAAAAAGTAAGCGATTTATAAAATAAATTAACTCACCAGCAACATCCATAACCCAACCGCGTGTATCGTATCCAAATAAGAACTCCATTGTTGGGAAAAAAGGGCCAACAACAAATCCAACCCAACTGTCAATCATCCCGCATTGTTGGGAGGACGACCGGCTTTTCTCCTTTTAAAACCCACTCGTTGCACACACACATGAGCATTTTTTATCAAACTTGAATACGGTCAACGGAAGAAGAAGTCGTCGTAGGTTATCACCCTGCCCCAAGTCCTCCTCCTCCTCCGTGACAAGTACTGTATTATGCACATAGACTATTTAAAAAGGGTGGAAAAGATGCTGGCTCTCCCTGTAGAACGGTTAGTTGGCAATTCTTCTTCTTCTTGTAACAACAGTCTCTCTACGACGACGGCGTCCTCCTCGAGACGAATGTCACTTTCCCCCGACTCGTCCAACTCGCAAGGCTCAATCTCCAGCACTGTGAGTGAGACGGGTGGTGAAAGTGGAAAATGCTACTGTCCCAAAATAATCTCACCACCTCCCGCAGAATCCTCACGTCACATGAATAAAAATAAAAATAATAATAATGAAGACGATCAAGTCCGCATAAAGGTCGAGTCCCCTGAAGACGACTTGGGTCGACCCTGTCACAATAATAGGTTTCCAATTAACAATAGGAAATCCGGGGAGGATAAGGATGTAAATCACTCGCATAATCATAGCCGTACTGCATTCATGCCAATAAGGCCATCTGCTCAGAACAGTGATAATAATGGTCATCAGAGTCACAAAAGGAGTAAGGACCACCGGCACGATGAATTAACCGATGATGACGACGATAATGACAATAGCGATGATGATGAAGGGGGGGACATTGATGTTGATGGGGATGACGACAACAAATCGAATCATAATAAAATCAGCCCTGCCACCACCACCACCACGACCACGAATACGGCAACGATGTGTGGTGGCTCATCGTTCTCATCATCAGGAACCAATTCCTCACCCTGTTTCAACTTCAGACCCTTCGCAGTCTCAAACTTTGGGCTTAATCTGTCCAGCAATGTGAAGAATGGAAAAAGTGAGACGGCAGCAGCATCGCTTAAATTCTCGATTGAAGACATACTTCGACCCGACTTTGGTCTCACCAAGTTTCAACTCTTGGCCCAACATCATCACCAGCAGCAGCAGCAAATAAAAAGGGCGAGGATTGGACCCCTGCTGCCAAGTCCGGGGAGCAGTGGGGGTGGTGGAAGCAGCGTCAGTGGGCGAGTGGCGAAGGGGGGCTCGTCCTCCGTGTCGTCGACGGAAGGACATCGCCCCTACAAACCTGGTCCGGGAAGTGTCATTTATCACTCTGAGGACTCGAATGGGTCCTGCAGCAGCAGTCGGAGAGAACCCGAAGTTGTGGACGATACAAAGGTGAGTTTAATTTTCTTGGATTTGTTTCTTCAGAAATTTGTAAATCATAAATAGTAAAGTTAACTAATTAATGATTAATTTTCTAGGTCAACCCACCCGTTCCTGAAGGTCCATTATTGTGGTAAGTTAAAAAATTGGGAAATATTTGCAATAATTAGTAAAATAATTAGTAAAATTAGTGCCTTTTTGAAGATTAAATTCTGGAAATATTTTTTTAATGCATGCAATTTTTTCCACAGGCCGGCCTGGGTCTACTGCACGAGATACTCTGATAGACCTTCTTCAGGTGAGAGAGATTTATGATTGTGCATTTTATTAGTTCGGGAAAAGATTCTCACGTTGAAACTTTACGATGGGTAGGTAAATAGTAGGCTCATAAGAAGGTAGGATCGGGTCACAATAGGTGCATATACCCGGCCACACTTGACTCGCATAATACTTATCACCTTGTTTTGTCAATACTAAGCCCATTTATCATTCGCGTCATCATTCATTGGTAGCGTTGTCCATAACGTACCGATTTGTGGTGGTAGTTGTTGTTTTTATAACAATAATAAAATCCATTGCATTAAAAAATCCCTTCGTTACAGGGATGTAATAATAATAGTATTGCATTCCATAAATATGTATGCACATTAGTGATGCCAGTCAAAGCTTTCTGTCACAGCTTGGTAATATATTTTCCTATGTAAATTGCAAGTTGAAATTTTACACGTAGATGATTTTATTTGCACGAAAATATTTGTAATCTGGACGAAATAGATTCCTCACAGTCCAAAATATGTATGCATTAAGTCATAAATTCTAAAGTAGTGGTGACTCTGTAAAAAAATATTCTACGACAGGGATCGAATTTTGGAATATGTGCATACGTATTCAAATTTAGTAATAGGTTCCCCATATGCCTGACCTCATCACGACCTGCAAATGTCACTTTAGACACTTTTAATTGACATTTGACTCTTGCTACAAAAATCTACACGACTGACTCCGCTCAACCTTGCCTATCACCAGTCTCAAACAAAATACCTCACTCTTAATTAAACTGGCAGAACGGCTACGGTCAATCATCCACCCATGTCCAATTCACAGCATTATTGCAACAACCTGCATGCACACATCAAGCTAGTAAACACATAAATAATTCAATTTTACAAGTACGGATATTTAAATTGGTTGGAAAAACCTAATCAAATTTTATCGAGGAGTCATTTGCAGTAGGATTTTATAATACTTTATTTATTCACGAGATCCATTTCATTTTAATTTTAACCCTTAACGAAATAATAATACAAACCTGTCTTTCTTGACTTGTTGAGCATTTTCCTGAATGATTGAGTGGAGTGGATGATTGACTCAAGTGTCCACCACTTACTCCTCTTTCTTCGTGGGCAATTCAACCCTAATCGATTTTTGATTGTGTTATAAATTAAATTGTAAATAAGGCAATAAAACCTTATCTGCATCGCCATTCACCTCGCCAACACTTTCAACCTCTTGATACGATGGTGTGAAGCAGTTAAGTGTAAGGTACACGAGGAGTGCGCAGTGATGAGATTTATATTAAATGAGGTAATTGATCTCGACTGATGGCACCAGTGATGGCACTACTCTTCATAAGTGCATATTGGTAGATTGTAATATAAAATCAAGAATTCTTTTAACTCATGTGGAAAAAAGGATCGTAAAAGTTTTATTACACAGATTACGCTCAAGTAAGTACAGTGCTACTAAATGTATGGAGAGATTGTGCTTCATTTAGTGATCAGCTCTCCTCGTGGGTGAGAACTGTATGAGATAATCGCATGTGTCGAGATTTTAATCAAGTCACATATGTCAAAAATAAGTGATCTTAAGTTGTCAAATTATTCAGAAAGGAGTAATCAAGTCATAGATCTTAATGCAAACTCAATTTTCCTACCGACTTAAATCCGAATATTTGAATTAAATAGGGATTCATGCTCCATTTTGCTTGCTTATCTCGACATGACAGAGAGTCACCCTCTTGCTTGTCCCACGTGGATTATTATGGATTATGGGATAATCCGTTAAGAGAGTTTTGACACCGAGCTTGGTGCTTGGGAGAAGAAGCGCATGCACTTTTGTCATGTTACATACTCACTCAGATTTAAGTGGGTGATTAAGGATTTGAGGATGATCACCAGGGTGGGTTTCATTTTTCTAACGTGTTAAATCAACTCGTCTCATCTCGACAAGTGTAATCCACAATTGTGTAACTTGTTGTTGGACATATTAGCAAAGTGGGTGGATGGCTGTGTGTGAATGGATGAACGGATGGATGAAGGATTGAGGGAGTGGGTGGGTTTGACAGAGATGATATTTTCTCATGAAACTACTTAACGCGTCGTTATTTATATTGGAGTGGGTGTCTCACTCAAATAGGAATTAGCTTAAGAATCATTTCAGTCCTTTGTGGAATGGATAATTTAAAGAGATCCATTTTCTCGGCAATTGAAAATAAGAAAAAAAATTATATTTTTTATTGACAGGTCCCAGATCTCGCCGCATACGGAAATCTCCACGTGAAATCCCGGAAGAAAAGCGGCCGAGGACAGCTTTCACTGGAGAACAGTTGTCCAAATTGAAGAAAGAATTTGACGAAAATCGCTACCTTACGGAAAAAAGGAGGCAAGATCTCGCTCGCGACTTGAAGCTGCATGAAAACCAGATCAAAATTTGGTTTCAGGTGAGAATAAATGTTTAATTATTGCTAATTTAAGTTAATTATTCCGACAACTATCTTTTAAGCCACTCCTATTCTTTGTATCATTATTTAATTATTGTTGAGCTAATTATTCTAAAAACTATTTTCATATCTTCCAAACCTAAGCTCGTTTCATCTCACTTTTTTTAGTACCATTGCTATAATTTTGTTTTTAAATTTTTCCAGAATAAGCGTGCAAAGCTGAAAAAGTCCACAGGTACCAAGAATGGTTTAGGTTAGTTTTACTATCTTTTTATACCATAAATACTTACATAGAGAGCAAGGGTTACATATCGAAATATATTTTTTAGCCATGCAACTAATGGCCCAAGGACTGTACAACCACTCCACCGTTCCTGTTGACGAAGATGACGAAATGATGATGGAAATGATGTAATTTATTATGTACATACAGCCGTAGTAGTAAAAAAAGAGTAGTAGTGTCCCTACCCTAAAATAGCCCTCGTCTCGAGTAGTACAGAAGACAGTATAAAACGCAGCCAACCTCCTCTCAGTCATACTAAATACATATTTATAATCATTATTGTTCACTCGTGTGCAAATTTATTTTTTACTTTTCAACATTTTACTTATTCGTCGATAAGAAGAAGGTCGTCTCGTGATGAAGAAGAAGAATAAGCTCTCAGAAATCAATCAATAATGCCAAAAATCGAGTACCGTTGTTGTCCGTTTGTGTTGCATGCTACAAATAAATGTTTAAATACTTATGAAAAAATACAGAAATAGTTTGGATAAGATCACTCTCACCCAGTCACTCGCTCACTCACAACTCACCCATAAATAAATAAATGAATTGCATTAAATTCAATTAAAATAAATTAAATTAAGGCATCATCAATCACTACACGAAACCAGCACCTACCAACTGTTGCCCTTTTTGTTTAAGCACCCCTTAAATAACACGACAAGTGACAAAATCAGAAAACAACGACACCAAAAACTAACCCCGATATCATCTCACTCTTTCAGATTTCAATCAATCTGAGGGAATTTTGATTAAAATAAATATTTTTCCTTCGGGACATCATTTTGCTGCTGCTTCGAGTCGTATTATTTGTGTAGTGGGACAGAGGGAAAAATTCATTAATGAAGCAATTTACTGGGATCAAATTCCATCCGGTGGAAAGAACATTGGTTGCAAGTTAGTTGTTAACATTCCTGATGCTGGATTGGATTTGATATGAAATGAAGAGGGGCATAACGTAACGTGGTTGGGGTCAGAGGCTGGAGGGACATTTGCTACTTTATTAATGAGGAGACAGATTTCACACAGACGAGTCAAATAAATGAGACATTTATTCATTGAGGGGACACGTAAATACGTAAACTTGGTCTCATTCCTGTTTCGTTGCAGTTTCTCATTTTTCATGAGTTTATTTAATTCACTTCTGGATTCACGGGTTGACAATTTATTAGAAAGCTTATATAATTCCAAGGTTTGATTAAATTTCAGTTTGGATTGACACCTAGTTAATAACGTGGTTCTAAATTAGACTAAAGTAAACCGACGCTGAATAATGAGTGATGCTTTGTGCATTTTGTTTGACGCAGTTTTACTTCATGAATGCGTTTAAGACTAATGTGTAATAAGCAATAATAACGAATAAATAGTTAACTTTATTCCCATATTGCCCCGACTGTGTGTAACTGTACATTACATAAATAGTAACTATATCAAGTTTTGTAAGTTACAATGATCATATAAAAAAACTACGACAAAGTATAATCACAGCAATAATCTAATATACATAATTATATCGGATCCAAAATATTCCAAACCATAAATACACACACTCTTAAAAATAGTCTTACCCTTCACCCTTTTGAAAAGTAAATGCACTCTCAATTCTAAATTAATTTGGATTACACGGAAGTTTTAGCGGAAAACGGGAAAACTTTTTATTTTGTCGATATTTCGAATTCTATCTGCTATTCATTTATCAAAATATGCGTAGAAAAAAGCGAAAAATTGTCGCAAAACTAAATCTAACGGTAACAGAGTGAAATTCACTCTGGATTTAGTATACTTTATTTAATATAGAATTACGAATGCATTTACTTACCAAAAGGCAAACATTATTTTTAAGAGTGCATGCAACCCAACTTTAAAAAATATGGATTTTATGCATAGAGAAAGTTGCAAAGATATAACCAAAACAAATTAATAAAGAGTTAAATGATGTAATACTTATTTCGCTGTCTAGGTTTATTCCGGAACAAAGGTTTCATGTGACTGTTGAATTTGAGAATTGTTCTCGTTTTTTTGAAGATTTCTTTGAACTCATATTTATTTTGTGTGTATAGCAAATGGGCCAAAACCACAAGGGAATCCATTAAAATCGGCAAAAACAAAGACGATTTTTGGTCCAACTCTGTAGCTTGCACAATCAAATCACGTCACATCGGCGGTCCGGCGAACAGAGAGCTGTTTTCTGATTGCTTGACCATCATCGATTACATAGTTTGTTGTCGGTCACTTATTAAAAAAGGCATAAAAATCCTAATCCTTTCTATCATTCCTTCACCACCGAGAGTTAACGAGACGAGGATTTTTTAACTATTTGTGAGAAATTCCGGCTCAATTATTGGATTTCCGTCCAAGCTAACAAGGTAAACATCTAACATTCACCAATCCAATCCAATTCACTCGGTGTGCATACGTAAAATGTTGTGGTGAATACGTTTAGCAGTGAGTGAGTAAGCATCATCCAATCGAAATCAGCGTCATGTGAGACTCTTTTTTCATCGATACATGCATATTTTGTGGGTTGCTTTAACAGACCACCGCCACTACCTTGTTAACTTTTTTTATTAACTTGTGAGAAAAACTGAACAATGATGCCTTCGCATCTTAACAATTTTGAAATAAAATTTTGATCAAAATGTATGCTTAAAAAATATTTAAAAAAATATTGCAAGATATAATTTCGCCACAATTTAAGCTTAATTTTGAATGACTTATGACTTGACTTAACTTGTGAGAAAACCTATGCGCTCACATCTTTACAATTTTGAAATAAAATTCTGAATCAAAATATGTGCTAAAAAAATATTTCGACATGTATATAATTTTGGCACAATTTAACCTCAATTATGAATGATCTTCCTCTCTCACGAACTATTTTTAACCCAATTTCGCAAATTCATCTCACCCTGAATGTTATTCTCATCAAGTAGATGTTAATTTGAGAAGAGGAGTGGAGGAAAGGCGAAATTCTCTCATTACGGAACGGACTTGCACAACACGACCCGAGTGAGAAAAAGGTATCAAATTATCACCAAAGTGTTACTTGAACGTGCTGCTGGCCTGGCAGCCGACGGATGCGCGGATGCATTACATTACATTCAGGGCATAGGCATTGCAGTAATAATGATAAGAAGAAGAAGAGACAGTAAATTGTGATTCTTCCTCTTCTTCTGGTAATAATATTATTGACTCGCTCCCTCGCACTCGCACGTTATAAAAGTGAATGAAGAGTTAAGTGGCTGGCTGAGGCTGCTCCTTTAAACCATGTTTTGTCTGTGATGATGTAGGCTTATCCTTACGAGTTTGGTGGGCAATGAGTGAGTTAACTTGAGGCTGGACCACACACGAAGGCAGTTTTCCTAGATCATCATCATCGCATCCAAGCCGACACTCATTTGTCAGTGGGTTCTTCTAACTTCTACTGTGTCACACTAATAATTTCGATAACGGACTACGATCCCCTCGTTTTTGGCAACTTTATTTAACCCCATGTGCTAGGAGTACATTTTTATTGATTTATTAACAACGGACGGAGAGGATGAAATGAAATGAGCTGGGTGCCCCTGGAATTTTTGATACTTTAATGCCGTAATTTTCACCGGAATCGTGTCTGTTATGTTTAATTGGTTCTTTAGGATGGAATGAGATACGTTTTAGCTTGACAGGTGGGAAGGCAAGACCACACGGGCGGATTAGATTAGATTATTTGCAAAGATGCCTTATCTACATATGCAAATTCGTGCCGTAGGATCGCATAATCGTACTTGTTTAATAGTAAGGAAATGTTGCATAGGCAATAATAATATCGGGTAAGTTTTCGCTACCTTTAACTCATTACTGAATTGAGTACAATTTCTTCCTACAGGTTTTTTTTGCTAAGCTGTTACTATTTGTTTCAATTTGTGCAATATATAATCACCGCTCCCCACAAAGCAGTAACTGGCTGGTCACTGCGTATATCAATCAATTAGTCGAGTAAATTATCTGATTGTCAAACAACTTTTTTGAATGGAAATGTTAAATTTTTTATGATTGGATTTATGTAGGATGACTTTTGCACGACGAATTAAAGTTGCAAATTGATTTAAATGAATGAAAAACAACATCATCATTACTTTTAGCACATAATAATTTGTACAACAGGCTCGTGTGGTCAGTGTATGTATGCATAGTGATCCGTGCAGCATTGATTTTATTCGTCAGATAATGAAACAAAGGCTGGTGTGTCATGTGGGATAAGGAGTGTGACTAATGAGCTGAGACAACGTCGTATGGAATTACATTCTTAAGAAATAGTTAAGAGAATGCAGTAATTAAGGGAAGGGTGACGAGTTAATAAAATATACTAATCACATTATATTTATTATTGAGATATGTAATGTTAGCAGGGGTGGGCAAAATACTTTGTCAAAATATAGTATTTTGAACTCGGTTCTTCCCAGGGTTTGGATTTACAGGGCTGTTACACCCACAAAAAGACGAAAATCTGCGGAGAAGACAGCAGTCAGTTTCGAAAATATTCCATGTTTTGCGAAGAAATAAACTTAATTTATCGCTGTCAAAATGCATGGTTTTCACAATTGTTAAAAATAAAGTACATATTTTGACAGCAATAAAAAGTTAATTTCTTCACGAAACCCGTATTTTCGTATGCCTTCTGTCTTATCCATGTAAATTCTCGCCTTTTTGTGGGTGCAACAGCCCTGGAAATCCAAACCACGGGAATAACCGACCTCAAAATAGTAGATTTTGACAGAATATTTTGCCCACCTCTGAAAATTATCACACTGCTCGTGACACCAGGATGAGACACGTTTATCGAATTTATGGCAATATTTGTTTATGTGTGTACATACATCTCAAATAAATCTAAAAATGGAAACAAATTCAATTTGCATACTTTAATAAAGTTTACTTATTTGGTGGAGCGTGTTTGCTAAATATGTACGTATGGAGTGTGTTATGTCCAAAATGTCTGTTGGGCGAATTTGCACTGAAAAATACACCCCCACGAATAATAATAATAATAGACTTGCAACTTTGCAAGCAAATTCTCGAAACAAAGTTAATCTTATCCGAAAGTTGGAGTGGTTTTATTTTATCCTTTTACTTACATTAAACAATAATTACTCGTTGTGCCACTTGCATTGTATAACAAAACACCCACCACGTACCTCCACCACCACGTAATGCTTTAATCAATCACACCATCGACACTCCGGAGTGGAGAAGCCTATCATTATTTTCGCACGAAAGAACCTAACCAACCAACTACGAATACAATGCATAATACGTAATCCGAGTTCTTTAACTAAAACTACAGACCTTTATTAAGTAAAGAAGGAGAAGAAAAAACGAACGAAGGAGTGGGTGCGTTAGTAAGCCTACCACTGCTACTGGTTAAGTTAGACGTTTAATTAATTGGTTTGGACAGGTAACAAGAAAAGTTAATCGAGATAAGTTTCTGTGGGTATATGAATGGTAAAAGTTTTATCGAATTTATGTATGCATCCAACCATAAAATTGAGATATGAGGCATACACACTTATGAAATTGTAGCGTTTTTATTCTTATGAAGTTTCATTTTATTGTATGTTCCCGAGTAAAAATTTGAACGGAGTTTCCTGCAGAAATTTGGCCCAATTTTCTACAGAAAAACTTTACGCAGAGCAATTTTTGCAGAAAAGTATGCAGAAATATGCACACACAGTTCTGCAGAATGCAGAATAAAACAAATTTTCTGCATAAAATTATATATAAAAAATTATTCAGAATACAATATGCATCGAGCTTTTGTCCATTACTTTACTGCAGAATTCGACACAGTGATTTCTCCTCGGTCGGGTACTCTAAATCTGCAAATCTAACCAATCCCATTCTTCTCTAGCAAACTTCAATTCTTGAAAAAGTTATTATTCCTTAGCTCGCCTGAAGCATACGTATGATTTCTTTCTCAATTGAAATAATGCTACCAGGATAAAATCACGACTCACACCAACCGAATTACGCTTACCTTTTCACTTATCTTTTACCTTCATCATCATCACGGTTGCATGTAGATAATGACTAACTCTACACTTTTCTGGATGGATTTGCCTCAGCTCCCGTTTACATACATACAATTTACTTGGTTTTGGGTGGTTACACCAAGAAATGCCTCAAATTAAGGAATTGAGTAAGTGACAGGGTACACACATATCTAGGATTGTTGTGTGTGGGATGATGATTGTCTGGCTGGCTGGCCGTGTGTAATACTTTCGTCCAGAATTCCCATCCGGCTTGTTTAATTTAATTTTCGTCTTATTGCTTAATATGATCAGACAGCCAGCAAATGTATGCACTTACCAGCACCAGGGCATGATTTAGTCGTGGGCTGAAATGAAAATTGAAATATATTCCTAGTTTGAATGCCTTAATTGAAAATTTAAATAATTGGAGGATGTCATGCCATGAGAATGATGGTGGCCTTCAGCGTACTATTTATTCACTTATTCTGCTGCTGCTACCTTATCACCATTAGCTTGGGCATGGATGCGTGTATGAAGAATTATAGTGCAGAATTGAGAACTATGTAGGGAAAAAAAAGAACATTATGCTTATTATTTGTGGGTTTAATGGGTTTATATAAATTTAGAAAACTGCCGCAGTAAACAATGTGTGTTCCCGTCATCGCGTAATTTTGCAAGTACATAAATAATTTTGTGAAATCATGAATAAATCAGGAATACATAATTTGTGTAATCAAAACGATTTCTTGATGTGATTTCTTCCACGTAATGAATAGTTTCGGAGTAGGTCACCCCTTCCGGCGCTAATAGGACAAGAAATATCTACGTAATGAACTTGTCCTTTAGCCTTTTTTGTGATTATGTATGCAAGTAGACAAATTGGATCAAAATCATGATCCTTAATTTGCAACCATTATTTGCATATTTACATACAATGCAAAAGTTTCTCTCATAGTTTGTAAATCAGTAGGACCCAGAGAAACCCTTTTGTAGCTTACGTAAGAATTTGACTAAATTAGAAAAAAATCAGGCACGATTTAAGTGACAGATGACAGGGCGAACCCAATATTAAACAGCAATTAGTTTTCCCATTGACTTCAAAAGAAGAGAGTTCGAAATCCATCTCTTTCTCTACGTAATCTTCTGGCGTATTGTGCAGAGCATGCCACACAAAATCCTGCTGGAGAGAAGGACAGAATTTGTCGAGAGAGTAATTTAATTAGGAGGATTTCAACTTTTTCACGGTCTACACTTTACACCCCAAGTAATTTCCAATTACAACTTTTCTCCGACTGGAGGCAAATTGTGCTCAAGTTTTTGTAGCCCTGTTAAATTTTCTCCAACTTCCGAGCACCGCTATTACTCGTACGCGTAGATATGTATACAAGCTAATTATCACTTAACTCCTCCTGCCCTCGCCCGTCTCTGTCCTGTCACGGCCAACATCACCAGCTCTCCGACGACGAGAAAATTCCCCAGAATTTATTGCATTCCTCACTAATTAGTTTTCCGCTGGGAGGGAGGCCGAGCAAGCAGGGGGAGAAAATATTAATGTATTTACGTACGTAAACGCAGTAGCTACTTATATTTGTACAAGTAAATGTATGGAATGGGATGGGGCGAGGAGGCCAATATTGGTCCAGGGCTGAAAGAAGGATCCTGACACCAACCACGATAATTGGTTTGGTGTGATGATGTTCTGTTTTTAGTTGATGATGTTTTTTAGATGTCACTTAAAAGTAAGGAGTTATTAAAGGGGAAGGAGTGACAAGTAGCTACGCATGGTGTTCAGCTCCATATTTCTGCGCATTTTCGTGCGCCGGTTGGGGGCAAATTTTAGTATAATTTATGCATGTAGAATTTAAATTGTTGAATATTTTCACGTGATGTAAATAGTTAGTGAATCAAATTGCATGATACGTGACATTATTGACGTTGATATGAAACTGCAATGGTGGCGATTACTTTAGCCAAAAGTTCCCAAGTTTCGGTAGCCCTCCCCCTTCCGTCATTTATTCCAGTATGCAATTCTAATCCCCCTTGCAAATATTTTTGCGGACTAAATATATAAGTAAATACGAGGTGCACTCACTCTGTCACACTTTCCTTCCTTCAGAGTTGGTGCGTTGACAGGTTTTAAATTAAAAGGGTGCATGCTTGATGGTATCCAATCACTTAATTGTCTCTTTTCGTGAGAGGTCTAATTAAAATGGGTCCAAGACGTGCGTATGGAAAATGTTGCTATCCACCTGTTCGTCCATTCTCCAGGCTTACCTGCCTCTCAGTAAATTCCACTTTGTTGAATGACTTACTCGCAAATATTTGCGAGTGCAGATATTTTTATGACTTTCACTCAGGTATTTTTATTATGAGAAAAATATTTATGGGACAAAATCAACATTTTTTTAAAGAGGTAGGTATATTCTTAAAAATGACTTTATTATTTCTTTCGCTTTTCCGATTCGCCATTTCTACTCGGTCTTTTCTTTTCTTCGTCAAACGTTATTAACATAAAATGGTTATTAGTCTGCCCCAATTAGAAATAAGAGTTAATAAATTTGTCATTTATTTGTACGACTTTTTTTCTTTCTGCGTTGTATGTATGTATTATTGTAATTATTAATAATTATAATAATTAATGTTTGGGCAGTTCTACAGTACATGTTTAGTTAGCCTACTTTAATATTGGTACAAGATTCCTACGATGTATTCGTCTCTAGTATTGCATCCAATCGAACATTGCAAATATTATGTTGAGCTTCTACTCACCACATTCATGACATAAGTTAAGTTATTTGTAACATTTTCATCAAATTTAATTAACTAATTGTAAGAGCGACTTATCATCACACATGATATGATACACCTGTTTTTCTAATACTATATTGCGGTCACGATGGATTTACATATGTGTAATTATGATGTAGGAACTAAAAAATGAGATTATTGGGTGGATGTGGTTTGGGTGAGGCTTTTCTAAGCTATTTTATCTTACACGGTATTTCACAGCGTAGTTTTTTAAATAAACTGACGGGAATAAATATACAATTTTGAAAATTTTCATGCAAATCTTGCCAGACTTGAGAGAATTTTTTTTTGCCGGATTAAATTAATTACCAGTAAAAGTTTGTTTCTCTACTCGTCGGAATCGTCTTCCTCGCCCCCACTTTTTGGGATGGTTGAATGATTGTACAGTCCTGGAAATATGGAAATAGGACATGTTATGAGGTGGAATTTGGTAGTTTAAAAAATGGATAAATCAGTTCACCTTTGGTCGATTGGAATTAAAAATGAACTAATTTATGACAAATTGGACAAGGACTTTTAGAAATTTGGGCTGAAGTTGACATAAATAATAAAAGTATTGACAATGGAGGACTCCCAACGTTTGCTAAAAAATTTGTAGCCAAATTAGTGTCAAAATTTAATTAATGTTAAATTTGCAAATCTCAGGTTTGGCGGAAATATTGCATCCGAAGAGAAGAAAACGAGTAATAAATTTTGTGACATTTGTCAACTTTAAGCCGCGTTTTCTCCTCTTTGGATGCAAATATCTCTGCTAAACCTGCGCATTGGGAGACCCTTTTTTTGCAAATTTCATACTAATTAAATTTGTGATCGGATGACACTAGTTTGGTCAAAATCGGAGAGCATACGCTGCGATATCTCCACTCCGGGTAGTATGAAATTAACTTCATAGTTTGCAATTTAATGGGTACAAATTACATTTCGCTTATCTAGCTTTTCCCAATATGTGTTAATTATGTACGTATTAGTCAGTGCAACAAAAACAAACCTTGAGCCATTAATTGCAAGGCTAATCCTCCCCGAGTTCCGCTCGCTTTCTTCAGCTTGGCTCGCTTATTCTAACAAAGTGAAAGTAAAATTAGCATCTCAATAAGTTTCGATTTGTGATGACAGTTCTTCCCAAAATTCAAAATTTGAATTATATAGATGTAATAATTTTTTAAAACAAAAATGATATCAAATCATGCTTACCTGGAACCAAATCTAAAATTTAAAAAAATAGAAAAAATTAGTCCCATTTTTTCAAAAGCGCTTTTTTAAGGTTGAAACAAAAGTTAGAAATTCATGCCCACCTTGATCTGATTTTCGTGAAGTCTCAACTCTCTGGCGAGATCTTGTCTCCTTTTTTCCGTGAGGTAGCGATTTTCGTCAAACTCTTTCTTTAGTCGGGACAACTGTTCTGCGGTGAAGGCTGTCCTTGGCCGCTTCTCGTCCACCTCCTTCTCCTTGCTCTTCCGCTCCCTCCTCGCGCGCGGACCTAGAACAGAAACATCCCTCTTTTCTGAAAAAAATGTTCAGTGTTTGGGAATAAGTGCTTGGGAATTTATGCTTCAACATCTTTCAAAACTAAAAATAAAATCTCCAAATTATACATCGTCGCTGGTCGTAAAAAGTTGTCAGATGAACATTCGGGGAAAACGATGTAGAGTCGCATATCTCCTAAAAAAACGTATTTGGCCCGAGTCAGGCTG
This sequence comes from Folsomia candida, assembly GCF_002217175.1. Taxonomy (NCBI): domain Eukaryota; kingdom Metazoa; phylum Arthropoda; class Collembola; order Entomobryomorpha; family Isotomidae; genus Folsomia; species Folsomia candida. The sequence continues at coordinate 214,039 of NW_019091252.1, read as the reverse complement.
TTATTGATGAATTGAATCCAACTTTTTGTATTTTTTACACAAATTTTGCTCATCTTCGAATTTCATTCCTTATTTTGCATAATCTACGTTTGTCAAGATTTCAAGTCGATTGGATTAGTTTTACTAGCGTGATCGACAGACAGACCGACAGCCATGAGGGACACATAAGCAATGGATCCCACAACTTATGTTTCCGACTAGCTACCACTCATCCAACAACTTTTGCATAAATACCGACGATATAAATCTTTGTAGTAAGTAATTAAGGAATCAAAACCATAATCATGGCAGGAAAATGGGGAGAAGGCAAATAGGCATGAAATAAAATGACATCAATTTATTAAAACCCTTAATTTAATTTAACTGAAACAATGGAAGGAGAAGAGATGGACGAGTTATGTATGCAAAGGGAAATGAGGGGACAAAGTAATTATTTAATTTCTCAATGTGATATATGTCCCGTAAAAAAAAGATAATAATGAACGAGGAGATGACAGATAAGGTCATGCATGCATGCCTCCACACTTCATGGTGAAATGATACCTACTCGTTTGTACTATGATAAAGAGGAGGAAAACCTCGAAACAATGAAAAAAATGGAGCAAAATTAAAAAGTCAACTGACAACTTAATTGCGATTGGTCGTGGTGTGCTAAAATGTAACGCGATGTATTTCAAATGGAAACATGTGGATGACCACGGTTTAAGAAAGTAAATGACTCCATTAAAAAAACTCAAGCCTTTCTTCGCATTGTGAGCTAAAGTCCAATGGCAGCCTGCGACCTGCCCGATGGACACAACTTATTTGAGAACATGCAACAATGAAATGAAAGAAATGGTTGAAAATAATATTGCATGATTTGAAATGAAATGGATTCAAATGAAAATGCAAATGTCCATTATTCGCTGCTGACTTGTTTCATGTTACGTTTTATGGACCCCTGCTCTCTTCATCCCTTCGTCACGAACGGTACGACGGACGATGATGATGATGATGAGCGTGTAAATACAATCGTAAAATAAAGTGGATTTCTACCAGCGAGCGAGTAGTAAAATGTCCACCGCCGGAAATATGTATCGAATCGAAGGGTGCATATGTAAGAGTGTGCATTTTATGGTATTCGGTCAGAATTTTATATGGAGCTACACCAATTTTTGTGGTGATGAGTTTGATAAAAATAGCTGCTTTATACGTGCACTGGATTAGATAACAAGTAATAATACATACACTGGTAGCTAGAATTACTCCTAAAAATAACTAAATTGCTGGGAAAGACCGATGTTTATTTATGTACGTGTACGTCCAACAACAATAATGTCATCACGGCGAAGGAACCCCACATTTATAACTATTTTGAAGTAACAGGTTAATTTTTAATCGCAATCTGGGTTGATCCAATTAATTGCTGCATTCTTCATGGGAAGCCATTCATCAGCAGCCACGCTAGGTTTAATCACATCAAAAAAGTGAATGATGCTATCACCACGGCCACATTTCTTTTCTCCACATGAAATAAAATGACCCATTGTGAGCGACTTGACAATTGAGAGAACGTTCATTACACGCAATTAAAAAGAACAAATTTCAGCCGTACATATGAAAAATGCGGCTTAAATGAAGTAAAATATTTGTCATTGGGATAATATAAGAGGAGCAGTGGCCGCGGAAGGGGTGGGGACATGTGGGGACATTAAAATTGTTGGATGGAGGGAGGGGTTTAGATAAGATGGGGAGATGATGCGGACATCGAATAACCGTGAGGACATTGTCCCCTCGCTTCCGCGGTCACTGAAGAGGAGACAAATAAATGTAATGTAATGTAAAGCTCTCATTATTTCATTCTTGCTGAATGCGAGCTCACCTCGGACAAAAAGTAAATTGCGTGATTAGCGGTGATTACTTGTAAAATTGTGAATTGTCAACTACCAACTTTATTATTTATCGTCCGGCTCAAGTTTTTTAGATTGGGATCGTGAAGTTGAAGTATGTATAAGTAATACAGGGAAAAAATAATAATTGCAGTTTGTTCATACGTAGTACATATGCAGCTCGTAAGAAATGGTGAGTGTAACACTTGAAATTAAAAAGTTGTGGCCAAATTCAGCCAGCTTCAACTAGGACGACGATGTGATATGACATGAGTGAAGAGGAAATTGGTTTTGCATGTATGAGGAATTACATTTCGTGCTAAAAACTTGAAATTAGGTAATAAGTAGCTTGTCAAATTGTAAAAGAAATTTGCAAAAAGTTGCAAATTGCGAATTACGACAAAACCTGGAATTAACGACTCGCAACATGATGTAATTTTAGGCCAAGTAAAGCTTTTTAGTGGGAAGATACATACCAGACAATTAATCAAGTTAAATGGCTTTGTTTTAAACATTAATATTGGCTTTTTTCATGCTAATATCTCGCTTTATTTCTGGGTCGCGATAAAACATTGTCAATTTTTTATACCCACAAATGGAAATTATAGGAATTTGGGAACCTTCTTCGCCCACATAATTCTACACTTTACTCACGAGTTTGAAAAAAAAATAATAGCTCAAATTTTATGTTTAATCTCCTCACTCAACTAAACTTTTCTTCCATTCTCCTTTTTTTCCTGGCCTAAATAATTAACCCACGCGAGGTCGTTTCACCAAATTTATTTCCTCCGTGCTTTCTCCACTACAAGGAATTGCAATTTGCAACCCATAAAAAAGCTTGGTGGTGATGCACTCATTTCCTCAAATTGCTAATCAACCTTGGACAACATCAAACGGTAATTGACAACTGAAACTGAATTCCAAATATGCCAATCAGCAGTGGAAGCAGAGAAGAGAAAAACTGACTTTTGGTGGTGATAATAATGACAAAGTAACCAATATAATGATTGATCTGACTTTTCCTCTCAATTTATTTACACGCTTCCTTCCTTCCTCCTGCCTTTCTTTTCACTCGTTCGCTCGATGGATGGATGTGAAAATGTCAAAAACTTCATTAATCAAAAAGTTACACTGAAAGCGGCTTAAATTTCAGCTCAGCCATGGAATGATAAAGTCTAATAAATTAATTGAGAGAAGAAGTGATGCCGATGCGCGAGTGGTGTGTGTAATTGAATTGGAAGACATGAATTTGGAAACTCCCTAAAAATGTTCAACGCGCTAATGAGTTTTTGTAGTTTGCTGTTGCATTAATAAAAGAAAACTCTATAAAAAACACTTCAAAATGACAATGTGAAATCATGATATGGAAATGATAAACTCCTCACTGGATAAAAATCTCTGGAAAAAAGTTTCAAATTTTTCAAATCAAGATAACCCAATCCTTTCTCTAACTTTCCCCACGAAGGGCGGGGCCGGTTTTCTTCCTTCCTTCGTAAGCCACGTTTTCTCCAACCGAGAGAGAAAATGAGTCCATCCATCCATTCATCCAATCCAATCTAATTGGAGCTACATACATACGGCTTTGATAGCTACATGTGTAGCTGCCCACCCAAATGGCTGGATTATCTAGATGAGCCTGCTGACCAGTTATGTTGTGTAGGCATAAAAAACATGTCTAAAAGGATTCCGTGTTATGTGCGTTATATAAAATGAATGTATTTTTGCTTGATTAGCTGTCCAGTATTGATTTTGTTTAATCCTCTCTCTCAGGACTAAATATCTCCACAAATTAAATGCGTTATGACTGCCGTCCTTGTAAAAAATATATGTAGCGTACACTCTGAATTAGATATAAAGCAATCCATGGCTCCTCCGCAGCGGGATAAATTTTCTTGATCAATACAAAATTGATGAATCAATTCCCCAGCTCGGAAGCAGTAAAAGTAAGTATGCGTATCCCAAGTTAATTGGGACGTCCATGAAATTGACATTAGGAAGGGACTGCCACCACCAAGAACCACCCGGACAGAGGGGGTGGACAATAGTGTCAATCTGGCAATGAGTTGATTGGCTTTGGGTGAACTGGACACTGCGGACATTGGCCACTCAATTGTCCATTGTTCCCTGCGACGAAGATATGTCTGGAAATAGCTTACTTCATGCGGCGCATCGATTAAAATGCTGTCCGGACATGTTATTACGCTCTCAGTACGTCTGAAATTGAGGAATTTTCCTCAACAGCATTATTATTTATCCTTTGTGCTGCCGAGAAAGGAATGCATGTCACGAGGCGAGGAGAAAGTGTGTGATGATACAGACTCATCGATCTACTTTCACAACGGGGGAAAATCCATTGTTGTATTTGTGATTGTATCGAAGAGGAGCGATGTCATACTCGCCAATAATCAATTGAGTGGGCTTCATGGCATATTTTTAGGGCAAGTATTATTCATTTGGCTGATAAACTATTAAAAAAATAATATGAAAACTTGGATTATTATGCGAAAAACGTGTCTAATTTTGGATCCAGGTGTGAATTCAGATCAAAAACGGGCAACATACATTTCAAAGTTTCCATCTTCGTGCTCACCCAATAAATAATTCAAACTAAGTAATTGTAACCTTTCTTCCGTCAAAATTTGCTTGTCAAGCGGCGGTGTCATCGGCTGCCTGCCTGTTTCCTATCTAAACTTTTAGGCTATATGGTTGTCATTCCCACTTGTCAGGGGGAAAGAGGGGTGTCACTCAGGAGAGAAATATGTATGTAGGTAGTAAAAAAGTAGCTTCTGCAATTCTGGTGTCAATCTTAATAAATTTCTGTCATATAAAAACTACGTATGCCTCAAAAATGGGTCAAACTTGAAATCATACAAGAAGTTTATGTACAACTTTGAAAGAATCCTAGGAGGCATCATCCTGGGCTCATACACACACAAACACACATTTTTTCATGGTTGAGGTGAGTGTAGGAGGGAACTTACTTCTTCCTATAATCAACAAAAGTAAAAGAAATATTTCAGTTTTCAGTTAAACATTATGATTCAATTATGAATGAATGTCCGGCACAAAACATTATGTAATAGAATATTATCCGCATTTTTGTAATTATCAAGAGAGCAAAGAATTGGAAGAAATGGGAGAAAAGAAGTTAGGCTGCGTTTTATGAAAAAGCCGTTGATAATTAATCAGGTGCTCTCTTTGTTGGTGGTATGGAATGGACACACATTTACATATTTAAGTATAAAATCAAGCTTCAAAGTCGTTAATGTAAAATTTTCGCAGATTTATATTTCATTATATATTGCAGATTCATATTTATATTTCTGAATATAATGTCTAGATTTTTTGTACCCGAATTTCTTTGAGCAAAAAAATCGTCTCGTTGGAGTTGAAATGTTTACAAAATATATATATGTATTGTTGCACAAATATCTAAAATATTTATTTATTTTTTAAATAATAGCAGAAATATTTATAAAGTTACGTATTTATATGTCTGAAAACCTAGAAATATTTAACAATATATGAGAATATTTTGAAATTTATGTGACAAATAAGAGTTAGGGAACACACCCACAAAATTTGTTACCAACTGAGAAAATTGAAAATAAATACATATTCGCCCTCTGTTTATGTATGTTTATTAATCGATAATTACATGTTTTTAAAATATGTTACAAATGCAAACTGCGTTAACTTGCATACATACATACAACTAAATTTATGCAAAATTGCACCTGGTGGCCTTTATTATTCACTTTATTGCTTAATTAAGACTGCATTTCTTTTCATCTTGTTTTGTATCCAACACGTGAAGAATTATTTTATTCGTGCATCGATTCATGTCTTCCTTCGTAACTGGCGAGATCATGATCATTGAATATTATTGGAGTAAAGACGTAAACTAACAAACCCTACAATGCACCACCACCACCTGGCTTCGTTTTTTTTTGCATTGATGCCTAACATGGACAGAATCGTTTAAGTTTAATTAACATATTTGTTGCTATTGTTCTAGTGTGATGATCTAATCCGGCTTTGTCGGGAGTTTTGCTAACATGTGCAACTTTGTGGTGGTCGGACTTGATTAATTATTAAGAAAATGATATGATGAACCAACCAGACTGAAAAATTTTTTAAAGAAAATCCATCCTTCCCAACTCGATATCTTATTCTTCCCATTGATCGTTCCCCTTCAGTGGGCAAATTGGCCCTTAAAAGCCTTATTACATGTTAATCCACTCTTCCTACAAGGAATATGACACCACTTATTGCTCGATATTTAGTCCCGTGTCGTAATTGGAAGAGGCCAATCACTGTGGGAAGCAGATCTTTTCTTATAAAATATAACGACAAAAGATGAACTTGTATCGAGCTGAGCTGATGTAAAGTGAGAATTAAAGTCAACTTTATCACTTGGCTGACTGGCTGACGGAGTATGATATCTGTCTGATTGCATCATAACGAAAAAGTAAAATTGTGTCGGGGACACGAGCCGGAATTAATTCGGTCGGGACATTGCGGAGGCAGACGAGAGTTCAGGGGAAGGATTTTTAACCCTTTTTTGGCCTGATATCTTAACCTCTTGACGGTCGTATTAAATTTATGTACAGAAATAGAAATGTCGTAAAAAAGAACATGAGGATTTTCGGCCCATTTAGTGCGAAGGGACGAAATCCCTGGTTGAACTAAATAAACCCAGATTAATCCCATTAAAGCCAAATTGGATTTGTTATCAGGTGATTACAAAGCATTATTACGTATAAAATAAACTTGCTTCATCCGGGCACGACATTAGCCACACATACGAACATACTTTTTTTATGTGCCCATCTCTGCAGGCATCATGGTCAGAGGGCGGATATGGATTTATTTCCACCTTTTTCTTTTGATGACGATCGACGGTCAGATTTTCCTAACTCTTATGGATCACAAAAATTTTAAAACATTTCCACATATTGTTACATATTTCTAGGTTTTCTGTCCTACACATATATTTACAAATATTTCCAACATTATTTTAAAAAGGCGTAAATATTTTAGACATTTTTTCAAAAATGGACATATTTTTGCTCAAAGAAATTCGCCCACAAAAAAATTCAGAGCATTATATTTAGAAATACAAAGGAGAAAATTCTTATTTTTATGATTTTTCGCACATATTTTGGCGTTTGTCCGTAAATAAATACATATCCGCCCTTTGATCATCATTCATTCATTTACCGACCTCCTTGTTTTTACGTATTTTAAATCCATCGCATCATCATCTTTACTTATGTATGCTCGTAGTCGTAGGATGGCTTGCGTGAGGTGATGAACTGATGACAGTTGGTCAACTCAATATCGCCTTAAACCAGCCTGGCCTGGCTTTTGGATGGAGAAATGCACAACACATATTAATGACCAGGCCAAAAAAGTCCATGGTTCGAATGTCCATTTCGTGAATAAATCAACCGACTGACTCCACACTGAAATGAATTAATGACCATTTACTGAGCTCAGTTCACATAACACTCGCTAATTAAACGCTTCCTGAGAACGAGGCCTGCGACGAAGACGACGACGACCTCCCTGATCGCGCACTTTCCCTCCCGGATGCCCAAAAAGACCCAATAATTAAAATATTCATAATAAATAATTAAACCATTTTTACTCTGCTTCATTAACATTCATTTTCTGTAAGCCATCATGTTCACAACCTTGTAATCAGCCCGGCATTTTTATAATGTTACGAATAATGGGTCCACCAGTCCGTGTGGCGAGGGAGGCAAGTAATTTGGCGTTACGTAATTCTTATCATTTCGCTGGCTGTGTGTGTAGCGTAATTTAATTTGGTTAATAGACTTCCTTCCTTTGTATATATTCCATGGTGGAAAGTGCGTAGGGAAAAAAGTGACACGAAAGGATCACTAAATAGCACTAGCTATGTAGTCTGTCTGTAGTTTCCGTAATGATCATCCAGGACATTACATATTTATTTTGAGTAAATGAGTTGTAAGTAGAAATCATTTATCATTTTCTGGATGGGATGATATTTTACATTTGGAATTTGATCCTTCATTCATCAAGAGCAGGAGACAACAACATGCCAATAATTGGGGATTTGTTAAGCTAATAAATTGTCCTTTTACACGCAGCTCGCTATTTATAGAGGTTGCAGCATATACCGATATTTCGAATTATGTAGGAACCTTGAGAAATTTCCGAAAATGTCAGAAAATTTGAGAGTGGAATGTTAATAAATATGTACAAATATTCCTATTTTCTGAAATTATTACCATACTTTGTAATCCTAATTGAATTTCTCATATCATTCACCGTTCGTAATTGAGATCATCACAAATCACCCAATCGGGACTCATCCATCTTTACATTTACTCATTCATAATCCGTGGAATTTGTCAAATCGGAAGAAAAGCAACAAATATTTAGATCATTGCTGACTTTAGTTGGATGGATGGGCATAATTCCATCTCAATATTTGGACTCCCTTGTGTCAGATTTGTACCCAAAATAAGGTAAATATTTGTCTGAACCCTCAAAATGCTTTGTAACATTTTCCATCCCTTCGGCAATCCTTTACGAATTTGACATTTATTCCTGAACAAACAACAAACACGGAAATTTTGACACTTTTGGCTCAACTAATTTGAAAGCCGTGAACTCCGGTCAGTCACATTTTTGGAAACGTTGTGTCGAAAATTCTGCATTCCAATATTTCTTTTCCACGTTGACTTAATGATGGTCAACCCTTTTCATTCACGCAACTCGCAGTCTGTTTAGTCATCATCAGTATAAAAATTCTTGAGGGGAAGCTCCATTAGGAAATTCCTATTACATGAATCGCATACATGTTGCTTTATTTGAGGAAGGAATTCGCTCCACCACCACCACCACCTCCACCCCGTCGTAAATAAATATGATGCATTTGCACAAATGAAAATTTCTCAGTTAGAGAAAAAAAAGCGACTGGACTGCTGAGATAGTAGGTGCGGTTGGCTGGATGTTCGTGTCAGGCCTGCTCCACCACGGTGGAAAGAAAGGGGAGAAAGAAATCGATTTTTAGTGTGGGCAGATCACTTCCATTCAAGTGCAGCACATTTTACGTAATGAACGAACACACGGGTTTGATAAATGTGACCGGTTTCAGTTTTTGCAACAAATACATCGTAATAAACACGAGGGGCTAGTAAATATGAATATGTTGGTAGGAGTGAACAGTACATATGTATGTACATGCATGGTGGCAATATTTTTTATTATGGAGAGGGGGACAGTCATAAATTGTGGGGCAACACTTTTTAATTGCTTTGCATAATGTGTATTTATAGATGGAAGTAGAGCATATTTCACGACATGATAAAATCTACTTTCTGCCAACTCACAAAATAAGTTGGTGCCTTAGTGAATAGGCAGTTATCAAAGCTACGTTTTTCAAACTTCCGGAACTCTTTCCTTGAGGTTAGGTAAAAATTTTCGGAGACAATATGCAAAATTTTAGAGGATACCCGAAATGATGAGCTCCGTAAATTTTGACCAAACTCGAGAGCTACAGAAATTTGAAAAACGTAGCTTTGCCAAATTCTTAGGAAATTTGTGCCAATTTAACTTTGGCACAAGTTACTAATGAAATGAGTGATAAGCACAGCGAATGGATGATCTCTCCAACCTCCCACCTTTCCTCCTCCACTGTTGGACAATATTACTTAACACATTTGTTGTTTTACTGGAGAGATGATCAACGTAAGTACGTACGTCTTGGTTCATCTCCGAATGAAGATGATCATTCTTAATATGCAAAGTAAAGGTTGGTTGATGGTTGAGGTAGGTTTCTTCCTACTCCTCAGTTGTGTGTACATATTATAGCTCAGAATTAATACTTGTTCTCTTAACGTGAGCTTGTTCTGGTGGATGAGGAGAGGAGGATATTAGCTGACTTGACGTGGCTGGAATGTCTCTATTAGTTGAAACCACACAAGTGGAAGTGGTTGCGGTTGACGGGCCGGTCTCAGCAGGATTGCAGGACCCCCCAGATCAATTCACTCGTTCTCAATCATCTCGTTCTCCTTATTCCTTTATTTCCACACAATTCTTACTTTTATTCGGATTAAATTTTCACTTTTACGTAATTCTGAAAAGGTGAAAATGGGAAGAAAAAAGTTGGCGAATGTGGAAACTTTTAATAAAATTGGGACGAAACGCATGCAAAAGTTTCACTAGGTAGTTTAATCCGATGTAACGCAATTAAATATATTTGGATAATTTTTAAGCACACACATATTTAAGGGATATTTTTTATGTATGCACATATTTACGGGTTGAAATTACATCTCAATCTGAGCCTCCTGTCTACCAGGACTCATTCGGCATCATATTTCAACTTCACCCTTATTAAGAGACCTTAATCATGGTAAAATAGTTTTCTGCTGGATACGACTCGCTATAAATAGATTTACAATGCATGGAAAATATCAACATCTTACTCAACCTAATTCTTCCCCACGTGAAAGAAGAATTGAATTAAAGACGGAAGAAAAGGACCCACCTCAGTTTATTCACTCAGCCATCCACTCAAATCTCGTTTATTAAGTTAAAAGGGAAGAAAAACTTCTTTATTTAGGCACGAGAAGCCCACTTTTCATCTCTCCATCTACAACTTAATTCTTACCCATCGTCATCATTACGTTATCATGTCATCCACCAAACCACCGACCGGGAGCATCACCGACAATGAATAAACCAAGTAAACAATAACGAAAGTAAAGATAACAATGAATTAGTTTATTTGGGAACTTCTAGTCTTTTTTCGACAAGAAAAAAGTGAAATACAAATTTTCAAGAAATTTACATATTCGACTCTTCTTTTAAGAAACCAAGTAATAAATCAATCAGGTTTAATTAGGCTGAGTGATTTTGACACATTTTACTGCGATTATCATCACCCCACAATTCTGCATATACGTACTCACGACGATGCTATTTAGTACTTATAATCCGTCATAAAACACTTTGAATATATTTTCAAAGTCCTCGTTCGAGGTTTGGTGTGATGGGTTTTGTGTAAAGGAATCGATGGGTAGATGGACAGGTAGTAAAATTCCCTCCCGTGGGAACCTGACCATATACTCATCATCATGGACGCTTACCACCACACTAAAGTTTACACCCTTTCCCCCATAAATCGTTAAGTGCTGACTAGTGGAAACTGTTTGATTGAAATAAATGTCAATCACTGGGAAGAAAATAGTAATGCACCGTGTATTTATTTTTTGGATGTGTAGTTTTTTCAAGCTCAGACGCCAATTGTGATATTTTATTGGAATTGCTAATTTCGGTGGTGTTTTAAAGATAGGTAAAAAATGTCTTCCCAGACGCATTACCAAAAAATTAGCGCATTTTTTAATCATTTCTCGGCTCTAGGAATTTATTTCAAAATTCCGGACGACAAATTTGTAGAGCAGATCGTTGCCAATTAAAAAAAATATACACTCCAGATTTTAACAGTTTTTGAACTTCAAGTCCCAAACTGCCTTAAAAAAACTCACCCCTATTCAACTTCCTGACTACAAATTTGTCGTCCAAAATTTTAACATAAATTCCCCAAGCTGAGAAATGATGATAAAAATGTGCCGATTTTGGTGACGAGTCATCAAGTCCTACGTTACGTTGTATTAGATTGTGTAATAATTTTCAATTTTAATCACTAAAAAAATTACGAGTAGAATTAAGGTGAAAAGAAGAGTGAAACTTATTTTACATGATCCATCCATCCTTTTAGGATAGATCTCTACGTATGAAACCAACCCATCCATCTCCCTGGTAGGTCTCTCTCTTCATTCAATTGTCATAAATAAAATAAAATATCCAACTTTTACTCATCCAACCAACCAGCTAAACTGTTCTTCTTCTTCTCCTTCTCCTTATAACAAATGACAAATAGTTGAACTCTTCATTCCTCAAATATTTACTCTTTTTCTTTCTTTAATTCTACAACATCAATCCAAAAGCTGTCAGATCTGGTTCACTCACAAGTCACAAAGTCCTTTCAAGCTTTTATTTTTTTTTTTACATTCCAACATTTCATGTCCAAGTGCAAAAATGCTCGCGAATATATTTTTTTTCCTTTTTAGCCCATCATTTCATTCCATAAGAGAAAAATTCGTATTTATCCGCAACAATGTAGGAGCATTATTATTGTGCGGAATATAAATCAGCAAAAAATGAGTTGTGAAAGAGACAGATGTGTAGTTGGTGGTGGAATAAAATTCACATTTGACCAGCAAAGTCACAACATCACAACATCATCATCATCCTCCTCCATATCGGGGTATTAACAGCATCAAGTTGAGTAAAGTGGATCGACTTCGAGGGTCCATGTGTGTGGTCTGGTCTTCTTATTGTACATGAGTTGGTTTGGTTTTGGTGAGTTAAGTATGAAAGCTAAGCTGGTGAAGTAAACCAATTTCTCATGAATGCTCGCTTCCACACATTGTATGCAAGTACATACATTCTTATAAAACCAAGTTCTTGCTTAACGAAACACACCACAAGTCCCTACCTGTATGTATGCAATTTACCACTTTCCGGTGCATTTTGGGCAGAGGAGTTAATTTATAACGGGCATGTAATTTACATTTTTAAGGGCTGCACAACGAGGTAATGGATGCTTTTGCAAAGTGTAATTTTGCATTTAGGGATAGGGTTTGCAGTCAAGCTTTTATTTACATAACGAGGTAAAATTATGATAAATAAGTATGATGACGGCTAGTAAAATTGGATCAATCTTGTCCCTTCAAAAAAAATCTTGCTACAACAACAAACGGAGTCGACCTTTAAAGGAATAAGTTCCGACATGCACAAGTCCACATGCTTATTTCATTCCTGACAAAAGAGCAACAACAATAAAGAAACCATGAAATCTTGAGTCACATTCAGCCAATCTTGAATCAATTGGTCCTCCCAGAAGAGTGTCGACTGCATCTACCGACATCACCTTCAATATTCTTATTCTATCCATTTCTTAACAAGGCTTGTCCTCCGTGTCGGCCGTCATCTTTATTGTGATGCTTTTTGTTTCCTAATCCCATTGTCATTTCATACTCGGCATTCTCAGGCTAAAATTCTGGGACGTTTTCACACAAAAATCTCATCACATGGTTGGTCTCGTTGGCGTAATAATTCCATCAATTCTTAAAAAAGTGGAACCTTCTTTAAAAAAGAGCTTCACTCCACAGCACAAAACTGATTGATCAGATGGGATCGTTTTCAAATCAAGATCGAGATCACGGAGGAGAGAAGAAGCGGTTCATTGAGGGGTACGTACATACGACTCCTGCTGCTACCCTTGTCGACTGCTCTTTATTTTTTATGGAGTGGATCCCTTCTTTACGAGAGGATCTTGTTGACTTGGACCTTTGATCTTTTTTATTCAGCATCACGGTGTAATGCACCCTTATTTAGCTTGCTTGCTTGTTAAGTAATATAATGGCTGGTGGGTCGTCGAGGAGTGTGTGGTTTTGTTGGTGGCATGTATCTTTCTAAATGAGCTCAACCACATGATCAAAGTTGACAGCTAGGAAGTAGTATATCCCTTCGTGATTATGGATCTTGTTGATCCTGTCGCTCGTAGTGGGAGAACAAACTCATAAATAAATTCTGATTTTGAACACGGCAAAAATATGAAATTATTTTGCGTGTGAGGAACGCCGAATTTAATTATTTTATAGAATGTTCAAATAACTTGTAATTCAAAGGTGAGATGATCGGTTTCCAAAATAATGTAAAACAAAATTAACAATATTTTGACATTACCGAGCTTGTAAAAGGGCATCAGTGTTTATTTAAAAATATTTGTTTGTTGTGACCTGAGACTTGCGCCATTCTTTGTGTGTGTAATACAAAGGAAAATCTTACAAAGCCGAGAAGAGATGCAGAATCCTTGACAAGTCGGTCGGTGTTTCAACTTCTGGCTTTACTCATGGAAAAAATTTAACTCTTAAGTTGAGCCCCCTCGACAAGAGCCCTTTGAAGATTTGGTTTTTGTAAATACGTCGTGAGACATGCGACAAAGATGTTCTTTTTCTCACTCTAAATAATAAAATTGGTTGTATGGATGGAATCCTTAAAATCTCAATTTATCCCATAATTACCCCACACAGGGAAATGCAGCCCTGCTACGATTACAGTTAGTTGGATGTCCCAATTAACTGTCACTTTTAATTTTCACAACGTCCGAGATGACGATATGTGAACACGATCCCATCCTTTTGTCCCTTCCCGTCAGATTTATAAAGGCAAGTTTAATTTAATTTAGCAATCTTTTTTTGAAAAGCTGGGAACGCACAATGGGATGATACATTGCTGCTGCATTGGAGGGGATGAGATTTGAAAAGAAGTGAACGGCTGTTCTTTTTCCAGTTTGGTACTAAATCTTTACGTACGTTGGATGTATCTCTTTTTCAACTATGTAGCAATTTTCAGCTGCTGGATTGCTCCTCCATACGTACGTGGCGTTATTGTATGGTTATTAAATGTAAGGGGACATGGTCCTCATGGGAAGAAAGGAGGAAGGTGATGAGTTATGAGATGAGACGAGAGATCAAAGTTTTATGAATAGAATTCTATTCAGGGTTTAGTTGAAAATATTATGAAAATTTTATGACGAAATGTGAAACAAATTTTTAAAACTATCTATTTCAGCGTTTATTCTAGGTTTTTGAATAATTAATAATTTTAGGACGAAATCTGAACCAAATTTTTTAAACTAAATGTATACGTCAACATTTCGGCGCTTATTTGTATTATGTGAATAATAAAAAATTTTAGCGATTTAAAAAATCAGAAAAATTTTGTGACGAAATCTGAAACAAATTTTTCAAACTTTCTACTTCAAGATTTCGGCGTTTACTCTTGTATTTTGAATAAAGAACGTCCGGGAATGAATGGGAATGCGCGCTCTAGCGAGTATATTGACAAATCAATAAACCCGCGAACTATAATAATTTAAATTTCTGAAAGCCCACTTCATTAGGGTCAATTTGGTATATCACTCTTAAATTTCAAAAATGGATAAGGGTAGAAGAAGCTTGTTTGAAAGGGAGCTTTTAGCAAAACGAGTGATGGAGTTCTACAACACGACAGCCAACCGAGACTCCAAGGTGACCTGGAACTTTTTTAAGCAGGAAGGAATTCCAAGTTCAAATGTGTATTCCTACATAAAAAAGTTCAAGGATTCCGAAAATGTGCAATTCAAGAAGCCAGCTGGTCGTCCGGCGAAGCTAGCGACCACTCGAGTGAAAAATAGAATTGAAAAAATTTTCAAAACCAAGCCATCAACGTCAGTAGCTGTAGCTGCCAGGAAAGTCAAAATTTCCAAAAGCTACCTGGGGGAAATTAAGGTCCATAAATTAGGAATCAAAGCAAGGACCAAAAAACCTGCACCAAATTACAAGCCCGTACAAGAAAGTCGGATCAAGGATTGCTGTCAAAAATTGTTGAAAATGCGTGGAAAAGTAGTGATCCTGGATGACGAAACGTATGTTCCGGTTGACCCTTCAAATCTTCCAGGGCGTCATTTTTTTCATAGCTCGGATCCCTCTGAAGTGGCTTATGAAGAAAAAGTACGAAAAAAAGACAAATTTCCAAAGAAATATTGCATTTGGCAATGCATCTCCAGTCACGGACATGTATCAGACCCGGTAGTTCTCGAAGGGAATATCAATCAAGATATTTATCTGAAAAATTGCGTCAAGGCTGGATTGGAAGCATTTATTAATAGGTTTCACAAAAATGATAAAGTTTTGTTTTGGCCTGACCTCGCCACTTGTCACTATGCAAAGAAAGTGACCGAGTACCTCAGAAAGAAAAATATTGATTTCGTACCAAAAGATATCAACCCACCTAATGTACCCCAACTCCGCCCAATCGAAAAATTCTGGGCACGTTCTAAGTCAGTATACTCCCGGCTTCAAGATGTGCCTGACACCTTTCGAAAATTCAAAGGACGATGGAAGAAAATCACCTCGGAAGTGGCAAAAACTTCGGGAAAAAATTTAATGAAAAATCTTCGCAAGAAAATCGAACTAGTCGCCAACGGGGGTGTGGCGGCCTTAGCTATTAATTAAATTATGTAGGTACGTATTTGGTATTATACATATGCAAAAAGTTTAAAATTCCGATAACTCATTGTGATTTTATGACCACATTTTCAGACCATTCCCATTCATTCCCGGACGTTCTTTAATTAATAATTTTAGCAATGTAAAAGATCACTATCTCGTAGAGCACCTAGAGTGAAATTACCCCTTTAACAAACCACCCAAAGAAATGGGCCGTATGGATGGAGTACGAGGAGTAATAAGCGAGTAAAGACGTGTAATAATGATAATGACTGAGAAAGGAGTAACGCGAGGTAATTAACCACCCACGTGAGATTTCCACGGTTCAATCAATTCAATAACAGTTGCACCGCCCCAGAGAAGAAAACCTGAGAATTATTTCAACACCAGGACAGACACGAATTAAGACCTCCTAATTCTTTAAACCCTCTTCGACATTCTCCCAATTTTCGGATTATCGAGGTATGTATGCATGTACACATGTATCTTTGCAAATTCAATCTCAGCCCCCGTGTCAGGCGAGCTTAAGACACATTAAACTGTAACCAAATCCAATCTAGTGAACGTGACATTGATTGTTGGTGTGCTCTTAAAAGTGCTCACATTAAAATGATTTGGTTTTCGGAGGTGGAGTCGTTTTCTGCGAAATCCTGCATAACAAACTCTCAACTTCACATGCAATTAAGCAATTTAGTGGATCGCAAACATTTTGTTTTGTTCCGCAGGGTATGTGTTCTATCATGGTTGCATTACATACATATTTAGTTGCGTCATTTTGTTCACGTATTTGTACGCGTTTAAACGCAACAATCACGAAATACTTACCATCAGGCTGGAAAAAAGTGTGCGAAGAATGCGGAAATTTTGTACTGTTTAATTTCTAATTAGTTTCTAAACGTTCGAAATTTTATTTTAAATATTTTGCTTGTTGAAAAAATGAATAAATTGGTAACTCGTAAAGTATGTAGGATAAGTTTCCCTGCTCTCACCTCGCCTGGAAAGAGCACATTACTTAATTTGGGTTTACTTTTATCCGGCGTATTTTGACCATGTCAAATTACTTCCCTTCCGATTAGTCATAACATAACAACACCACACACAAGTTGATCCTGATAAATATCCTTCCTCCTTCGAAACATAATGGGAACGTGTGTTACTCCGTACTCACGAGGTACAAACAAAATGTTTCTATTAAATGCCACCACTAGACATAGTCGAACCCCAATAAATAATGGCCAGTGAGTGAATGCATGAATGAAATGTTCGTATTACATGAAGAACAAAGAACATTACAACACAAGGAGAATTGACTGGTGCCGTACATTAATAATAAACCATAGCAAAAGGAATGTAGTAATAGGGTGAAACCAAATGGAATATCTTTGCCTTGCGTCGTCTTCCGTTAACGTCTAAAAAGGTCGACATTTAAATTTCGAACTTTGACCCCATCCACACGGTTATGGGGTCATCGCACGTCGAAATGGACGCGATTTCTGAAATCGCCGCCCCAAACTATGTCTAAAACGGTCGGAACAAAAAATCGACATTTTTGACCGTTGACCTCATATCCGTGGCGCCGTGACCTTATAACCTACAACACCTAACTTCGAGTTTGCCCATGCTTCAAAAATTATGAACACGTTTGTGAAAACAGCATGTCGAAGTTTGACGGACGAATGGACGGACGGACAAGGCATTCCCATAAAGTGGTTTCATCACCCTATAATAATTCTACTCTACATAAGGAATTGTTATTCGTTGGTTTACTTGCATCTGCCCAAAAAATCTACACGAGTTCACGATACAAATCTTACTCATTTACAGGTTTATTAAGGATGATGATGACTCTTGAAGGGAATAATGCTGCACTAAACGAAGGGGAAATAAATCACCTTCTTCTTGCCGGAATTATATTAAGTGAGGGCAAACAGCACGAAATTTGTTACTTTTTATATTGCTGGAACGTGCTAATAAAGCTCCATTTTCAAGAGGAAAAAAACAAGAACACTGCTTAATGGTTTTATTTTTTTAATAATTATAGTTTCATACGGGAGGTGAGGATTTGCTAATAATTTATTAATGGCAAGTCCAACCTATTTATTATGCTTTGCATCCACAAGAATGAGACTAATTATCGCTATCACTGCACATAATATAACATCATCCTCTCTCTGAAAGTATGCAAATCATTTGAAAACTACCCCTCGCCTCCCGGTGGCTCGGATTCCCATCAAATTGACAAATTAAAGCCGCATCATGTCCTTACAGAATATATGTATCGAATTAACTTAAAATCTAATTTTAAATTCGTCCCCGTCGCCTCTGTCTGCCTGCCCAAGAAGAAGAAGAGTGACGACGATCCACGAGATAATGGTCCGCTGCTTGGTTGTACACTTCTAATTAAAATTCAACAAGATTCTTCTCCACTCCCACCATAAAAGTGAATTCGATATCAATGCGGCGGATGACACGGATGGATCTCGTTACTCGCTGGGCTTACACAGAACGCCGCAAATTATTCATTGTCACACCTGAACGGAGACAAAGACCGAGGGGATCTCTTTTTTACAAGAGATGTTTTGCAAAAACCGAAAAATCGACCCACTTTATCTGATCGAGTTCGGCCATTAAGATTCCATAATTAGTGGCCAAGTGATTGTTATTTAGTTGAAAAGATGCGTCAATGAATGAATAAAATATTATGGAAAACGTGTGGGTGCACGTTACGAGGAAATTAATTATTATTATCGAGTCGATGAAATTGAACCCTTTGTTTTTCCCTAATTTAATTTCCGAGCTGAATGTGACCCCAGAATGAGGAATGATGAGGGAGAAGAGAGGAGAGAAGCAATGTAATAATGTGATCCGATATGGTATCATGACTTGACGATTAAAAGAACAAGTAGACACACACCTGGTGGCAGATTTGTGTGTATGTGGTCTGCTAAGGAAGGAACCAGTTTAAATCATCAATTTTCTGCAATTTTCTCATCTTTCTCATACACCACATGTCCAACAACTAATGGAGAAAATGAGTTGATTGTCGTTTATTACGTAATAAATTTAAACTGTTTTGTGTGTGCGGATGGATGGATGGAGAAATGACAATAAAAAACAGAGTGGTTTCCTCAATAAATAAAACAGTCATTGGTTTGTGTAATACGAAAAAAATGGAGTAAATCATCAGAAAAAATGGAAATGTGATGTGTCATCTCGGAAGTCATCTTAACCAGTATTGAAAGATTTGGTTATTTATTGGTTAATTTTTTTGTAGTCATACATAAATAATTTTGCAACTTTTTTGTACATACAATAATTTGCAAATTATTCATACGGTACCTTGTTATATTATGTACATACATGCAGCAATATTGCAATAGTACGTACAACTTAATTAAGGAGTAGTTAATGATTTCATTAACTTGTTCAATTAGCATACGAGTGTGCGTATGTACATACACCTACATATTTTAGGTAGTAGTTTAGTTTGCTTGTGTGATGCGGACTGAATAGACAACAAGAAGAGTTGTCTGCGATATAATTAATGCAGTCATGAAATATTCAAAAAGCATAATAGCCGAATTAAGAGGTTGAAGGAAGAAGTTTGCCGATGAAAATTTGTTAATTGTAGCAAATGTTTACCTGATGATGGTCGATCGCTGTATCTCGTGCAGTACACCCAAGCCGGCCTGTGGAGAAAAAATAGACAATTTTTAAATCTATGAAAATTTGGCACATTTTATTTATTTGTAGTTTGCACATGATTTTACTAAATCAATTCTGAATCTGAGGATAAACGTTAATTTGACCTTAGCGACATGGAATGTAAAGCAGTCAAAGTAAAATTGTAGAGGACATGAAAAAGTGGATAAAACTGTAAAGTGCGTCCCTTAAAGTGTGCCTTTTTAGTTGTCAATATTTTCCTGTGACTAATGTATGAATGCCAATACATAAAATTAAGTATTATCCAATTACCACAACGTTTGTCCATTATTTCCTGCCGAATCACCCTTCTTTTCCTTCGGATTTGGCAAGGGTGTCAGGCCTGGTGATTTACTAGAACTATTCGTCGTCGTCGTCCCTCCCGCACCCGATAAATTACTTGACTTGATATGATTACTTTTGCTATGCGGGTTGTTATGTGACTGTTGTCCCATGGACTTAATCCTGTCCCGGTCACCACCACTGTTCCCGTGCGACTTTTTACTCTTGTGATGATGCTGATAACTACTGCTCCGCTTCGTCCCAGGCTCTGGAGGTGATGAGGATGAGATCTTATCCAGCAAACCGGGGTACGAAGCCTGACTTCTCGACAAGTCGATCGGATTCGTGTTGTGTCCCCCCAGAAAACCGTACGGTTTGTATAACTCTGCCGCCGCCCCACCCAGATAGTGGGGTCGTGGGGGTGACTTAGTACTCCTCTTCTGAGGGACGAAAGGACTAGGACTCGACCCAAAGTCGGGTCTTAAAATGTTGGCAATGGAGAAAAGCAGGGAGGACGAGGTCCGTCGCAAGATTTCCTCCGGTGGCGACCCGTTACAAATTGCGTTGTGATTATTCGCCGGGGAACAGAGCGACTTAATTGAGAAGCAGTCCTCACTCGAGTACTTTCTCACCCGACCCCCCGTCGTCGACGAGGAGGAGGAGGACGACGCAGGGAGGGAGGATGTCTGGGAAATGTGAGACTTTTGAGAGAAAGTGTCATCATCATTGTCGTCTTCCTCGCCATCGAGGAGGATTGTTTTCTCGCCGTCTTCCATGTCCACGACGGTGACAACTTCGTCCGTCGTGGTCGTGTCGGCTTCGTCGTTGCCCCCGATGCTGAGGACCTCGTCGGCATCGTCATCTTTACTTTGTGGGGGAGGGGACGAGACGAGATCTTCCTTGAGGGTGGTGTTATTATTGTTATTATTAGTGAGGGATGATGTGTATGACGACGTTGACGAGGAGGATGACGACGTGTGATGGTCACCACCACCTCCGTTCTGGGTGGCCGCACTGCTCTTGGGGGATTCGGGGTGCTGGGCATTGTTCGGACTGGGAATGGGGACGGGGGACTGGTGCCCACCACCTTTGAGCAGCATGGCCTCGTAGCTGGATAACGTGGACGAGGGTGACGACGACGACGATGGTGGGGGCAGTGTGGCAGATAAACTCATCAATTTCAGCAAGGGGTGTGACACGGGGGATGAAAATGCGGAATACTGCAGCGACGATGAGGAGGAGGGTGAACAGTACATAATAATAATAAATTAGGTGTCACATCACTACAAAAAATTCAGTCTTCTTTAAAAAATCCGTTTTAAAAAAATAATTTCAATTTATTACAAAGTTCACAGCTTTGTTCCGGTAATAAACAGCCCATTAACACGACCACCATGCACCACTCTGCAAACTATTTATCTCCTCTGCGTCCCCATTTATTCTAATCACATATTAATTATCACTTTATATCATAAAATTGTAACCCGCAGATTCTTTATTCCAGTCAGTCTGACGATGAATCGTATGTAGCAGCGGTAAGAAAATCCTTTAACGACAACCCGTTCTTACAAATTATGTACACACTGACCGGCACCCAACCAAGTGGTAAGCAAGCAAACCGTGTAAGTTCTCAATGTTGAATGTGTGTGTGTATAACTTAATGGGCAATTTAATCCTTATTTTATTTTATTGTTATTACTTCTCTTCTCTCCCACAAAAGCAATCAACAATTTGCACTCGTCCAATAATCCTCACTCCAACAAAACAACCTCCCTCGCTCAGATATTTAATGATAATGACTCGTAATTGAATTGAAGATTGGAGTTAAGCCCGAGTAATGAAATGAAGATGAAATGAAGCTTCTCACTGTTGAGGGATACCCCTTGAACAATTTCCTCCTTTATGCGAGCTATCATCTACGTGGTGGATGGATATGTACGTGTTTATTTGCCTACTTACTTGCCAGAGTAAGAGTGAATTAAGACTAGAGTGGTAATAACGAGTGTTATGGTGTTCCCTTTGCTCACACACAGCTCTTAATAAAATTCGTATATATAAGTAAGTAAACTATTAAGAAGAAGAAGCAGCAGACTGAGTACCACACAACGCGACGCTTTATGTGGCTGGGTTATGTTATTAGGTAACAAAACTCACTTTTTATCAGGCACCTCCTCCACGCCGGAGTGGGAGCAGGCTACACGACCAACGCCACCAATCCCCACCGCCGTTACAAGCCTTTGTTACAAATATGTTGCTTTTTCTGCATGGAGAATGAAAATAATACTCGGTCTTTTGTCAGTACGAACGTGTGCGTTGGTTGATGATGGCCCGAGAGGAGCTAATTCAATCTGAGATGCTGAGCTAATTTAATGGATTGGATGAGATTGGCAAATTGTATTTAGGGACGCGCAGAGTGAGACGGACGGACGGAGTAGAGATCGAGAGGAATCTTTAGGCGAGATCCAAATTAATTTTAATGGATTTGTCTATATTAAGATGGAGAAGGGAGGATAGATAATTGTTATAATCGTGGGTCATGGTTTTGAGGGGGATGATATTATGTACAGGATAATTAAGGACAAAATGTGTCACTAAATTTTTTCGTGGGTAATATTTTTTTGGAAAAATTTTTGAAAATTTTGTATGCATTGTACATTCTAAAGTCTATTATGGGACGTTATGTATGAGGATAATCGTGGGTCATGGTTCTGAGGGGGAAGATATTTATTACAACATAATACAAAATGTGTCAATAAATTTTTCATTTGGTAATATATTTTTTTCTGAAAAGTTTTGAATTTTTTTTGTATATTCTTCACTAAGGTCTATATCTTTACTAGGAAGGGAAGAGATCTTATACATGTAGGGACATTTTGGTAGTAAAAAAGGTGCTGAATCACCTCCATCCACCATTTTCATCTCGCATCTTGTCCTCTTCGTACGGTTTAGAATTCACCTCGTGTAAAAGGAGAGGAACATCCCCTCGGCTGCCTTTCCTCTGAAATTGTGCTGCTCCAGGTCGTAAAAAGATTCAAACCAGGCAGGGAGAAGGATTTTACTTTATTTTATGGGGAGCAAGAAGGTATGGTTGGCTTGCAGACACAGCCTTGAAATAGGTGCGAAATGGGTTTGCTTGTGTAAGAAATAAAGGAAAGGAAGTGATTTGGGTTTCCTCGTTAAGTCGTTAAATCCACGAAATCATGGTCTCTTTATAAGCCCCATGTCTCCAAATGGAATGCATAAATGAGCGAGAGAGAGAGTCGTAATGAGAGAGAAGACGTGAATTATTTCGCTACAAGAAGATGATGAGTTTTTCAATTTGCTAAATTGCTATAACTCGATTACAAGTACAATTTTTGCCAATTTATTTACCACCAAAAAAAGAAACCTAATAGTGCAGTTAATTAGAACAATGAACCATTAACCTCTTTTAACTGCAATTTTGAATGCGTTACAAAAAAAAGTATACGAGTAAAATCACATTTGCAATTAAAATTTCATTTAACGTATTCTTTCTCAAATTTCACAGAATTTTCGACACAATTAAATCTGCACCCAGTTTTACATCAGAAAAGTAACACGCATCATTAACTTGAGCCCATCTCAACTCAATCCATCCATACCATTGACTTGTTCACATCGAACAATCACAAATTCCAGGAATTCTCCCACTAAACACATTCGTCGTCGAGTGGTCTCAGCTCAGCTTCCTATTTCTTTAATGACTCTTCACTCTGAGAGGATGATCCAAATTGTAAAAGTAGTTGATTTCAAGTTGAAATCTCTCGAGTGCTGCGTGTAAAGCGAAATGTTTGATTTAAACCAAATATCTACTAGTCTGGCTGAAATCATTTCGTTTTATGCATTCACATGGATTTTATGAGTCGAATTATTTTGGTATTTCGATCCAATTTCCTTCCGCCTGAAGTTGATGGATTCCCCAACTTTGTCTTCATCTTCATTCTTCTTCCCCTGTCATCGCCTCAGATTACGTACGTACACGACCACGGCAAACAAATAGAGAAGGATTGAGCTGACTTCTCTCGAGAAAACGATTCTGCACAGCACTATTTACTTGAGTTTGATCCAATCCACGCATGATATTACGGTTCCCGCAGAATGCAATTCAATCAATTCTGTTAGAATTCACGGTTATTCTGAGAAATGGAAATTCGCTCAGGTTTATTTTTGTTTGTATTTTTGTCCGTCGTCTCAAATCCGTGTTTGCTCCCATTAAAGTCTCGATTAAGTTGAGTGACATTGGAATTTCGGGAGCGAGATTCTGATTGTTCCTGGAATTCCCATTCGATCCAATCCATCTCTCCGCCAGCTAATAATGAAGAAGAATGTCAAGAAGAGTATCAATACGTACAGTTACATGGGTAACTGTTGTTCATTAAATCATGTCTGCAATGAATGAATAATCTTTAAACAGTTTTACCAATTATGATACGCTCATGAAAAAAAATGGATTGGTGAAACCTTGACATTTCACACCTCCGTCGGAGTAAATAATTACGGATTTTATTGATTTATCACAAAGGTGGGAAATAAATGGGTCTGCATACTTCTCGCTTCCGTGATTACGCGACATTTAACATGATTTTCCCCAAAATTAAGTGCCTTCTGACATGACAGAGGAGACGATGACATGACATTCTGCCGGGTCTCTTATGTTTGTCTGGTGGTTGGTGTCGGTGGTGGTGATGATGGTGTGAAAGAGCGATAAGGTGTCACCCTCCACCCAAACGGCGGAGGGGGAAATCCTGATAATTGCATTCCTAGGATGCCCATCCCCTGACTAAACTCTGGGAAAGAAGAAGGGGAAACCCAGCCCATAGCATTTTCCGCTTCCATCCTTCAATAAAAGTAAAGTGAAATAAAGTGAATGATTGAATGAACCCATCCCCGCCCGTCGATCCGATCTCTCCAACTCCGACTCCGCTCCTCAACATTAGAAAACAATCCATCAGGACGCAACAACGGGATTTCGTCAAAGCACAGGAAGCCAAGCCCGAAAGTGAAGTGAAGCCCGGAACACACCCTTTCACGGGAAGAAAGCACAAAAGTGGGTGCAGATGCTACGTCACTAATTTGGTTGGAAAAAATGATCAAAATTTTGTTTATTTTTTTTATACAGAGGTTTTAGTGGAAAACGAGGAAATTTTGGTTTTGTCAATATTTCGAATCCAATCTGCTATTCACTATCAAGACATGCGTGTAGAAAAGGATGCAAAATTGTCAAAAATATTTATTCAAAATTTTGTTCAAAATTTTGAACAAAATCGGATTGACAATTTTTTATCGGGAGTTTTTTTCCCCGGAATTTATGAAGGTATCCGTCCTCTAAAATTTGTCTATTGGGCAAAATACATGTGTTATTTTTCTATTAGTTCACTTCACTTAGCTCACACGATGCGGATGCCGAGTTCATCGTGGTGAGAAAAAGGGAGCTCAGCATTATTGAGATTCCTTTTATTGCTTCCCCTCTACATGTAGGCTCAGACTATGTACACACCCCGACACCGATTTCGGATTCAATTCCATGTTCAAATTACCATCTCAAACAACCACCACCACCAAACTTGAACATTACACCCAGAACTTTTGTATCTCAACGTGACAGCCAGCCACCCGCATCCAGCGGAACAACCAATCCAAACTTCAACACGGTAAATTTCACGTTCACTCTAGCTTGTAAAGGATAAGGTTTAAAAAACATGATTTGGAAATTTATATTTTTACGATATTTCTGGTTTGTAAAATCTTGCAGAAATTTGTACAAGCAAAAAACGTGTAAATTTGGGGAGGGGGTCATATTTCCCACGAAAGTGGGACCAGACTTTCCCCGGATTAGCTTTTCCGGGAAAATGATGATTTATAAATGTAAATTTTCAATATTTTCATTTTATGAAATTTTTCAGAAATTTATACAAGCAAAAAATATAAATTTGATGTAAATTTTGGGGTGGGATCATATTTCCCACGAAACTATGCTACCAGACTTTCTCCCACGATAGCTTTCTCCGGCACCCTACTCTCTAAAAAATTCCAGTCCTCTCCCCGAAAGAGGAAACCTGTCCGAGTTTGGTCTCAGAATTCCTGAATTCATCTCATATTTATATAAACATTTATAGCTGGGAAACTGGAAACGGAGAAGCAGGATTGCTGTCTGTTCAGCTCAATCCAATCCAATAATCCAGCCGGCGAGAGAGATTCAATTCAATTCACTTTAGCACGTACAAACTCACTCACTCCACAAGTAATCAACTCCTGCTCCAATCTCTTTCTCATCCAATAACACACACATTCCAAATTCAGCAGCAGCAGTTTGGGCTAATCTAATCCATTCGAGTGTCCAAGTTCGACATTTGAATTGTAATTCTTGATTCGCCACACCTTCCACTCGCCGATGAAGCAAGAATCCAATTTGCTGTAATGAAGTTGATACCAAGCGAGATTGGATTGGTCTCATTTTTCATGGAATCATCCTCACTCCGATGGACGCTACTTTTTATAACACGGCGAATTTGTCGTGAACAATGCCATTTCTTTATTTATTTTTACTTATTGTAAGAACAGCGTATAAAAAAATATTTATGTATTTATCTCTTAGAAAATATGTAACTCTCTCCACTACATTTTTTATTACTCATCGACCATACATAATTCCTTCAGTAGTTAGTCGTCATTCACATCTTTGTCCCAATTTTTTTTACAAACAAACCAATTAATCATGATTTAATAAAGAAATAAAACCAAACACAATGAGCACAATAGTCATCATCATATCGTTCATTACGCAGAATTTAGGCATGCCATGGACGGTTGGGACGACAAATATAAAAAATATGCGTAGAAAGCCGACACTAATTGGTTGTCACTTTGTTCTTTTATCTCCAATTGTCTCGTTATGCAATAATGTGATGAAAGTTGACACTACGCAGAGAAGGAAACGTAGAAACCAAAGCTACGAGAGAGACGACGATATGGGTGGCTTTTCATTCATTAAATTATCAATCATTAATTTAATACTGGTTGGTTTATGCAAAAGGATGATGATCATTTATCCTCATTTTAGCGACTATATGGCATTTTTCCATTATTACATCCTGCCGCCCCATCATCTCATTGGGCAAATTATACAGAGATACATAAATTATGAAAGCAGAGTAAGAAATTAATGAATGGTTTGTTAGCCAATTAAATAAGTGAAGTAAGTAGGAAGCCATTAATCCCATCAGTTAATTTAGTAGAAGAAAACCTAGTGCGAATTTATTCAGTAGCGCTATTAAGCAATTAATTATCTTGATTAGTTTAGAAACTATATTGATGTATGCCTAACACTGTTTATTTAACAAGTCGATGAGTTATTAACAAAATTTCCAAACAAATTGGTTTCAGTAACAATTTTCATACTGTTAACAGCTTATCTTGAGAAACGTTTACATATTTCGTAACTTTTGTAACGGTGTAAAATTTGGTGGTATCAATGTGAAAAAACGTCAAACTTATTGTTAGTTTATTTATTATGGTGTTAGTATCATGTATATTTGTGATCCATACGTTATCGTCATTTGTGGTCTGGGGTGCGACATTAAGTATACGAGAATGACGACGATTTGTGTGGTGTGGTTTTGCCTGTCAGCTTCCTTCCGACTTGGCCAATAAAATTTATGGGTTTATGATAATGTTATTATTCAATCCCTTTACACCACTTTCCCACTCACTCACCCTCTCGGCTGGCTGAACGTATCATGAATTGAACCCATTACTTTATTTGTACACCAAACCAAACCACCACGGAGACCAAAGACCGAATCAAAGTTGAAATCAAAGGGAGACTTCGACGACGACGACGACGACAAGAAAGATAAACAGTCAACCACGACACCACATAACGAGAGTAATAATGGAAAGCAGTGATACGTTATCGCCACCACGTCATAAAATCCAACGGCGACCAGACAAAACGAGCCTTATTGCCAAATAAATAAGGAACTGAATTCATTCTGCGAGTCCTTGCGGAAAATAAAACCGTGTCAAACGAATGTTAAAAAGTGGCTTCAAAGCGATTGAAATTTCCCGTAAAATGATACTATATATGTGACAATTATGCATTTATTTAATACTTTTGACCCCGTCCTTACGGTGATAGGTTGGTCGGAGGTAAAACATATTTAAGATGCCGAAGTGGCGAAATTTCCTTAATAATGACGCTCCATATGTAAATTAAGGTTAAATTTAATTTTGGACCCCTTGGCGTTGGAGGGGGTGGTCGGATTGACCCCATTATCGAACTCGACCGAAAACTAAAAATTACAAGCACAATGCCGAAAACCGCGTATGATTATGCATAGGCGTTCTGGAGATATCCTGCCTACGGATGACAGACCGACGGACGGACAAAACAATCACAATAAGCAGCTAAAACCACTTTATAATGTAACGCAACATATTATTCCACTTATTTAAGGGTTTGACAGGATCTCATCATTAATAATCTGCTGCTACCATTTCATTTCTCGAGAAATTGAACGCAATCCATAACTTGGAATAATAAATAAATAAACATGTTCGCATGCACTGTAATGTATGTACACCCAGAGGAGGCTACAAAATACCGGATATTTTGCCCTTTTGCTGGTGCGAATTATTGCACAAAAAATGAATTGCCTCGTTAGTTAAGTTTTTAAACCTGAGATATTAAAATGGAGAAGAAGAACGAGTTTTCTGCTCCATAAAGTAAAGTGCTGTAAACTCATTTGCATTTTTCTTTTGCTTACATCTTTGCATGGGCTAATTGGTGCTCGGTGAAATACGTAATTACAGGGTGGCCCGGTGTGGTAACCAGGTATAGTTAGTTAATTGGTCTTCTCCTGAACAGCATATGACGAGATGCCTCATCCCAGTTAAGGAATCGGCTCAAATTCTTCCTCTTTTTCACAAAAACGCTACGAATTTCTTCCATTTTTGATTTAATAAATGTGATCCTTTCAACACCTGACAAAATGATTTTAGAAATCGCCCCTCGCTTTACGTAATAAATTTCCTCTTCCACTCTGACAGATATCAACACAACGACGCCATGGACCCATCCACTTTGGACCCATCCTCCATTCACCAGTGGAGCGTAACATTAGTCATTCTATTCAAATGTGCATTACAGAACGTCACACCTAAGGAAGAGAGAACACAACAATGTTGACTCATGACTCACGACTCGATAAGTAAAGTGTCATTGTCACCTTGTGAATTTGAATCATGGCTCAACACACACCACCACATCAGCTCTTCTAATGCTATTTCTGTCCAAAGTGTGCCCAAATTTATGTTCCCCATCAAAATATTCGCGATCGATAATCATTCTCCCACGAAAAAGACTATCATTTTACGTTCCCCAGCATCAACCATTCGGATGAATGCAGGCAACGTAAGTGATATGCATAATACACCTCTTTGCATATGATGAGACAAAATTACAATAAAATAAATGCAAACACGAACACATAGGAGCGGAAATGGTACAGAATGTAACGCTGAATGCATGACTTGTCAAATAAAATGGAAACAGTTGGTAAATTCTCAGGCGAAATGGTGGAAAAGTGCTAATATATGTATGCACATATCTCTTAAAGTTGTAGCATTTTTTTGTATCGATGCCTAATATTCCGTGGTGCAGTTTATTTTAATCTACTAAAAATATTTCAGGTTTGGAAATTTTGTTGGCGAAATTGTATGGAAAAATATGAAATTTAAAAAATGTTCTTAGGTGAAATGATAAAAAAGTGCTAATACTGATATGTAAAAAAGTACATATCTCTTAAAACTAGCATTTATGTGTCGATATCTAACATTTCGTGGTGCATTTTATGTAGTCTACTAAAAATATTTTAGAAATTTTGTTAGATAAATTGTACAAAAAACTATGAAATTTTAAATATTTATAATTCAAAAGTGACAGAATTATGAGCTCGAACTAAATGCATGAAAGTAATGCAAACAACTACTACTACTCTGTAACTGGCCAACAGCACCTCCTTGTGTACCGTCATCTAAATAACTTTTAACGATTACCTTGTCTGTCAACAGTAATTAATTATTTGGACCAACCTTCTCGCAAACTTTCCTTCAATCTGTCCACCTGTCAATCCTAATTTCTTTTTAACTTGTCTTGATTTCGTTCTCCACGGCGTATGCAAAATAAATAATTCATCCACATTCGCAACTATGTACGTATCCACTCGTCTCAATTTTTCATTACGCTATTTTCTTAACATTGTATTTGGATCGAGTTCGTTAGTGAAGTCATAAAAGTTTGTAAATTACTCGACGAGAATTATTGGCCATCCTCTTCGTCCATCCATCTTAGCGAGGAGTGACCCACGCATGGGAATGGGAATGAATAAATAAAACTTAATAATAATGGGATGACTTTACGAAATAAAATGAAGGATTCCATTTTTGTTTGCATAATAATAAATGGTCGTTCTTGTTGTTGTTGCGCTTTTCTGCTGAATGTCGACCAGCAATAAAATACAATTAAGGTTTGTGCGCTCGTGGGGCTTTCTTTCTTTAGTCGAGCTACATAGTTGATCGATAAAGTGAAATAAAACAAAATCAAGGAGTGGTGGTGGTAAAGGTTTGTGTGTGTCTAGAATCCGTCGTCGTGCTGCATTTAGACATTAATTTCAATTTCGTATCCAATCCAATTAGGAGTCGTTCCAAATTGGAAAGATTTATAGGGTATGAATGAACTATGAATTTTTCCCGTTTGGATTAAGAGATGGTGGAATTATGTAGATAAATCCTCCATAAATTTTTTACAGGTGGGGAGAGAGAGGAGGTTGATGAAATGGAGGATTTCTTATGCATGTTTTCATACGCTTCTTCGTCATCACTCTAATTTAATGGAATATATTTGTGTTTTGTGTCTTATAAGTAAAATCAATGGAAATGATGAATACATTTCGACCAAAATTTAATTTTGTGCGGCTGGAAGTAGAATCGGGTCACGAAATAGAGTAAAGTTTCTTATTTATTACAAAGTGCCCATCAACTAATAATGACTTTATTGTGACCAGGCCACCCATCTAAATATTTGGGCTACTCACCTTTCCATCTTTATGACGGAGAGTGAATACCTTTTCCTAAAAGTTTGTAGGTTTTATTTATGCAATCCATCCATCCATCCTGAAGATTAGTTTACCGCACAATGTCGGTGTCACTGCAAGTCTTGTAAATATCTAACAAGGGAACATACCGAGGTGTCCAACGAGTTAAGGGTCGACACCTATACCAAAATGACTACAATACATGACTTATTAAACAAACTGAAGGAATTTCCGTGTAAAATTCACTTTTCGTCACGTTGTGACGATATTTGTGACGAGCGCATGACCATCCGGTTGCCCTCGGGAGAGGTCGGCCGCTGAACGATCAGGTCAACCACAGAGAAGCGTCGTCGTCTTCACGTCGTCTTCAGAGATTTCAAATTCTTTCAAATTTTGAAACTATTTTGAAATTTTCAAGAATTTCCAAATTGCGAAATTTTGAAAACTTTTTGAAATTTCGAAATTTTGAAAAAGTTCTGAAGTTTTGAAGAAATTATGAAATTTTGAAGAAATTTTGAAATTTTGAAGAAATTCTGAAAGTTTGAAGAAATTTTGAAATTTTGAAGAAATTTTGAAACAATTATGAAGTTTTGAAAAAATTAGAGGCGTGTAAGTTATCTGAAATTTGAAATCTTTGAAGACGACGACGCTTCTCTGTGGTCGACCTGATCGTTCAGCGGCCGACCTCTCCCTCTCTGGCGATCCGATGGTCATGCGCTGGTCACAAATATCGTCACAACGTGACGAAAAGTGAATTTTACACGGAAATTCCTTCAGTTTGTTTAATAAGTCGTGTATTGTGGTCATTTTGGTATAGGTCTCGACCCTTAACTCGTTGGACACCTCGGTATGTTCCCTTGTAAGTGTCAATAATCAGCTATGTATAAAATAAATTAAACAAACTTTTAACACCCCAATTTACAAAGTCAACTAATAAAAATGCATCAGTTAAATGTGGTAATGACTCCGTATTCAAGATACCTAATGGATAATAAATCCATAAATTGCTGGGGTGGGAGGGTGCCACACTTTACAACAGGTGCAATGAAAATTAAGCTAAATTTTCTTGGAAATTTTAGAAACTCATAATTCCCACGATGCTCGACTTAAAACTCATTAAATTTCACTAATCAAACCCTCATGAAAATCATCTCCTTTTCTTCCTCTATTCAAATTAGGTTGTAAAACTTTTTTCAACACGGAGAGAACTTTGAATGTGTAAATTTGCCAAAATCCTTTCCCATTATTCTTAATCAAGAGAGAATAAAACGCTTTAATCAACTCAAATCAAGTTTCAATTCAACTCTTTAATTTGTTAGACAGGGAATCAGGCAAATTACAGGTGTAGTCGTACGTAGTTAGTTAGTCGTACTTGTTGCCTGCATGAGGCTCACATTAGTTTAGGAAATACTTCAACTACTGAATTTTGCTGGCACAATTAGCCTGTTGAAAGGGTATAAAGTAAAAAGTAAACGGTATTTTGCCTTCATTGCTTCCATTGTTTGGCCCTTAATAATAGTACGACTACACGAAGAGGGATGTATGTACTATTATCTAGATAGTATTTATTTAAGATAAGTATAACGTGGGCTTCTTCTTTCCTTTCGCAGAGGAAAAGTAAATTAGTACAAAGCAAACAAATTGATGCTTGAGTCGAGAGCAATTTGCTAATTTTAATTGTACCGTAATTCACAATTGTTTGCCTGCGACGGAACGACATTAAGTATTCATTACTCATTAAAAGTACGTAACCATTGCTTAATTTCTGGTCTCGAACACACAATCAAAAATCAA
Organism: Folsomia candida; assembly: GCF_002217175.1. Taxonomy (NCBI): domain Eukaryota; kingdom Metazoa; phylum Arthropoda; class Collembola; order Entomobryomorpha; family Isotomidae; genus Folsomia; species Folsomia candida. Next base: position 181,162 of record NW_019091252.1, on the reverse strand, counting down.
GATGGGAGAGAAATTTGGCCAAAATTTTAATGCGCTCTGCCGCAATCAATAAAGTCGTACTACAATAAAAATACGAATAACAATGATTACTTGATAGGCGTAATTTTATGTACGAGTAATTCCGCAATTCCTCCTGCTACAATTTGCGAACACGCCATACTTCAAAATTATCGATTGCCAATTAATTCTTTTCTATTCGAGTTTTATTTCTTAAAAAAAAACAATATTAGCATTACAACAACAATAGGAAAATAAATAAAATAATTTACATATGTATGCCCAAACATTTTCATTCGCCCAATTTCTCTCAATTGTTGTGCCATCATCATCTGGCCATAAATTAATGTGTCTCTTTCCTCTCTTTTTACTAAATTTACTACGATTTGGACTAGGTTTCCATCCCGTGGGTGGTTTGGTTTAACGAGGAGTAGGCAGCGAAACATGATTTCTGCCGTTGTGTGCAATTCAATTTGATCCGATTCAATTACTTTTCTTTGCTCGAGCCTCAGCATCTTTTCCATTAATGCTCCTGAGCTGAGGAGGAATGGGTATAAAAATGGGAAGTGTGCTATTCATGACGTGACAATAAAAAACACGGAGTGAAAATTGAAGAGGATGCATAACAATACAATTACTCTTTCAGAAGACTGCCACAACAACAGTAAGGCTGCTTGCGAGTACAATCTCTGAGTGAGTGTAATGTGATTTGATGCGGGACAACAATTGAGCGAATGCAATTGAATCGGTTAAAATTGGCTAGAGTGAGTTTGTACAAAAGGAAAACAAGCAATTTATTTTCATACGCGAATTACATTGTATTGTGCGCCCTAATTGTGTCTCGGGAATGGTTTTCACTTTGCGAAAAGTAATTTAATTTCGAATGCATGTACGTATCAACGTATCGTCATTATGCATTTGAAGGGATATGGATGTATGTACTACACTGAATGGGAGGGAATGAGTACAATGTATGTAGTCAGATTTTATATTACACAACAAGTGTGCATGCATATTGGTAAAATTAATTGATTCAAGAAAACATGGAAGATATCATTCATTTGATTCATTGAGGACAATATTGGTCCACGAGGGAACAGATGGAAGCTCAATTATTTGATAAAATTTGACGTAGGCGACCATGATCATCATTGTTTGTGTAACTCTTTGTGTTCCTGATTCAATTGAAAATTTGAGAGGTAATTGTTTGTAATGGTTGAGTGAGTTGAGTGTACCTGATTGTGATCACCCATCAGCTCTTCGTAGGGGGCACGATTATGTTATACACCCAATAATAATGGCTGCATTATTATTATTAGACGACGGGCAAAAATGTTCGCTATTTATTTGCAATAGAAATATGTATGTACAGCTATGATAATGATGCCGTGAACTTATGTATGAGTGTAGGTATCATGCTTATTTGGAGACAGGTAGTATAGTGAAAAAGCTTATGTAAATCTAGGTTTGAAAGATGGATCGATTTAGAATTGGGTGTTTAAAGCGTCGTTATTTGAAATTGGATATTTTATCAATAAAGATTAATTTCTTCTAGATTAACGAGAAACTTTGTGAGAACATTAAATTGGTTAAAAATTATTCCTAGCTGAAATTATAAATGTGACAAAATGAGTTGGCCTTAAATGCACTAAAAATAGTCACCAACTTTTGAAAAATTGAATTTTGAAGCATTTTTAGACTCCCAGATTAATTTTAGATTGAAATAGTACAAATTTTAAATAAATACAAAATTTTAACTGTTTTATTTTGAGACAAAACCGTTAATGAGTCATACATGAGGCTTACAATTAGACAAGCTATTCCAAATATTGTCAATTCGAAATTTTTGGATTTACTTGAAATTTATACCATTTTTAAGCTAAATTTATCTGGAGTTCAAGCATTCAATTTTGCACAAATTGGTGACCATTTTAAATGCGCTTATGTAAGGCCAATTCATCTTCACCACATTTAGAACTCATCGGCAATACTATTCATGAGCAGTGGACGATTGCCATAATTTCCCAACAATTCATCGACTTTATAATGCCACGCATATGCACATACATTGTGCTCGCCATTTTCTAAACGTGACGAGTGGGCGGAACCCACTCTGGAGAAGTTAGCCTCGTCCCAGAAATATCAAAATTGAGCATGGCATTGGATCCGGCATGCTATAAAATTGCTCAGTTTCATGTTCCAGTTCAATTTCAATTGGATGTTTGCCTCGTGAAATTATTGCTGGCAAAGTTTCATTTCGTGAGCTGAATTTTATTAGTCCAACATATATCGAAATTCGGCTTGGATTGGATCGAAATCTAGAAATTAAGGGAAATGCACAAATATACATACTTTAAATATACATGAATGTACTGTATATTTTCTTACAATTTTAATAAGTTTTGTACAATTGGAACTGTTAGAAAGTCAACTTTTTTCCTTTCTTAAACTGCTCTCAAAAGTAGCAGAAACTTGTAGCAAATCCTGTAATGAAATGTAAATACGGTTGTACACACACCTCAATTTCTAATTTATTGCGACAGCTACCGCAAACTGAGGCGAGTATTTACATTAATAAATGAAATGAAAAGCTACACTTTGCCAATGCAATGGTGGAAAAAGCAACATGTACGTACGTGGAATCAATCCTTATAATTTATGACGTCCAGTTTTCTTTCTTACTTAACGCCCTCACCTGAGTTCCCACATTTTAATAATTAGGCAAGTTTTTTTCCAAAATATTTCCTAACCAGGCTGATTTTTAATCATTTAACGAAATTTTTACAAAGTAAACATTAAAAAATGGTAAATTGCTTCCTCTCTTGTTTAAAAATGTGGAAGGGGCCGGACTTTGGATAATTGCAGGGGCTCGCTATTTGGGCTTCATCTCACATTATGGGCCAATGCATGCACAGAGGTACTAATTCATTCACGAAGAAGAAATGAGTTCCGGAAATGTGGATTTGGCCGAAAGAGTAATAAAGTAAAATTAGGGAGCAAATTGACCAAAAAGTTTGGATTTGAATCCACATCGTCGTCGTCGTCGGTAAAGAGTTAATTAGATATGCATCGTGGTTGTTGTTGGATATTTATTAGATGGGAACCTCACACGCACACCTTGCTTGCCACCACTTTATTACTCTTTTGCATAGACGGCCAGGCCAGTGGTTGGTTGGTGCTGGGTTTGGTTAATTAAATGGTCTCAATTTAATCAAGACCAATTTTGATGTGATTAGTATTCCAACGGCGTCTCCTTTCCGCTGCTACTGGATTATTGGAAATCTAATTTAGTCCAGGCATAGTCGGGAATTATTGTGGAAAAGGTGTGTCTGAATTAGCTAGATCTGAGGTACATTTTGGTTCCATAGTCAGGTTTTCGCTTGCTGTGTGTGTGAAACAAGTTGTTTAATAAACACGATCACACACAAAGGCAGGGGAAAATGAGTTATGTGCATAATAAAGCAATATGACATAATCAAAGACTAAAATTTAGTACTAAAATTAGTAGCAGAGTCAAAATTAGTTTTTAGATCGAGTCAAGGTTTATGTATGTAAATATATAACCGTTGTGTCCGTCGATCTGTTTGTACGGGATACGATAAGACAAAACGGCTGAACCGATTTATATCTAATTTTTACACGTGACATATATTAAACAAAGTTAGGAGTTAAGTTCGAACATGAGTAAAATCGGTCAAATGGATGTCAATAAGGGTCTTGTAGGTGGGTGGGGTTATTGTGCACCAAAATTTATAATTTATAAAGCTGAAATTTGGCACGCAGATTGCTAATGGCTTGTAGTGAAAGTTTCCGAGGTAAAATTGAAAAATTTCGACTAGAGGGACCCTATATTTAATAAGCATTCGACCATCCCCACCACAGGGGGTGCTATACTATGCTATTAATTCCGGTAAATCCGGAAAAAAATAGAAGCGGAGTATATTTAACTCGGGCTAAATGAAGTCTACCCTATAGGTTATTACTGTTGCAAATTATGAATAAATCAAGTTTCACACATTTGTCTCATGCAGTTCAAAAACCATTATTATTATTTTGCAGTAGCATTAAAAATATATATATCCTCGAGCAAGCATCTCAATTTCATTGCAAAGTTAGTACAGGTAAATTAAACTATTAGAAACGATTTTCATCCATATTTATTACTTTGTTAGGGTGTGCCTGGGAATTCTCCCCTCGTCCAACCCGAACCCCAACCATTGGTTCTGCATGTATTTATATGTACATAAGTCTGGGTGGTGCGATATGGTGGGATTCATTCATAAAAGTAATGGCTCATAATTTCCCCTCCCTCCCCACATCGTACATTCGTATTAACATGAAAAGAATGAAGCTAATGGATCGACTAACACGACAAATAGAATAAGCTCGAAACTATTAATGCGGCTTAAATCTCAAATCCACAGAGCAAGCAAAATACACACATCCTTCTACCAGCAGATTAGGTTCCGCATGTGTTGCGGATCATTGGACAAATTTGGAATTTATGGTAATGCTGCTCGCGTTGTTTTATTGGTGCATGGGTTTGATAATTTACTCATGAATTTCACTCTGTATATTGTAAGCGACGTGCTATTTAGTATATGTTGTTTAATGTTTGATGCTATTTAATTTGCCTAAATTTGAGTTATTTATAAATACAATTTTGGGTTTTTGGAAATGTGTGCATTATTTATTCCTTATTTACATCGATTTTTGTTATTCTATGTCATTTTATGTGTTTCAGAAGACAAAGTTACCTATGAAAAATCTGAGTTAAAAGCAGAATACATGAACGTTTAAGTTATAATTTTCATTTAGTAACTATAATTTAAATTATACGCATCTTGAATCAATAGTGTTTACAGAAAGCGAAATATTTATTTACAAAATATTTTCGAAACTGAAAACTTGCTTTACTTGTATGAAAGCTGAAACATGGAAAGCGATCCCTATTGCAAAGTCGTACTCTGCACTCTTTGGTGGGAAAAAGGGACTATTTCCCAACCTGCTTTCCATCCGCTGTACTGTGGACTAGATGACTCAAGATGCACTTTCTTCATTCAACGTCCTGAACCTAGGATAAAATTTTGCATGTGAAGAATTTACGTTAGCTTGAGACAATTATTTTAGCAACTAAAAAATACGAAATACGAAATAAATATATTAATTATTTAACATTACTTAAAACATGCATTTTTAATTGCTTAATTAAAAATATGTGGATGATTACATGCAGTGATTGATTCCGGTAACTTGTCCATGCATAGTTCCCGTTTTGACACTAAATAAATTCTCCCAAATTATTTTATTTTTCTCAAAATACGAAACCTGCAAAATAAATAATATTTTACAAACTTATGTAAGCACTTTCATCCCATAATTTCACCCGTTGTTTCACATTTTGCATACTGCGTCAAGGAGGCAGCTCGTCAAGTTTCGCCGGTATTCCATCACTGCCAGGACCACACCATGACCCGAAATTTCCTTACAAACGAACGATCAACCTCCATCATTCCGCATTCTGATAAATTTTCTCCTTTTATTGAAAAAATCCGAAGAGGCGTCACCCTTCCAATCAATCAATTGCTTTCTCTCCATTGAGGAAAGGAATAATGGAGCATTGTTCACCACCCACCAGCCAGCCAGCCAGCCATCCTGCCACGACCGAGTAATTTTGCATAATAAATAATAATGGCGGAGGAGGAGACTCTCGGTTGCATAATAGTCATCTTTTGTTCGAGAAAGCTGTGTGAGAGAAAGGAAGAGAAAGTTTGATTAATTTGCAGGGTGGAGAAAGTGGCAAATTGCAATTTATGTTTTTTTTATTATTTATGTCAAATGTCAATTTAAATGAAAAGGTCTTCCGGCCCTCCTGGTCGTGTTGTGGTAATAAATCAATTCAAGGCTTTGGACGAATTCAAAATTGCACAATATGTACGATAAGTTTAAAATGTGGTTCATTTCATTGTGGTTGTTACGATTTGAATATTTATAAATATCTTATTGATTCGTCTTATGCATTTGTTACGGGACGAGGTCCGATGAAAAATACAGACAACGTAAACAAGGGCATTGTCATTTTGACACTGATTCCACTTTGGTCTGTTAACAATGTAATGTTTTAATTAGTTGGATGCATAAATAATTTATCTTACATGCGTCAGTTGAATTAGTTTATAACGTAGAGTTAATAATTGGTAATAATTATGTTGAACTTCATATCGATATGGATCTTCAGCACGACCTTTATTTCTACCATGTCCCGGATGGATGACTGTTATCGACAGTTTGACAATATAGAGTACAAGCCACATCCCGACATGTATCTTAAAACGGTAATCATACATTTTAGACGTTTAGCAATTCTACGTTCGTAAAATCCCCGTAAATTTTCTTTTATTTTGATTTTGGTCTAAATTTTCGGAGGATAATTTTCAGCAGACATTTAACAATGATTTCAAGATCGGCTCCAGAAATTTTGACTTAACTCAACAGAAAGTTACGAAAATTTAAGGAAAGTAGAATTGCTAATTGCCTATTTATATACTTGCAGCTGTAAAAAGTTATCAAAAATGGGGTTGATAATTTTAAATGTTTATTTAACGTAGCCACAAGTGATTAAAAAATACGGTTTTCCGGTCGAGTCTCACACCGTGGTCACGGAAGATGGGTACATTTTAAACCTGTTTCGAATTCCGGGTAAGAGAAGGACATATCGAGGCTTGCAAGAACAAGAGGATGACGAGAACGAGAACAAGTTTCCCGTATTATTGAATCATGGCTTATTTGCCAACGGTCACATTTGGCTGATGCAACACGGTCTGAGAAATTTAGGTCGGTTCAATTAAATAATTGCATATTTAAAAGTACACATTTTTGAATTGGCAACATTATGTATGAATAGCATTCAAGTTAGCGTCTGAAGGTTACGATGTGTGGCTGAGTAACGGCAGAGGAACGCGTTATTCTCAAAAACATGTCAAACTGGATCCGGAGAGTTCAGAATATTGGAATTTTTCGTAATGCTTACATATTTTGTGAAATTTTTCATAGCAATGTTAAAGTGATCAAAATTTAAAATTTGATAGATTTCACGAAATGGGGATGTACGATCTTCCTGCAGTGATTCACTACATCCGGAGTGTAGCACGTCAGCCTAAAATTTATTATATTGGGCACTCCATGGGATCAACATCATTTTTCGGTATGCACGACGCAGATCAAGCCAACTATTTTATTTACGATGCAAATTAGACCTCAATTTAACAAAATAATTATTATTTAATTATAATTAATAGTGGCCATGTCAGAAATTCCAGAATTGAACGACTTTGTGCCATTCTATACGCTCCCGTAAGTCGTGCATCCATTAATTACATCAATAAATGAAACTGCCAGTGCATCCGAGAAAGATTTTTGCATAAGGTGACAACTGTGAAAAAAAAACTAAAATTGAGTCCAAAATAAATTTCATCCGTGAAAACAGGTTGCTTTTCTCTCCAACACGGAATCCATTGGGAAACATTTTGCCCCATTTGCCGAAGAACTTTATGTAATGAAATTTTTCAAACTCCTACGCACACCGTGTTACGTAACATTTCTGGCTGCTTTATTTTTCTGCCAGGTCCTTACCCATGATAAGTTTCAAGGCCACTTTAACGGAATGAAGTTTTTCGAAGAACAATTTGGACAAAAGTTGGGAGAAATGTGCTCCTACATGAATTTGGCATGTGGTATGTAATGATAATGAAATTACTTATCTGAACAAGTTGAAGAACCAATAATTTTACATCAATTGGTTAAACTTTCATTAGGTTTGTGTGCCGAAATAAATGCTCACCTTTTTGGCAAAGACCCACTTCAAATGAATTATGTAAGCACAAGGGGAACAACTGCAATTTTGAGTAATTTTCAGAGGGTGGATACGTATTTGTTTTCAACCTTTTCATTTGATGATGACCAAAAGTTAAACTTTGTGGGTGTGTTCCTTAACTCTTGCAGTTCACAAAACTTGTTACTTATTTTTAGGTTTTCAGACATATTTATCAATATTTTCTCCATAATTTGAAAAATATGTAAATATTTTAGCTACTTACAACTTACATATTTGTTCAAAAACATGTATATATTTTCTAAATATTTCAAAGATACGAATCGAAATTTTAGTGCTCAAGATTACAAAAAATCCAAAGCATTACAGTATATTCAGAAATAAAAATTTTCCGAAAATTTATATTTTTGTGGTTTTCTATCGTACCTATTCAGTAAATATTTCTAGTTTTTTCGTAAGTAATATATATTTGGAAATTTTATTTTTATGCTAACTGTACACTTTTCTGCAGACTCTTCAATCCTTGTTCTTCAGCCATGTGCCCGACTCTGTCTCAACGAAAACGCTGCTTCATTATATGCAGCTTATCAACTCTGGAAAATTTAGACAGTTTGATTACCCGAGTAGTTGGGAAAATGAGGAACGATACGGTGTAAAGGGTCCCCGAGATTATAATCTGTCCAAAATAACGACCCCCATGGTACTCGTCTGGTCAGATAATGATAACCTCGCCACGCCAAAGGTAAGTGAAAAGTTGGGCCAAAGTGCGATTTTTTTTACTGATGTACATATCTTGTTGGGACTTTAAGGACGTGAACATTACGAGATCCTTCTTACGACCGGATGTTGTCAAAGAGAGCATCCGAGTCCCATGGTATCTCTGGACGCATAGAGACTTTATTAAGGCAATTGACGCAGATAAGCTCGTTTATGACAAAAGTATTGAAATTCTTAACACTAAACGGTACGGGTAGTTAAAAATATGTAAATATTGAAGAAACCATGAGGTAATATTCTTGATTAGTTTTGTAATAAAATTGTACATTTAGATCTAGTTTTGCGCTTAATTTTTATGTTAAGTAGTTTATCGTCTTTTTTTAAGTTTGTAAATTATTTGGAGGTATGTTACATCGTATTTTCCAAGTTTAATAAAGTTTATCCTAAAAAACTAAATGCTTTTTTTCTCTCTGCAAGCTAATAAATGGTTTCAGTTCTTTTACAAAGTTAAATGTAAAGAATATTTAAGTACGTATTTAACTGCAAAATACTCATTGACAAGCACTTAATCTTTGTCAATGTTAATTTTGTTCTTCTGAGAATGTACGAGCATTTAACAAAGTTTGAAACAAAAAAATGTACAACTTTTCTGGTTCCATAATTTTTCTCTGTTTTCTTTGATACTTATCATTAGTGGAACAAGAAACAAGTTGAAACAAGTTGCAAATCCCATTCCATTTTGCGCAGTTGTACATATAAGTACAGTAAACTATTAAAGAGGAGTTTAATGATAAGTCAGACAAAATAAGTCGTGTGGGTAGAGTCGTACATATTTTGAACAACTTTACATATGCAAATACTCAGACCCAGATACATACATACGCCCAAATATTCACAAGGAATGAAGCTAAGAAATCAAAGAAAGAAAGACTAGCAAGTATTCCCAATGTTTAATTAGCAAAGATCTGTACATACACCAAAATCTTCTCCAGAAATGAAACTGAGGAATTATTTGTTCAAAGAAAAAAAAAGACTAACAAGTATTCCCAATGTTTAATTAGCCGTACAAAGTACAAAGTTAAACTTTTGTTTAGAAAAGGGTTAGAACTGTTAAAAATGGCTAATTTCGAATGGAGAATCATTAGCAGCCCACGCCTCGGTGGGAAAGATCGAGACCAATTTAGTCTCACGATCTACACATCTGCAAATTCACACATTCATCCACGTACTAAAAACTTGCTGTACAATCCATGCGTGTGAAGCTCTACTAATAAATAACACGGCATGTACATACATTGTGTTTACATTGTATTTTTATGTATGTAGTAAGGACCCGGATCCCATTTGCACATCCATTTCGCACATAAGTCGTGAATTCTAAAGAATTTGAAATTTCGTTTCATTTCACTTTTAGAAACTACTCGGGATGTGAAGCACATTACGAACAATTCCCTTTTAATTTTACCGTATTGTTCGCAATTAGACCAGAAACTGAGTCAAATCGAACGCACATTTGTACATAAAACGAGAAGCTATTTATCTTGTGATTGTTTTCCCTGATTTCGCTTTAATCACAGGAACATATTTAATCGTAGTCGCAGCAATATTTGCCATAATGTTAAAGATTTCGTATAAAAGAGAGCATCTCAGGTGCAAAGGATCATCAAACACTTCATGTTCCTCTACACAACTACAAGTTCAGCACGAACAGTTTACTTACACAAAATGTTTCCAAAATCGGTGAGTTGGTTTTATGTACTGAATTTTTCGTTAAGTGTTTTTTTCTTTACATAAAATGCATACATCTTCTCAACAGTTTGCCCTCCTCGTCATCGCTGCCATTCTCGTCCTCACCTTTATTCCTCCAAACGCCGATGCTTCCGTGACCAAGGGGGACGTGGCCCGTGTTAAGAGAGGTCTGTAAAAATTTAATGAAATCACATGTACATAACTCTAAATTACTCACTTTGACTCTTCAGGTCACCACGGTCACGGGGGTCACGGTCACGGACCTGGCAGCGGCGGTTCGTTTAAACCAATTAGCAAAGTTCTGAACTTATAAGGAATTGATTGGCAAGTTTGATGGTGTTTTTCAGGTGGTGCTGCGGGTCCAGTTTATTTCTGCGGATGGGTTGGCAAGACTGAAGGATACCGTAAGACATTTTTTCGTGATTCACATCTTCTCTCCCAACCAATCAATTATTTAACCTTTGCTTTATCCATGTTTTTAGGAGGATATGGGAAATAAAGATGATTCTCAGAATCATAATCTGACCTGACACGTAATAAGGAATGATGCCGACATGTGGACACTGATAAACTGATAAACTTCTTCTCTCTCTTTACCTCTCTGTATCTCAGTTTTCTCTGCTAGACATACCATCACTTGTATAAAAGAAATAGGTAGGAAAATGTCATTGTTGTTATAAAAATTCAATAAAAATGTCATTACGAAAAGTCTGTGAAGAGACCTTATTTAACTGAAATCTTGGTCTGGATTTCTGCAAATTAAAATCCTTTCCTGCTCTTATGAGTCTGGCTGTTCAAGGCCCTGCGGGATATGACAAATGACCGGAATAAATAGGAGACAGGGGTACATTTAGCAAATTACTTCATTCCCAAACCTCCCATGGTACATTTCATACGTTTGTGTGTATGTATGTACTTTGTGCACATTGCATTACAACCAGGGGTAGGAAAAATACTTTTCCAAAATACAGTATTTCCAGCTCCGTTCGTCTCAGGGTTTGGATTTTTAGTGTGCTATATCCACAAAAAACATGAGAATTAACATGGAGAAGACAGAAGTCAGTCGAAAATATAGTTTTTTTAAGAAATTAACTTTTTATCGCTGTCAAAATACTGTACTTAAAAAAATATATTTTGACAGAGATTAGAAATTAATTTCTAAAAAAAACTGTATTTTCGACTGACTGCGGTCTTCTCCACGTAGATTTTTATCTTTTTGTGGGTGTAACAGCCCTAGAGATTCAAACCCTGAGAAGAACGGAGCTCGAAATACTATATTTTGCCCACCTCTGATTGCAACTCCTCCTTCGGGAAAGAAAGCTAGGAAGGAAAAGGGAAATTGCGCCAGGAAGCAACCTTGGTCCAAGTCATTACTTGACTTTTCTTATACACATTCCACGAAATATATTCACAAAATGTGTACACAAAAGGAGGAAAAGGAGTTCATGAACTGACAGACACCCACGCACGCAAATTTCTTGTGGCAATCCATCTGCATAGCCAATCATCTCAATTTGCCTCCTCTTTTCTTTCTCCAGAAAAATAATTCAAGTGAAAGCGTAAATCATGAAACAAACAAAAAAGTGAAATCAATTCTGGACGAATTTCGTCACATTTTTCCAACTTTTTAACAAATTCCATTTCAGTTGATAAAAAGTTTTTCTATTTGTTTTCGTCAGTGGGTCTGAGTGAAGAAGTTTGTCTTTTCTGAGTGTTTTCCTTGAACGAAGAAGAAGAAGAACTCGTGGAGGAACTTTATTTCCGACCGGATTGCTTTCTGATATTATTTCGTGTACCAAGTGTACCCAATTTCATCGACAACTTTATCAAGTCCCGTGCCATCATATTTATCTCATGCCCTGATGTACGTATATATGTACGTTCGACTCGTCCCATTTTCTATATCCGTCAAGGAAGTGGATATATCGTGAAATGAAACAATAGAAATTTGGAGAAAGTGGATTGTATAGCACGTTTTGTAAAATGTACTGGAGATGATGACATCATGAGCATTCCATAGTCAGCATTAGACGGTTGTGGCATTTCATTTTGAGACAACGTGTGGCACTCAAAGTGGAGTCCACTCAGAATGGAGGTCTCCCAGCGTATGCTCCCCGATTTTGACCAAACTAGTCTCAATTCTCAATCGATCTCAGATTTAATTAGTATGAAATTTGTAAAAGACATGATCTCCCAATGGGCACGTTTGGCAGAAATATTTGCATCCGAAGAGTAGAAAGCGTGCCCAAAGTCGACAAATTTTATGATTTCCAAATTTAGTGACGGTTTTCTCCCTCTTCGGATGCAAATATCTGGGTCAAACTGCATATTTTGAGATCTTGTCTTTTAAAAATTTCATACTGATTAAATTTGTGATCGATTTACACTAGTTTCGTCAAAATCTGAGAGTATACGCTGGGGAGACCTACATTGTCAGTGGGGTCCATTAGGCCGTGGAAAGCACAAAATAATGGTAATAATTGTTTACTAATTTTTGTACTGTATAGTTAAACCCACTGTAGAAATCCTATAGCCATCACAATTCAGGATTTATCCATGTGTCTAATACACGTAGGTAGGTACAAAAGAAATTGTAAAAAGTTTTTACACTGCATTTGAATACGTGAATACGAGGAACAGGAACCGAAAAAACGTATGATACTTCCATATATGGGTCCAGTGACACACCACCTTACCACATACCTCAGGAGAAAACTGGACTGCGATTTCGGTTTCATTCCTGGAAAGAAAATTGGTAACCAAATATGCTCGCACAAGCAAAAAGAGCCACCGAAACAAATTATATATAAAATTGAATGCGCCACTTGTCCATCCACCTACATCGGAGAAACATCGCGATCAGTGGAAGAAAGAGTTAAGGAACACGTACGAGATATAACAAAGAAAAATCTCAAATCTGCCGTCGCTCTACATATAATACAAAATTCATCCCACAAAATAAATCAAGAGTCAGCAACTCTAATTAATAGGGAACCAAGATATTTCCATCGGAAATTCAAAGAAGCATTATTTATCAAAAACACTCCACATAGAATGAACAGAGATATGGGGATGGACATCAATCCTATATGGAGTTCATTATTACTTCCCCTTACATCGAAGCTGATAATTCCACCAGCGCCACGACCCCAGCGTCCGTGACAACAACTTACTGTCAACAACTATTTTGCTATTTATTACCCATCTTATTTTTTCACTAAACTTTGTCAAGTGTAAATAATTATTGTAATTATTTCTAACCACCTGAGGAAGGAAACAGTTGTTTTCCGAAAGCTTGTGTTAAAATAAATCACTACACAATGTCATCCATACGATCTGTCAATCCACCTCTTAATTTCGTAAATTTTATAGTTCATTGAGTTCGGTCGTCTTCCTAGAAATGTTTTTCACAATAAAGCATTTCACCCTGAAAGTTTTGCATGTATGTACCTATTCGAAAAAGCAATCAAATTTGCAATAGCAATTTAACCATAAAACCAAACCAACCACCCACTTGGTCTGAAAACAATTAACAGAAAATTAGGCAACGTACGTACGAATGTACATCTCTTAATTTTCCTAGGAATATCATCGCCATGATGATCACGAACGACGACTCGTCTTGTCACTCACTCACGTCCATTCTGCTGGTGAATTTCTCCTTGGAATCCAATAGCTTAATGGATCCTTTTCGTAATAATTTTCTGTTCTGTTGTTCCAAGAAACTATTTTGCGAATTAATCCACACCGCCGTTCGTTCCAGCTGACAAGGTTCTGTTGATCTTTCAGTTTTGACAAGTTTGTACGTGATGGATAAGGGGAAAACAGTTTTATAATGTAGCAGCTCTACCAGTTCCCATGTTCACCTAAACGTGTGCAAACACAACTTTCCTCCTGCCAAAAGCACAAAGGCGCACGCTAAAAATTCCAACGGTTCCTGTGAAACATGGCAATCTAATATTTATCACTTAAAAGCAAACTCATGTTTTCGTTTGGATGATTGGATTGCAAATTGGGCTAGTTGCTGGTGTTGCTAGAGGAGAGCTAGATATCTATTTAGGATGAGATGAGATGCAATTGCTGATCCTACTTCTTGCTTATCCGTGAAACAAAGTGAAGTAAAAGTGTGTAATCTAATTGCAAAGTTAATTTGGTAATTGGTACGTACGCACTTAGCTAATGACGGCGAGAACTTTCTTTTTAAACACCTTAATTCCAACCATCTTTTTATTGGGTGGAAATGTACAACATTATTTCCTTAAGACTGGATACTTTAGGAGAAAGAGATAAGAAAGCGCTTAAGCGAGAGAGAGGAAAAAACGGAGGGAATTGGTCTCTGTAATCTCTCATGAGAAGAAGAAGAAGAGAGAAATGGAAGTCCCATCCGGAGAAAGTTGGCCACCACGACGAGCACGAGGATTGTATATGTTTTCTTTCACTCTGTTCCCATATCTTGCTCCACTCCACACGGCAGCTAATTTATGTCCGAGCTGGAAAGATAAATGCGTGGTTTAAGTGAGAAGGCTGTTGTCTTGTCTTGTCCTAAAGACCACTCACACTCCTCCCTCCTCCACCAACCACCACCACCACTTCCGCCTGGGAAAAGGAAACTGACACGTTGCATTACATCACTTCATCTACATCCACCAAGTTAAGGGATTCTATGTACAGGCACTGTTAAAAATCTGGTAAAGTTATATAAATACTCTGTAGTTTTTTCCCGAAATTTTCCATTACCACAACGGTAATGCCCGTTTATGATATGGGAAATTCAATTAAGAGGACAATGCATGGCAATAAGTGTAATATTTACGTATATTTCTAAACACTCTACTCTTAAATTTAGTGACATTTAGGAAATTTCTCAAGGTTTCCTAATTTTAAATATTGGTATATGTTGCAAGCTATTCACTGTTAGAAATTTGGTAGAGTGACATATATGCTCGTACTGGTATTGAATTAGTAACAATTTCCTACCGGATTGGTAGTAGTTTGTTTCTTAGGATTAATGGTAAATTTTTCATTGTCACAACATTACTAAACGGTAATGCTCATTACTACCAGTAGAGCCAAATACATATGGCCTCCGGTTAGTAATGATTTACTACCAGTTTTCTAAGAGTGTGGACCAGTTGAGAAATCTAGATAGGACACGATACCGCACCCATTACTCTTGGCCTTGTCCCTTCTCAACCACTTATGCACGTCAGATAAACTTTCTCCAATCATTTGGGACATTCTTCTTATACGCAATAGCTACCAAGTCGTCATTCGGTGAGAGTTGAGTAGCTCAAATCTTCCACAGTACGTATTCACTACCTATTTTGTAAATTTACACTTGACATTGATTCTGATAAGTGCTTATCATCTGGTCTGCTTAGTGGTAGGAATAATAAATAATCCAAAGTAAGACGAAAGGTTTAGTTGAACTTGAGGTGAAAGACGGACGGGAGCCGTGCCAAACAAGAGATTACTCCACCCGGGATTCCTCTCTGTCCACCAGCGGCGTTCTAGTTCTGGCAGAATCTTGGATCAGTTCTCAACTTCCCGAGGGAACAGGGGAACAAGAAGAAGAATAGTTTTGCGGTTTTACTCGTGGTCTGATCTTGTGATGATGATGATGATGCCCGTGGTTGGTTGGCTGGCTGGTGGAGGTGGCAGGATAAGTGAGTCAGCATGCAGGCAGTGTGTTTGTATTGTATCGCTTTATCTGGTTAGAATAATACGAGGCAAACTAAACAAGGAGTTCTCTTATCTCACACCAACCAACCGCCCACGCACATAGCATCACATCCAGTTAAGGTAGACGGAGAAAGCAGAAGAGGCTTCATAATGGAATCGTGGAAGATGGAATGGAAGATCGAATTGCGTACGTGTGGAGCAAACTCGAGCTGAATATAATTATAATTACCAGAGGAAGGATATGTATGCAGGAAAAATCGCAGAAATATTTACGAAATATGTACGAAAAAATCATAAAGATGATTCGCAGAATTAGTATTTCTGAATTTAATGCTCTGGATTTTAGTGATCGAATTTTTTTCAGCAAACAAATTTCTTCGGGTACCGTTGAAACATTTACAAATTATATAGATTTTTGAAAAAATGTCTAAAAAATGTACGTATTTTTCAAATAATAGCAGACCTATTTATAAATATATCTAAAAACGTATGCGAAAATATTTTGAACTTTTTACGATCTGTAAGACATCGAGACCGAGAAAGTTTGTCCGTCGGTCGTCATCAAGTGAAAAAATCGAGAATAAATACATATCCGCCCTCTGATAATTTCGTAGATAAAACAACCCATGTATGCAATCCACTAGAAATAAGTTAATAAGTAAATATCTCTCCTATTCAAACTCAATTCCACGTATTTCGATTCTAGTAAAAATTCAAAATGATGACTTGAGGCGATTTATTTAAGGTCTCCGTTTCACACCAACTTTCTCTCTCATGATTCAATAATAAATTTCACACTCTTGCTGGCCTTGTTTTACCGTGGTGGTTGGTGGGCAGGCTATTCCATCAGAAAACCACCTCAACCGCAAAACCCGACTCATGCATCTCCTCCTTGGAATTGAAATCTGAGAAGTTGTCTCCTGTCTCGCTTTCTCTGAGAGAGGACGAGAGGTGAGGGTGGATGTGGTCTCTGACTACGTGAGACGGCTGAGGAGAGAAAGCGACTGAGATGATACTTTATGCCCCATGTTGGATCGATGTTGGATCGATCTCGACAAAATGAACAAACTTGTCCGTAGTATAGCCAGCAGATATCTACATATCTACATACGTACGTACCGAGTGAAAACCTACACGCTAGAGTAAAGTTACTAGTTGAGAGTAAAAAAAACGGTATGCAATTTAGATCCTTATTAAATATTTGGTGGTACAAATTCGGAAAATCTCTGGCTATCATTATGCCATCTGAGGACTGATGGTATCATCCATCATCCATCCATCCATCCACCTACATGCTTTCCCATCATATTAACCGTATTTTATTAAATATTTACTCCTCCTAGAGACCCAAACTGGTTATTTTTTTATGCATGCAGGTGGCCGTGCAGAACATTAATATTATCCTTCCATGTAAGTAATTACAATTGTTGATTGTTTCCATCTCTCTGGGGCTCATCATTCTATTTAACATTCGCACTTCCCACGAAGCAGAATTAAGTGCATGGATGTCAATCAGGCAGAATAATGTTTACTTTCACTTACTTTCTCCGACACCATTTTCCCATCCACCCACCCACCCACTCAGGGCTTGAGGAGAAGGAAGGCTCAATCCACTCGAGAAGAAATCTCTCTCCGTGCTTAAGACCCGGTCCAACTGATGCTTTTTCTGGCTCTCCGTCGTCGTCCTCTGTCCGCCCGTCGTCGTCTTGATAGCATATTTTCCTCCAGAAGAAGAACGTAAGTGGCCACGCTTGTCAGTCAGTTTGTAGAGTCGACAGGGAGGAGGAAGTTGGATTAGGTGGTCGTTGGTCTGGCCTTGGCCGTGGCACTTGTGTATGGTGCAAGTCCTTATATGTGCAGAGTGAGTGAGAGAGTTGGTGAGCCCAGTTTATTTGTGTAGGTAGTCGACGAGGTGAAAACTTGCATCAGTCTCTGGCATGCAAATTCCCGCAAAATGTTCATTATGTATGTATACATATCTCGGGAAATATCTGGGATTTCCAGGGCGCACACATCATTTCATTGCGAAATGTACTGATTTCTCTGGATTATTACGAGTATTAATCTTTAGATGGATGTATCCTAAGAGGATTTGCGCATCAAGCAGGCTGGATTTATTTTATTTTATCAGGACTTAGCAGATGTATGCCGTGGTCGTGGTGGTGGTGGGACAGGTTCGCTCGCATCCAACGATTTGATCCTATTTATCTCAAATGTGGCACGACGTTCTCAGTGTCAATGTCAGCATGCCATTCCCTTTTGTTGAAATCATGTTCGTGTTTGGCAAAGTTTGCGAAACGTGTTGCATAAAATTTAACACTGGGATTTCCTCCGAAGGCTTCATGCTCACTATTAAATATCCACTTGACATTTCCGTATCAATTTCAAGTTTGTTGGGGAGAAAAGTGCGAAATGAATATGGCTGGGTGATGGATAAATCACTGCGTATTTATTATTTTTTGTAGGGATGGCCACCTTTGTAACGAAGTTGAAAGGGGTGGCCTGACCTTATCAAATTGATGCATCAAAAGTTTACGTACATAATAAAAAAGTGTGCATATGTAGATGCACCTCTGATAAAAAATGGTGTGGACGGATAGGCATCCGTTAAATGAGTAATTGGTTTGACATTTGTGTATGAAATCATTGCATATTTGGATAGATCAAAACAAATTATTAAATGTATGGTTGACTGATTCTTCATCTCAATTAATGATATTTTTTCCACCTCGCTTGAATTTGTGTCTCACAATTTCTAGGGTATTTGTAATGCAATTTATGCAATAAACCGATGCACGTTTTTACACGGTGTCAAGCTAATGTAATTTTATATGTTAATTTTTGGAATTATTGTATATTTTAAACAATAGGTCAATTTACTTGCAAAAATCTTATAAGGGGCTGAATGGAAATCTCGGATGCCTGTCTGAATCAAGTAGAGACTTCCCAAACTCACCAACATTTTCCTCTACTGCCCAAGCTAATTAACAAAGTAATTGGCAATGTATTTTATATTTTGTCAATTTGTTTCTCTTAATAAAATATTGTTTATCACAAAAAAAAACATAATTTGAAAGTACCTAATTCCCTGCCACAAACATACGTTCCACGTCAGCACGCACAATGCTATACATTTGCTCCCTTCCTTATTTTATTCATAGTGCGGATTGTCTGTATACCAAAAAGCAATAAAAACACTGTAACCTGAATGGTACTTGATGTAGTAAATATGTAGGCGTCATGTTACGCTATGAGCACATTCTTCTGATATTTCCCCTATTTTTCTTACTTATCCCGCAATAAAAGGAAAGAACGAGGGTATAAATTCCCAACTTATAATTCATATTTACGATTGACCTTCAGTCTCGTGAAAGTAATTATTGTAACATGTGCACCATAATGGATTGTCCATTTGGAAAGGTATGTAGCCTTTCTTCCGACCATCCTCCTCCACCGGGACGCGAGGTGCTTAAATACACTATAAGGGCATACAGAAGGTAGGTAACTCCAAGGTTGATACTTGTATGCCCACCTCTTCTCACGTGAACGTACTGCATCCATCCCACGGCTGCCGGGCCATAATAATGCCACACTTTTGAGTCTTATGTACTTTGTTGTACCCTTTTGTTGGTAAGAGAGAGAGAGAGAGAAAGTAAGGCTGAGAACTCAATAAATTTATGAATTCGGCGTAGTTCGGGGTCGTTTCCTCTCTTGCTTTCACTTCTTCTTCTTCTTCTTCTTCTTCTTGTGGGTGAATTGCAGTATGTATGCGAAACCATCCAAGTATTCCTTTCATCTCACGAATTGCAAATTCCAGGCCCGTCCAGGAGGCAAGGAAATTAATGTGGAGAAGGAATTCCGCCGAGAAGTGGTGGTGGTGACATTGAAGATTACAGAATTGCAATAAGAGAAAGTCAACCTTGTATGCATTTCTACACCGTGATGACTTTCTAACAGACTGTCTGTCTTATTGCATGCTATTCTTGTTTTGAAAATATTTCAGCTTCATGCTGAATTCTTTTCTGACTCACTTTCATGTTTCGTTCTGGGCATAAGTACGTACCAACCTCCTTTCGTGATGACTTGATACCTGGAAAAGGGTAGATTTCCAGAGAAGAGGAAATGAATTCGAGAGAAGAAGAAGAGGACTCGTCAGAGATATCTCGGGATGAAATTATTCCGCCTTAGTTTTCCACCCTGGTCTAGACGAAGGCAGCGGAAAAGGCATTAGTACAGAATGCTTGGGAGGGTATAAGGTTGACTGGTTTTGGAGAAAGTGGGCTCGTTGGTGGTAAAATAAAAGTACTTAATATGCATTTTCTTCTCCTCCTCCTTCCCCCATCACATCACCTTGGGCAAGGTTGACTTTGAGGGGAAAACCTCCTCTCAGAAAATCTTGTACGTTTTCTCTCTCATCTTATTTGATTGGGAACAATGTTAATTTCTCTTTGAAATTCTGATACGGCCCGAATTAAAATTTTATTTGTTGCGTAACCAAACTCATCTTCTTCTCTTTCATCACAGCCTTAAACGACGTGCTTCTGGACAACACGAGTCCCTGTAAAAATATTATTACTCGCGAAGAAGTGAAATAGAATTTGCCTCACAAGAAAATCGTTGAGATAGATTTGTTGTTAGTGAACTTGACTGTGGAGAAAGTACATGCACGCGTCCCAACTAATGCTTAGCTTTCCCCAGAGAGCGAAAGAGAAAGCTAGTCACGAGCAAAAGGTGGAATAAAACATGCGAAATCCCAACTCTCCTGCCACCACCACCACCACGACGAGAAGCAGAAGCAGGCAGCAGCAGGAGGCAGGAGGCTACTTACTTTCACGCTCTTCCGTCCCAACTCCCTCACTTTCTCCGCATCCTTCGCCAGAGAAACACACGGCCGCAGCAGTCTCACCTTCACCTCGCTCACTTTTCGGATACAACGTAAGTAAACAATTCCCTATTAATTTATTCATCTCGCTTTTTTTTCTCATAAATTTCTGACAATACAAGGCAGGATTTATTTTTCGAATTTTGAAACTATTTTTTAATTTGCAAAAATTCCCAAAAGCAATCAGCCCAAAATTACTTGTTAAAGTCTGCAAATTAATTGAAAAGGCACCCTGTCGAGGTATGTAAGTAAGTAAACAGATTGTGTGTGTGTGCATAGTTGTTTTTCTCTCAATAATTCATCGAGTCGGGTTCAAGACACTGTTTGTGCATCGAGAGAAATTCATGGCGAAGAACCTGCGACTGAACTGAACTCCCTGTTGCTTTTATTAAATGGAATAGTTTTTGATTGAAAAGGACCACCCGGGAGGAGGCAAGATGGTAATAAAGAGAAAGTTCGGGTTAGTTTAAGACATTATTGCGATACGGCCTGCCCGTCTCATATTCCTCGCAAAGTGGGAGCAGAGCTTGGCAAGGTGTGATCAATTCATACGACGACATGTTTCGGCATCTTATGCAAGCATCGTTCTGCTCCATGCATGGTAAAAAGCACCCAATTTGTCTCATGTTTACTCAAGGTGTTTGTGCCCATGTACACGGCACATTGTAAAATCACACCAATGTTTGTCCTGCATTTGTGAGTTCGTGGTGGAAATAAAGGTCGCGGGATTACGGGTGGGACACACATTTCCTGAAACTGCAGCGGGGGACCGAGGCAGGAAAAAATAATCCAGGAACCTGGCGAGAAAGGAGGAGAGAGATTGCCAAATAAAAGTGGATGATGCATATCAAAACACAATGAGCTGAGAGGATCTTTCACTCTGAAATGCGACCGCTACCAGATCACGTTGTTAGCCTGGCATGTTTTTTATGCCACGGGACGACGAGACGAGGGATGTGGTGACATAAAGAAATTCCTGGAGTGAGACTTCGGTATATGTAAAATGGGATGGTTGAACGGTATACGTATGTGTGTACCTACTCTCCGTTCCAGATAGCAAGGCACGATTTTTGCGTAAAAAAGTTGGCTAGTCGTTTAAATTTTTTACACGGTGAGACATGTAGCCATACGGTATCAATTGACCCCTCTTAAAAGACTATGTGCTGTACAAAAATCATCTGCCTTGCTATATGGATCGGAGAGTACGTGTGGATGAAGATGCAGTGGCATACTCTCTGTTCCAAATAGCAAGACACGATTTTTGTGCGGCATAAGGTTTTTTCAGGGTATTTCGCGTGGGGTCAATTGATACCGTATGACTGCAACATGTTTCTCGGTGCAAGTAATTTAAATTAGTAGCCTTTTTGTGCTAAACAAAAACCGTGTGTCTTGCTACACTGGACGGAGAGTACGAGTTTTTTTCACATTCTTCTTCGGTCCCCAGTTGGTTGGTTGGTTGGATGGTGTGACACCCGGCTTGGCTCCTGTCATAATCCACTTTCTCAATTTGGGGCGACTTTGCAAAGTAAACAAACCGTTTCCGGAAGGGAGAGTTTTGTTGTTTCTCAACTCCTTAATCTTGGGCTTAGAATGTTGTGATAGCAGCAGGAGTTCCGTCCGCGCGTGGGTATCTGGACGTGTATGTATGCATATGACCATGAAATGTGTTTTCATCCCGTACTAATTAATTTATTCTCCTCTTCATGCTTGACAGAGCGGATGGGCAGTAATTATCAGGGTGGTATGCATACATAAATATGTACACAGTTGCAGTTATGGGAAGGAGTAAATACACCAGGTTACGACACGTGAGCTAAGCAAATAAGTCGCATTTTTACCCCGAACCAGAGCTTATGTAAGCTTAACCCTGGTTAAACTTATCCGATCGACTTGAAACTAGGGACACATTTAGTACGAAGAAAATGCGAAATCTGTCATATTATCTGTCAAATTTGTCAGTCAATCAGAGTGAGCGTGTGAATATGCTACCCGTGTAGGTGATTTTGGGATGACACTTAAATTATAATAGATTTACAGGCAATTTTACCCAAGGTAAATTTAATTGAAAGTCACAAGATTCCAATTAGCACATACTCACGTGTAGCTGACCACGCATTACTGCATATCCAATTAAAACCGTCTCCTGACTACAATTCATTCCCATCTTAGCCTTCATTCCCTTAATCCCTGACCCAGAGAACGTCACAATTCATTACAAAGTAAATAACAAGGTCACGACGCACAACCCTCTCGAAAACTAAGACAATTCAATTATTATCCAAACCTTAACGAACTCAGACATCGATCCAAATCAGCCTCAAAACAGGAAGAAAGCAGTACAGAGCGGAATGTAAATATTAGACTAGCACCGCCTCCAGCAGGACACTAAAGAAACATATTTGTGACAAATGATAAACAGTTTCACAAGAGACAAGAGACAACATTTTCGTTTCCGGTTAAGAGGCGCAGCAGTTTCACCAGAAAAACTGCCAAAATTGAGAATTAATCTAATTTATTACATTTTCTTTTGAGTTCCTCCTCTCTCTCTCTCTCATGACTGGGCATGATGATTACATAATAATACGACCTAACGAGGAGCAGATCATATTAGGGAGAAAGATAGGAGTGAAAGCACTTGACGCCGTCAATCCGCCGAGCCAAACTCGTTGCGAAAGTAAATTAGTGGGAGAGAGAGAGCGAGTGCTTACCTCTCAAAATTACTGGGGGTGAATAATAAACTAGTGAACCCAAGACAATAAGTAATGAACGTGAGGCAAATAAGTGGGTTGCAACATCCCAAAATGTGCATTCACTTCTACTTTCTCCATCTCTCACTCTCACTTTTGGAGAACTCTGCCTCGCACCACTTTACCCAGCTCTTCAAGAGCATCTCGAGAGTTGAAAAAGGCTGCCCGAGAATTGACTAGCACCAGGCGGGCAGACGGGAGGAGAAAGTGGCGGCGGTGAAAGTGAAGTGGAACAAAGCGAAGAAGACGAGAAGGATGTCAAGAGAAGGAGAGAGGCCATAGGCACAAATGGGAAATTATGCAAACACATCATCATTACACAGGCTTCCATGTCGTCCTCCTCCTCCTCCTGCTGCTACTAATCCGTTTCATAAATATTTCAAAGAGAAATTTCAAATTCTGGAAAATGGGCAAGTTGCATAAAATGAGAATGAATTGTGCATGAAAGTTTTACACTCGTTGGGTAACAATTTTCTTAATGTAATTTGATAATGGGGATGACATTATCATTTGAGGTTGAGTGAAATAAAGACTTTCTCTTAAATCGCGGCGCATCTTTTGGAGGAGAAAGTATTGGTGATTTGAGAAGAAAAAAGTTAAGGTTGAAAGGATTTTCTTTCCTTTTCTTCTCTTGTCTATTTACTCGTGTCATCCACATAAAAATTGACGTCTTATGACAATGGCCACTTTCTCCCTGGAGAAGACAGGGCTAAGCTTTCTCTGGAAAAAGTAAAGAAGGATTCATACCATTGGTTTGACGTGTAGTAGGCCAAGCAGTGGGTGACGTTAAGGGGGCTGGCTGGCTACCGACTTTGACAGTAATGTCGGCGTAGAGTAGACCAATATCGGCATCAGCAAAAGAAAAGAAATCTTTCCATCATTCGGAGAAAGCTTATTTCCCTTCTGCTGACTTTTGCAAATTGTGGTGGGTGAATATTACATTAACGACCTTGTGTTCTAGTGGAGGAGATAATTTCACATCCAAGACCCCTGCTGATGCTTCGTCTCTGTGTGTGTCATGTATGTCGTGACATATCGCGGCACCCTTCATCACTCGAAAAGTTGGAGAGTGGAAGTAGAAAGAAAAGTGTTGGATTTTGACGTGTAAAATCAAAAATG
This sequence comes from Folsomia candida, assembly GCF_002217175.1. Taxonomy (NCBI): domain Eukaryota; kingdom Metazoa; phylum Arthropoda; class Collembola; order Entomobryomorpha; family Isotomidae; genus Folsomia; species Folsomia candida. Next base: position 156,438 of record NW_019091252.1, on the reverse strand, counting down.
TTTCTTGGAGGGGATAAAATGACGAATATTTTGGCGTCTTTCGTTCCGATTTGAGACATAAGATTCATGAATATTTCATCCATCACGGGAGCACAATATGTTCGTATGTGTGGAGATCTGTATGATAGGCAGAGGGCGGCTATGTATTTATTTTCAACTTTTTCATTGGATGACGGTCCAACAGTTAAACTCTGTGGGTGTGTTCCTATAGATCACAAAAAATTCGAAATATTTTTGCATATTGTTACAGATTTCTTGGTTTTAAGACATATAAATATATTTACAAATATTTTCACAATTATTTGAAATGCGTCCTCGTAAATATTTTGTAAATATTTCAACGATGTGAGATAATTGTTTTGCTCAAAGAAATTCGACCACAAAAAATTCATACATTTAGAAATCAAATTTTGAGAAAATTTTAGTTTGTATGTTGCCTTCAAAAATATTTCAGCGATTTTTCGTAAATACATATCCGCCCTCTGACGATGGCTGCTCCGATGTTCGATAAGATGAATCTTGTCACGGGAATATAATTTCCAATTTGCACACGTGATTTCAATATGATTTGAAACTAATAAGAGCATATGCTTACATTATGGATTGACTAGAGCAGATAACTGACTTTGTTATCAATTTGGGCATGGAGCGTGTAGGAAATTTGATTTTGTCGTGATGCTAATGGCTGCTGTGACGGGTTTGTTGGTACGAAGACGGGTCGTATTCATGTCGATCTCGAGGGAGAGATGACATCTCATCTTTGTCCACCCACTGGATGAAATTAGAAACTTTCTCCACAACCAGCACTGAGAAAGAGAGACTAACTGTCAAGCGTGTGATGGATAGATCTGGGTCGAAGTAATGTGCTTAAATATTTTTTGAAGCAAAAAGAGCAATCTCCTTATTGTCCTCGGAACACAATGATTTGATTGATGGAATATTTTTCCGAATTATTCGTCCAGAACGACAAGATCTATCTAAAGTGGTACTGAGAAAATATTCTGTTTAAATTCGTTAAAATGTTGTCAGACATTTTTTTACCTTTATTTTGCATTATTTTGCATCATTACATAAACAAGGTATTTCAGTGAAATGAAATAAATCTATTTCATTACAATTCTTGACTAGGATTATAGTTTCTCAACCCTTTCATTACTGATAATGGAGGTCTCCGAGCGCATGCTCTCCGATTTTGAGCAAAATAGTGTCAATCGATCTCAAATTTAATTTATATGCAATTTGCAGAAGACATTATCTGCCAATGCTCAGGTTTGACGAAGATATTTGCATCTGAAGAGGAGAAAATGCGTCAAATAGTTGACAAATTTTAATTATCCTAACTTACTGTGTGTTTTCTCCTCTTTGGATGCAAATATATGTCTCGAAATCTTCGATTGGGAGCTCGTGTCTTTTGCAAATTGCATATTAAATAAATTTGCGGTTATACTAGTTTGGCCAAAATCTGAGAGCATACGCTGCGAGACCTCCCTTGTTAGTCGATGGAAATTATATTTGCGAAATAAATCCCACAATCGGATCATCAACTTATTATTATCATTATTATTTCTCCTTTTGTAGAGAGACTCCTTTTTGCTAAAACTTAATTTGTGAACTTGTATGTTTCGCGAAAGACTTGCAAAATCCTCTGCTCTCGAGCAGTTCAAAGTATCCTTCAGAAAGCAACGTAGCCCGTCTTTGTCCTATTACGTATAATGTAATAAGCTTTTCGAGACTTGCATGCACAAGAGGAGCGGATTGCGATCCAATATCATTGGAAATTCGTAACTTTTCATTACAGTAACAAATACGGCTTCATTAGTTCGATGGCATTATTTCCTTCGCGATTTCTCATTTCTTTTCTTGCTCTGCTTCCCCACAGCACAATGAAGATTGGATTTCAACCCAATAATCTTCACAACTGAGGGAAAAATCTCTTTGTAAAAATTGAATCTAAATCAAATTAAATCAAATCCAACCCATCCAATTTATTTCTCCTCGATCCTCTCGCTCTCTCTCAAAAAAAGGATGGAATGTTCCAAAGAAAACAAGAAACATTTCTTTCGAAAGGGAGGACACAGCCAGCCCTGTCCCCCAGGTCAAGGTCAGGGTCAAGGTCACCCGCAGCACCAGCAGTCAATCAGCTATGGCAGCTCTCGAAGCCATCAACAACCACATCAACGCTCCTTCGACATGATCTCAGCTGCACCTTCGATCACATCGTCGTCTTCTTCCACGAGTCGGGCTGGCGGAGGAACGCGCAATCTGCAACATGCAAACATTGAATTTGACGCGAAGCAGTTGCAAGCACTGCAAAATCTTCAGAATTTACAAGCTCTCCAAAATCTGCAAAACCTTCAGATTTCTGGGAGAATTGCGCAACAGCAGTTACTCCAGCAGCAACAATTGCATCAGAAACAGCAACAATTACTGCAACAACAGCAGCTTTCGAAACATGGCGTTGTTCAGCATGGAAATAAGAGCGCAATTTCCCGCGTGGGTGCGACCTCTGGAGCGTCGGGAAGTCTGGATGAGGCAGAAATCAACATGAATGCGCATCGCCGCTACATGCTCGCCCCTCGCCGGGCGAGAAGCGCGGAACGATTTGACGGGATGCGAGTCCAGTTGCAGCACCAGCAGTCCGGAAGTGGGAGTGGTTCTGGTAAGCAGCACTAATTTTTTTATTGGTACAATTTGTTGAAAGAAATGAGATAAATGAGATCCCACGAACAAAAAGTACGCCTTTTAAATCAGCCTTGAACTTGAATACGTTTCCAGTCATTTGATTTTTATGTGACTCATTTCACTTTCACTCCCAAAGTGCAAATTACTTATCCTCTCGTGGCGGAGGAGGCCTGGTGATTTGATGGTGTGTAGAGTAAGCTAATGTCGTAAAGCATCGAGATATAATGCGCCATTATGAGTTGAGAGTTATGGAGTCGTTCAAGTGAAAGCTGAGCATTGAACCCATGGGAGCTTGCATCTCGGTGAAAGTGCCACTTACACACTCATTCAGTTTTAGGGCAAACTTTCCCCAACCACCGCGACGACGAATGTTCAATCCTCCCAATTTACCTGATCGTGTTGCGAGCCTTCTGACTCATTCCTGATTCTGAGAAGGGCCAATTTATGAAACAAACTTATTCCACCACAACCCGCACCCGCACCACTGTTGAAAAGCAGATGGTACTGGTACGCGTGCAGCTGAAGGAACTGATTGTTACGTACTACGTATCACGAGAGATGGACTTTTATCTCTCTCTCTCTCGTCTGTCGGGATTGGAATTTAAGCCAAAATTCCTGGAATCATTTTCCAACTGGGGTTCTCACTGTTCACTCTTCAGTCGGATCGACCGACCTCGACAAAGACAACAATAACCAGTGAGGGAGAGAGAGAGAGGACAATGCATTTGAGCATTCAACCTTTTGTCTTCCATCCCAATGCGTAAATCCTTTGGTTGGAGGATGGTTGGTTTTAGGACTTTGTGCAGGACGACCGCAGCGAACGGGAGACATCACCAATTTGAAAAGAATTTCGGCCGTGTCTGCATTCCAATTGGAATCAAATCATTTCTGAAAATGGTCATTAGATTCCTATTCATTCGGACGCAGAAGAACTTGGCCCTGCATAGTTCCACTTCATTTTATGAATGATGGAATTTGCACCAGTTAGAATTTACGCCTAATCTAAATGAAATTTAGACAAAATATTGGGTAGAATAGAGTCAGATAAATACTGAAATTGTAAAAAATATCAAATTTAAGTTAAAAATTTGAAGCGGATGCAGTTTTAAAAGTTCAAAGTTTAAATTTCTCCCCTCCTCCAAGAGAAGAAGGTTATTGGGTTGCATTCATTTCTAGCTGAAGAAACTCCTTGTGAAAGCAATCTGGCGGAATTCAACCTTAACCGAATGCCCTTGCCCTTACTTTCTCCTTTGTAAACTTTCCTTTCTTGGTGGTTTGGTTGGTTAGTTGTTGGTTGGTTGGCTATAGGCGCGTATATAGGGCCTGAAGGTCTGCTTCACCACCACTTTCTCTCCATTTCCTCCTTTCTCCGACGACCGACTGACTCACGGTTTGATTGATACCTTTGATTTGGAAGGACGAAGGAACGTGGATTACTTCTCCATTTTTTACACGAACCATGAATCCACACGTGCCACCTTTGTCGAGGAAATATCTGAATATCTGGCTTGACAGATGAAAAATGAGAGGGAAACATCATTAAGGAGAAACCTCTTTTTGATTGAAGGAAAACTTGGTGATTGGATTCATTCGGAGTGTGTCCGCGGAATAGAAAATATTCATTTGGATTCATTCACGGGTGAAATTGCAATTCATTTTTCCACGAATTTCTCAAGGATTCACTTTATAAATGAATTAACTGTCATCGAACCTGCGTCTGAATTTTATCATGGTCATTAAATTTTGAAAGTTTTGCCCTTTTGCGTAGCATTGATAATCTGCACTGTTAAAAATGTGGTAGAGTCCCGGTACTGGTACTGATTTGGTAATAACTATTTGCCGGATTGGTAGTAGTTTCTTTCCGAGTGGTAAATTTTTAATTATAACACAAAATTCCTAAATATCTAATAATGCCCATTATTACCAGTGTCGGTAGAGACATATCCTCCAGTCAGTACTGATTTAATACCAGTTTTCTAAGACTACGCATCTCTACGTTAAATCGCAATATAGCGATTTCCAATGAGGATCAACACTTGACTCTATAATTTTCTTGGTGGCTACATTTTCCTGGAAATTTCCTCCTCCCTGGCGAGGACATGCCCGGCATAAATAGTGACGGAGGAATGAGCAGGCAGCGTGATTTTTGGCAAGGTTCCTCCTCTTGTGCAACATTTGGACTTTAATCGTATCGTAATCCAAGAAAAAGGATTTCCATCAAGCGAGCAGCTCGAGGCTGACAAGACAGAGCGACCCGACTGCTTTCTCCCACTTGCTGACTGGGGTTTCCCACCAGCCGACCAGCCAGGCACCATGGCAGGACGGAATCTCTTGACTTCTTGATGATGAGGATATCGATTTCAAAATTCGATAGAAACAGCAAATAAAGAGAGTGGGAGAGAGGGACCCAGACTAAATCGTGACTTGACTTGCACTCACTTTTTCTCCCTCCAACAAGAAGAAGAACCCACAACGGCGAGAAAGGAACCAGCCAAAAAAAAAAGAGAGGAGAAGACCTATTTACTAGAAATTGGATCCTGAGCGGTTTCGGATATCGGGTGAAGTAAATGGCGAAAAAGAGAAAGCGACTCAATTCCATTATCTCGAGAATAATGATCATCTCATCATTTCAGTATAATTACAGGAATTGTATCGGCGATGGTGGGTGGATAGGGGAGCGAATGTATTTTGGGCAGGTTCAGTTTAGTAAAAAAAATCTAGTGGGGCATGCCACTTTCGTGAGTCAGTCAGTTTTACACGTAGAGATCATAATAGGTCCACAGGAGATACCCGAACCACTGAAAAAGCGGTGATGATTTGGGTCTAATTTTGGTATTTGACATTGTTGTCCCACTTTTTGAGCTGGCAGGAGCCGGATTTAGGATTTGGTTTCACTCAAAAGATTTGCCAAGTTCGACACAGATAACGATCTCTTCAAATCTATTCAGTCCTGAATAGGTTTGGGATCGTTATCTATGATAATTACGTATCTATTTATGGTAGAGATGCACACACAATTATTTGCAAGCAACCGATACATATGCATGCAGAGCAGCGTGACATAATGGATTCTAAATCTGTGGTTTCATACAAAGCCTCGGGGATAAAATACGACATGTCCTTGGATCACTTTCCCCATCTCCGTGCATTGTTTAATCTTTGTCAAATTATGCAATTCCACATTTCTCACTCACTATGCTCCCCTCGTTTCATAACTTTTTACAACCTTGGTTCCTACTGCTGTTAAAAGAGCTCAGCCAGCAGCAGCAGCAGCCAGTCTCTCGTCATCATTACACGTCCTGATCTGAGCATAAGATAGGGGGAATGGCGTCTATTCATCAGTGTAGTCTTGCAAAATCAACATCTTCCTTTATCCCGTTTATCCTCTCCCTTCATGAAAGGGAAACTATATAGATTTTTCTATTTTTCTTATTACAACATTCTTTTTTCTCTTAATTTTGACTAAAAAGACCGGATCCACCCGCAAAAAAGGAGTAGTGCTGCTTTATTCCTTTACTCGTCCTCTTCTTGTACATATATTTCCTTCTTCTTCTTGTTCGAGATGTTTGGTTTAACCCAAATTCAGCTCGGCCGAATCGATTCTCAAGTCTTTCCTTTCATACGTAAAGTTTGCTACTTGTGTATCCACGTAAAAGTCGTGTGTCTAAGGACCGTCCTCGTCGAGTTTGAAGAAGAAGGAGGACGAGGAGGTAAAGAATTGAAGAGAGTGAGAAGTTGCCACTTTACTTGGGCCTCTGTCTGGCTTACAAGGGAACCTTAAGTACTGTCACCTCTCGATTTCCTTCGGAATAGCCTTAATCGACAGATAATTTAGTGAAACAAAAACTTTGTCATAGAACATGCGGTGCAAAATCGCGTTTTCGCGAAATATTTGGCGAGAGCTGCACCAAAACCTGCCATTTGCCCAATGCTTTTAACATAGCCACCAGCCTTTCGAATGATGAAATGAACTTTATAGAATCTCAATAAATTATATTTGTACCCGTCCGCGTAATTTCAGCCAGATCACGAATATGCAAAAAATGATGCAAAGATTCGCAAATTTTTTGCAAATTGCGAAAATATAAAAATATCCGCAAATTTGAATTTCTTCGTTTTTTTAATTCAACAAATTGATCAGTTTAACTGATATAAAATATACTTTTGTCATTGCAAAAAATTTGCACACATTTTCAAAAAATTGAACTTCGCAATTTTTCATGAAAATAAATTAAATAATCTATTTTTACGTGGTTTTCGTAATTATTTGTGGTATTTATTTTTACAAGTTGCAAAAACTTGGTGCAATTTTATAGTTCAATATGTAGAATTTTTTGCAATGTTAGCATGTTTTAATTGTTCAACAAATTAGCTTTTTTTATTCGCTCATACCAGCATATATGATAATTCTTAAGTTTCTATAAAAAGCAGAATTTAAAAATTGTAAACTTCAATTTTTTGCAAATTTTTGTAATTTTTTGGCAATCAGAAAAGTATACTTTATATCAGTTAAACTGATAAATTTGTTGAATTTAAAAAAACGAAGAAATTCAAATTTGCGGATATTTGCATTTTTGCAATGTGCAAAAAATTTGCGAATCTTTGCATCATTTTTTGCATATTCGTGATCGGGTTGAAATTACGCGGACAGGTACAAATATAATTTATTGAGATTCTATAAAGTTCATTTCATCATTCGAAAGGCTGGTGGCTATGTTAAAAGCATTGGGCAAATGGCAGGTTTTGGTGCAGCTCTCGCCAAATATTTCGCGAAAACGCGATTTTGCACCGCATGTTCTATGACAAAGTTTTTGTTTCACTAAATTATCTGTCGATTAAGGCTATTCCGAAGGAAATCGAGAGGTGACAGTACTTAAGGTTCCCTTGTTAGCTGAGCCTGGTGGGTGGGTTGGTTGGTCGGTGGTGGACGGGTTATTGGATGTTTTATTATGTGTGAGGGAGGCGAAGGAGGGGGTGAGGCAATCACGAGGAGAAAGTTGGACAAGAAAAGGACCACGTTTCTTGAATCATTCTGCAGTAACGAGCCCTTTGCATCCTCCTCAGAAGAAGAATGGGTCCTTGTAATATAGTGTAATTCGTTGCGGAGCAATTTCCTTGGACAAACACCCACTTTTTTTTCACATTACACAAGATCTATCGCCCAATCCCAACTGTTCACACTGTAGTAGTGCTCACTGTGTACAACGTATGTACACACGTATGGATGGAAGTATGGAAGTATGTACACAGAGAGAGAGGCATTCGGCCTGAATGGAGAAGATCTCACACACGAGAACAAACTTTCTCCCCATTTTCACCACTTTTTTCTCTGTTTGCTTCTTCCCAGGAAAGTGGGGAGTCTATTCCATAACAATAAAATAACCGGGGATGGGCATGTCGTAAGTTAGGCAGAGTAAATCTTGCCCTCTTTATCCCCTCCGATAACCTTGAGCTTGACACGTTGCTCATTTCATAAATTTGGAAAAAAGGAATAACAACAAGAGAGAACTAAAGTTTTCGAGTGTGTGTCCTATATGCATCTAAATGGCTGGGCTTCTCATGTAAATACGTACGGATACATGACACGAATCGGATTACGTACTTATCTACGATGCATTTTTATTACGACACACGTAACATGTCGTAAGAGTGGATTACCATGTACATACAACTGTGGGTTATGAAAGTGTGAAAATGACACGAACGAACAAAGTCTCGACTTACAATTAGTCTCTTGTCATCCTCTCACAAAGACTGAACTTGAATCGAAATCGGACTTTTCGCATGGGGGCAGAGGAGACATGATGATGAGCAAAGAGTGAATTTATCCGGACAAAGGGAGCACTTGAACTTTCACTAATTGGACTTGGACGACTATACAAACTTTACTTTAGCACCGTGTACGTATTTACTACGTACAACGACGGTATCCTGCAGAGTGAAATTTAATATGAACATCTACCCAGGAACAAGTATTCTCCCGGGTTTATAGTTTACATTATTTAGAATCCTTTCTCCAAAGGAGAACTTGTTCCGAGAATGGATCCAATACCTAACCGTTTGTGTAGCACGTATCCATCCAGCAGCAGATGGACGGACTTCTTGATGGCACTCGTACTATTTTGACGTGAGGTTGGAGGAATTTTGACATCGAGTTAAGGAACACTTTTCGAGTTTCGTTCCTTAGTTGAGCAACTTTGGGCGATAGTTTTGTGTTATGGAAAATTTTTAAGTAAAATAAAACACTGCGGGTTGGATTGGATGGGCAAACTCGTTTCGTTTAAAAATGCATGAGACATTTAAATGATTTCACTTTTTGAGAAACATTTTCTCCAGACAAAGTTACTGATTAATTCAAATTCTTTACCATCTATTAACAAGAAGGAGAGAAATTCTAAGAAATTGTAATTCTTGTTTGGAGATGGAAAAATAAAATGGAATACGTCTCACAGTGGAGAAAGTATGCATGCATAGTGGTAGGAAAGAGTGAGGGAAGGAAGGTCGTCGTATCGCCCTCATGGGAATGCGGACATCCTTCTTTTTAATTATTTCTCCATCCGGAGAGAGATCAGTCTGTCTAAAACTTCAAGTCGTGATGGGCCATAATCATTCTCAGTCCTTTCACTTAGCTCTTCTTCTCGTTTGAGTGTAAAATTAACAAGGAAAGTGAACTCTTTTTCCCCAGGTGAGCTGGCATCCTTTCTCGCCAACCCGAATACGATGGGACGATCCTCCGTTTCCAACAGCAGCCAAGGAGGCGAAGAAATCAGAAGTTATCGTTCCCCAGCTCTTCGGCAATTGGATAACACGTCGCTACCCTCGTCAGCGGCAGGGTCTCCTCTGAACCCGGGAGGGACAAACAATGGGATGAGTGGACCGGTCAACGTGACTCAGCAGCCGCCACCCAGCAATGCACCCGGGGTCCGAAGACCAATCCCCATTGTGGGCGTGCCCGGTGGGATTATTGGCGTCAAGTCTAATCTTGACTCGGGATATCCGTCTCCGCCACCATCTTATACGACGGCAACGGCTTCGTACACTACGGGTGGAAATGAGGTATGTACATATGGCGTTACTAAGATTTGCGTATGCTATCAGATTTGATCAAATTAGTGTCAATTTATCACAAATTTAATTCATATGAAACTTGCTAAAGACGCAATCCTGCAATGGTCAAACTTGGTAGAGATATTTGCATCCGAAGAGGAGAAAATTGGGATAAGTAAAGGCTAGTGTAAAATTTGTCAAATTTTTGTCACGTTTTCTCCTTTTCAAACTTCTCTACCAAACTTGAGAATTGCGAGATTGCGTTTTTAGCAAATTTCATATGAATTAAATTTGTTATCGAATGCAACTAATTTGGCCAAAATCTGAGAGTCTATGTTGAGAGACCTCCATTGTAAGTTTATAAATACGTGTACAAACAGTGCAGTAAGTAGCTAAAATGATACTCATTTAGGCTCGGGATCCTCCCCCGTATCATCAGGCGATTGCATCTGGAGGGATAAAGCATCCCCAAGCCCTGGGCCGCCCAGGAGTTAAGGGATCATCGTCATCTGGACTGGTGGGGAACAATCGGTACGCCACGATGGGTGGGCACGGCCACACCCATTCGTCCGGCAGCCACTCCCTCAGCTCCACTCCGACGGGCAATCAGGGCATCAGAAGCGTCGCTTCGACACCAATCTTCCCAAATATCGACAACTCTTGTGGGTGTCACAAGTGTCAGGTAAAAAAACACGCATATTTACCATATACATCCATTCTAGCGCAAAAGTTTTCCCAGTGTGAAACATTTTTAACACTCGAAATACATCATATTTCCACGTTACACATTTCACGCGGGGGTGTTGCGATATGGTATGCAAATCTCGACACAAATAAAATATGACGCAAACTTTCTCCCGTTTCGGGATCATATCCGTGCAGATCACCCGCTTACTTACATCGCTCCTCCACTCTCGCCCATAAATCCACCCAGACTTGTAAAAGTCTTCTCAATATTTGTGTCAGACTTATGAATGAAGTTTTTCCAAGGAGGCGACGTCGAGAGAAATCCAATAAATAAATCTTAAAGATTTTCCCCGTGATCCGAAAGGTTTGGATGATGTATGACGGCTGTTTTTTAAGCACGGGTTGAATCTCTGGCTTTGAATAAGTAAATGAAGTCAGGTCCTTTACTTAGTTCCCGTCTGGTAACTTGTAACTCCGACACAAGTTGTGAGCCACTGTTGCCACCAAGTCTCCGTCGGAATGATAATCTGGATATATTTATAGAAAACTTTTGAACGTGCACGTGTAGGCGGACATGAAGGAACCTGATTGAATTTTATGAGAACTTGCTGCAGGATTCATATCCATGTCAGAACAGCCAGAAGTGAGCATCCACACTGAATAGAAAAGATACTGGGAATGAAAAACTGCTGAATTTTTCATTTCGTGGGAGGATTAATCAATTATCGTTACGCATCAGCATTACAAGAGAAAAGTTTGTGAACATATTTTGCCAACAGGGCTCAAATTTCGGGGATATTTACGAAAAATTTTACAAGGCTGGGATCCTAATTTATCGCCCAAGCGAGGATATAGGATGAGGATGATGATGATGGTGCAAGTTAATGAATATTATAAATAATATCGCTTCTCATCGGTCCTCCATTTGGTTCAGTTTACAGAGGTGGGCAAAATACATTGGCAAAATATAGTATTTTGAACTCCGTTCTTCCCAGAAAACACAAAAATCTACGTGGAGAAAACAGAAGTCAGTCGAAAATACAGTTGTTTTTTTAATAAATTAACTTTTTATCGCTTCAAAATTTTTTATTCATAAAAAAATGTGAGACCAATATATTTTGACAGCGATACAAAGTTAATTTCTTTAAAAAAAACTGTATTTTTGACTGACTGCTGTCTTCTCCAAGTTGATTTTCGTCTTTTTATGGGTGAAACAGTCCTGGAAATCCAAACGCTGGGAATAACAGACCTCAAACCACTGCATTTTGACCCAGTATTTTGCCCACCCCTGGCTGGCAGTTTGAGTCTATAGGTCTGCGAACTCATCTTTCTCTCGTGTAATGCATGTGACATTTATTTGGTTTTGACACAGGAAATAACTTGACGTATAATTTGACGTGACCACACAGCCCTCTCTTTCACACTAATGACACACACCCTGGACGTGATTTCCATTCAATTGCATTCACACTTCTGAGAAGAAGGGAGTGAAAGTCTGCACCACAATTATGTTTGTTCAGTCATTCATTCACAGTTCACAGCGGCGGTGGTGTTGAGTAACCCACCACTAATTGAAGGAGCGAGCGGAGAAAGTTCGACAAAGCCTCGCGTCCTTATTTATCCTACATAATATTGCTTTTCATGCCAAGAAATAGATTGACTTTAGTGGAGAGGTGTGAGTGAAAGTGGAACCACAGAATTTCCACCTTCTTGATTCGTCCCATTCATAAATAATGATGTCACGTCACCCAAGTGGGTGCGAATCTTGATGCGAATCACATACATTTGTCTACGTCGGACCACCAGGGTTGGCGCTATGAGGCTGGGTGTCACATACTTATTTCTCGTGTAACAAGAGTAACTGTGTATTAATGAGAATGCGAATGACGTCAATTTGTTAATTTATTGAATTTGTGTAAGTCTATCACGTACCCATTTCCAAAAATTGTGCACCTATTCGTGTATGGTGAACTTTATGGCAAATTTGCATGTCACTTCCAAACTTGACCCCCAGTATCAAAAACATGACAATAATTCGTCTTTTCCAAGAATAACAAATTTTTCCTAAATTTATTGCAATAGTTTTTTGTAATTTTTTATTTATTTATTTCTTGTCATGTAGATAGAATTTGAAATGAAAGCAAACTTTCCCCCAGTTTTGACACAGAAACTTGCGTGTAATCCAATTATATAAATATCAATCGTGTCGTGTCATGTGACTTTTATATTTTTAGAAGAGTATTGAATAAACTGGTGTCAAATTCGGTTTAAAGCTGGTCGATTTCATGTAAACGAAAGTGAAATGGTATCTTCTTAAACCTGTAGAAAGCAGGATGTTTTTTGATATCAAATGCAATTTTTGTTGACAAAGAATATCCGGTTGTGACACTTTTTTAGCGAGAGAATAGCACATCAAATATCCTTCCCGTCCCATCCACCCACACGTCTCTGCATTTTTTTTTTGCTTACCACCCGTGACACGCTTTCACCTCGCTTCTCTGTAGCACGTGAAACAGGAAGTTGCTTCAGTTTTTGGCATTTTCACACAATTCCAATCTCATTCGGTCTGATCCATCTCCTTTTCCAGCGCTATTCAATTTCCACTCTCTTCCATTATTATCAAAGTAGATTGGTGTCAATGCCGAAATAAGTGAGGAGTGAGTGGGTGGTCCGGCAGAGGGGGGAAAGCGACAGGCGATGAATTCACAAATTCTTTGTGTCCATGTGAAATCTAGGCTAAACTAAACGAGCCTCGCGGTGGGGGTCGGACTCACAATTCTTTCTTTTCAATTTTTCTCTCTAACAAAAAAAACTAGATGTTCTAGTATTCCATTTCATGCACTCTAATAAGAAGTAAACAACGCAGTAACAAATTTGTCTCCGATGTAGGTTACGATTTGGTATACCGAACGGTTTATGGTTTTCATGATTATCAAAAAGCGGATATGTATTTACGATGAATAGCTGAAATATATACACGTATATTTAATGTTTTCGAAACCGCGTCAAAATATCTATAATATATGTGCGAAAGAAGCATTAAAATAATAATTTTCGTAAAATTTGTATTTTTTAATCGAATGCTCTGGATTTTTGTGGTCCAATTTCTTTGAGCAAAAAAAATTCGTAGTACATCGTTGAAATATATTTTTTAATGTATGTATTTAAAACAAAAAATATATAGGGGAATCCACCCACAAAGTTTGACCATTGGTCATCATCAAATGAAAAACTAGAAAATAAATGCATATCTGCCCTCTGATAATTATCTCAAAACTCATATTTATCATCCTGTTGTGTGCCATTTATTCCAGCGTATTATCAAGTTTGAGTCTCATGGAAAATTAGGTATTATCAACCGGTAGCAAATCGTTAATGGCCACAACGATGAAAATTTCGTTACATAATTTATCATGCACTCTCCACTTTAAAAGGACGATACCTTTTAACCTTGGTCGGGTAGACTGCACGACTGACTACGTGCAAACCTTTGCCATTGGTCATTTCATTGTACAATCATGACAGAATTTATTGAACCAGTGGAACTTGCGAGCCTGTACGTAATTTAATAATCTCAATCCGGAAACCAAAACACTCGTCTGGCTCGTTCAACGCAGCACTAAATTATGAAATCAAGGACAACATCTGGATTTCCTTTCATTTCAGGTTTTCTTTCCAAACTCAACGCTCACTTTCACTCACAGCCAGAGAGAAACATCACAAAGTCGTCGTATCCACCTAGCAGGATGAAAATTCTGTGAAATATGTACGACATTTGGCCGGAACAATGTGTTTGTGACAACATCAAACATGCCCTCTTTGTGTTTAGCTTATTGTGCACACTTGGCTTTTCTCTGCTAACTTTGTTAGACGCACACGAGCAGAAAAGCTGTTTGAATTTAGCATGAGATTGTAACCGTAAATATATCAAAATCAGAAATGTGAATGATCAAAGAGCGACATGATGACGTGAAAAACCGGATGACAGGATGTAAACTAAAAAGGCTTGTTTTTTTATGCTTGGAAAAACTTGTATACATTATTTCGTCGCAGAAAGTGATCTGCGACTTGACAATTTACACGGAATAAACAATTTTGTCATGTTTCCATCAAGTCAGATTTCTTTGCTGACAAGGTTAAGTAATTCCGCAGCATTAATCTGCAAACAAAAAATGTGGCGCGTGTCGTCCTTCAGGTACCCTCAAAATCGAAGTATGCAAATTAAATTAATAAGTATGTAAAAAAATGGTTAGAAAATTGTAGGGTAAAAATTGATTACATATAACGGGACATTGTACATTCTGATAATAATACAAAATTACAGCCAAATTAAGAATAACTTCCTATAATTCAATTCTGGTTTCGGAATTAGTTTGTTTTCTATTTCGCGTATGGCGTGGCTGAGGCAAATTGCGAAATATGGTATGCATAGGGAATTAAGTGGACCGGAAGGTGATCAAATTTGTTTCCACTTCTTCTTTAATAAGGAAGTGGGCAATGAACGAATCGCAGTAAACGCAGGATAAATTGAGCCACGTGTCATCCCAATCAACCTTTACGTGGGTGGCACACATACATAATATGAGAGTTTATGACCTTTACTTAAGTAGTATTAAGCAAGACGATTGATCCTGCGTCCATGAGAAAGAAAGGTTGTTTTTGGGCACAAACGCTAAGAATGGAGGTCTCTCAGCGTATGGTCTTAGATTTTGGCCAACCTAGGATTAATCGATCACAAATCTAATTCATGTGAAATTTGTAAATGACGCAATCTCCCAATGGTCAGGTTTGGTAGAAATTTTTGACTTCAAAGAGAAGAAAATGCGCCATAAAGTTGACAAATTTTACACTTTCCAAATTTACTGGGCGCTTTCTCTTCTTCGGATGCAAATATCTCCACCAAACGTGCCCATTGGGAGATGTGTCTCCTGTAAATTTCATATTAATTAAACTTGCGATCGATTGACACTATTTTGGCCAAAATCTGGGAGCATACGCTGGGAGACATCCTCCATTGTCAGTAGTATTAAATTGGATTCTTTCCATTCATACGAAACGAAATCCATATCTTCGACGAGGCCTTGGGAAGAGAACAAAGGGAAGAAATTAATCCTTATTTGGACGATATTATTACTGTATGGCACAGAAGATGTATACAATAATAAATACACCTGCTACTTAATTAAGAATCAGGAGAGAAAGATTACGTCTTGACACAAATAGAATTTTTGTATTGTCTCAAATAACACTATACACGTGTGTACTTTCACTCTTTGAAAACTGGTATTAAATCATTCCTGACCAGAGTACATATTTTTACTTTACCGACACGGTAATAACGGGCATTACCGTTTAGTAATGTTGTGGTAATGAAAAATTTACCACTCAGAAACAAACTAGTGCCAATCTGGTAGGAAATTATTACCGAATTAATACCAGTACAGATTATATATGCGTTTCTACCAGAGTTTTAGCAGTGTTCTTATCTCGCCTTGAGTGATTATGGATTTCAATTGTTTCCAACTTTCCCACCAGATTTCCTTGAGTATCTACATGCTCGCCCCATTTAAGGAATGAAATGGATTGTATAATCGCCGCTCTTTTTTTATTGGAGAACATTACGTTGTATAATGTCCCCGAATCGTATGTCCCCCACCCGTCCACGGGCAAAATGGGCAAAAAAGAGTAGAGGAATTGAATTAGAGCGAATTCACCAATCAACCTTTTCTCACTGGCTTTCTCTTTACTTTCACTTGTTCCACCCGACTTGGGAAAGATCACGCTAATTTCTAGAAAAGTAGCCTCCAGAAACCTTTACATTCTTGGAAGGTAGATTCTTTTTCTTCCTCCTCGAGTTTTTTTTGTTGGTTGGTGAAAGTAAAACTTTGCTCGTGAATTGCATCAAATGTCCCGTTTCCGAGGGTTAAATGACATTTCTTTACTACTTACTTTCCCTCAATTTACCTCCCATTCAGTTTTCCTCCAGTTTCAGGTGTACTATTTCTTGGGGTGGTGGTAGTAGGCACGTACCTACGTTCATGGGGTTAAAAATCACGTCGCGACAGATTTTATCAGCCCTTATTAATCATTCATTGCCCTCTTGTGAGGGTAGAATATACATAATTTTTATTGCACTTACCTCGCAGGAATCTAACTTAGTTTTTGTGATGATACAGTTTCAAAGAGAAATTTCATCTACTTAATTATGCGTTGTCAGTGGGTATATGTGGATGCCTGCAATCCTTGAATCTGCCTCGTCCGGTGTGTAACTACAGGTTTTTTTTATGGCTTTCTCCGATTTTATTGCTGCCGACAAGCAGCTACCGGTACAGACACTTTCTCCTCAACTATCTCCAAAACCACCACCACCACTTTCTCCGCTTTTCCTTCCTCTGTGCCTCAAAAATAGTCCGGCAGGAGCTACGAGCCTGGCCTTCGACTTTTCTCTTGTAGATTCGACAAGTTTGGCCAAGTTGGCAAAAGAAACCCATTTTATTATTGCATTACTAGCTTCCCAAGAATTTACGTGATCTAAAAGTCCGCCGACGTGGGAGGTAATCTAGCAAAAATGTGGGAACACTTATACTTTCCTTCATTCACAGCCCCCTGTGCATCAGCGGAAGGAGGTAAAAGTTGGCCAGGGAAAGTAGTTCTAGGCAAAGTCAAGTGCACCAAGTTTTACACGGCGGACGTACGAGCGAGGGAAAAACTTTTAATGCAAAAACCAATAAAAATCAAAGAATTTATGCGGACAAACAAACTTGCCGGCATTAATATTATCTTATAATATTATCTTGCAGGTTTTTTTGGGCGAAATTAAAATATTAAGTGACACATTGTCTAATTTTGCATTTCAGTTGCAAGGACGAACTCATGAGGGCGATTATAACGATGCAGTCTACATGGAGAGCCAAGGTTGGTCATTTACAAGGTTTTATAAGCATGACTCGCCAAAATGGTCAAAATGAAAACATTTTTACTCATTTTTTAGCTCGGAGAATTTGTTTTAAAATTATGAAAGACAAATTTGTAGTGAGTGAGTGAGTTGATTAATAGAATGGCGGTGAGGTTTTAATCCTATTTCGATGAGATTAAATTTTTCTGAAGGGTTCTTAACCTTGAGATCTCCTCCGTCAAAATCTTATCAAATCTGGAGTGTACATTTTTTCTAATTGGCAACGACCTGCTCTACAAATTTGTCATCCAGCATTTTTAAGAAATGATTAAAAATGTGCTGATTTGGACACTTTTGGTGATGAGACATCGAGTCCTACATTAAAGCATTAAGTCGTACCAAGGGCATTAAAAAGTGCAAGTTTTTAACTCATTCTCCTCTAATTTCAGCTTTTCTCATGCACGAAATAATGGTAAGTGACAGACAACAGTCCAGGATTATGAACTCCTTTATTTTTTAACCCATTCATTTTTATCTACACAGACGGACGGGATGGCGTTCTGCTCCATCGTTTAAGCAAATTGGATTACCAAGCAAGCAGAAAAAAATGAACGAGTTTCACAAGATTCTCAACTTGTCAACTTATGCACGTAACAAGGGCAAGATTTTTCTCGTAATGATGTATGTACACATTTATGTACATATACTAACAATCAATTAAAGCATGGTTTGCCAGTTTTTCTACAAGAAATCTGTCGAATCATGTTCTTCTTCTGTACTTTCTCTCTGAAAGTTTACTTTTCCTTCAAGAAAGGGGAAAAATAAGTATGTACTTTACGTAAGTTTTAAAGAATAGAGAAACATGCATGCATAAGCAACTTTTTAAATCTAAATGTCACAACAATTTGTCAATGTTACGTATGATGAAATGCAGTATTAGTTTTCAATTCGACGCACGAACAAGTTCTTTCAAATTTTCAGATTCACCTCCTATAAGTAAATATGCCATATATTTACCTGATATAACTTATTGCACAACTTTCCCCCTGAATTTTTAGCCTATCATCATCAATTCTCTGGAAATACGTATCTGTCTGCCGAATTTTAAGCCAGTGTAGTGTAGTAGATACTTACAATGACCAAAATTTGGGATTAAGGGCATGCACGCATGGTCGACTCGCTTCCTTCCCTTCTCCCAACAAGAGAAGATGGGTATGAATCGGAACTGCGACTGAAATGTGTACCTCTGAACGCGTGGGTTATCCAAAGATAACATTTTCTCACTCCGTGCATACTTTCTCCCACACGAATTGACACCTGAACGCACAACAATTTGATATTTCTAAGATTTTAAAGTAGTTAAAAATTAGGACGAAATCTGTACTTGCCGACTCTCATTTGTCACGTCATAGAGAAGCGAATGGTATAGAGAACCCAACTCAAACTGTGAAACGATGCGGAATAATTTGCTCGAAGTAAAGAGTAAGAAGGGAAAGAGAAACGGGTGGAATAAAGTCTGGAGAAATTATGCTTCTCCTCAGTGTAAGAGATTTGGGGAGAAAACTTTATTGAACTGGGCTCAATAAGTATGAGACGAAAAAGTGGGTCTACTACTTGAATAATATGTATGTAAAGATTAGTGATAAAAATTGCAAGTTTTTTATAGAATCCTCCTCTTTCTTTCTTTCTCTCTCTCATATGTGTCCTTATCATAATCATCATCATTTTCACGCTCGTCATTACTGTCATCATCTGAGTCGACCCAATCGACCTTAGTTGAAGGAGGTGATTTCATTTCTTCATCTCTTCAGCCCGTGTATGGATTGGATCAAGTCCTTGTGTGCATGATGAAGGATGGAGGAACTTTCTCTGCCCGACCTTAATTTTATTCCATCCATCCATCCATCCATCCACTTTCTCCTGGCTTTCTCTCCTCTCCCCTCCTTGCTACCTTGCTACCTCGCTTTCTCTCTTAACAGTCTTGTTACGGTGTGTGAGTAGTGGTTCGAGAGGGAAAGTGGTGGTGGGCACGGCTCAGCATAAGTGAGTCAAGCATCAAATCACAGGCCCAAGGTTGTCTCTTTTTCTCTCTGGGCCAACTCTTGGAGAGTGAGCCGACATCATCGTCTCATCGGAAAGCAGGGCGAAAGTGGTTGTACATATGTACGTAACGTACGTAGCAAAAGCAGTGGCAGGCAGGCAAGTCGGCTCATTTGAAATATTGATTCAGCCAGAATATCTTAGGCAAATTGTGTCTGCTTTTGTAACTTTGTCTGTTGACCGAGTTGTCGGAGGAGGCAAGTCAAGACAGGCAACTGTTGGTCCAGTCAGATGGAAATCTAGGGCTAAACATGGGACTCTGCTGAGTGAGTGAAGCAATCAAACGGTTAGGGAGGGATGGAGATGGCAGGGTTTGGGCTACGTAATAAGGTTGGTTAGGATACTTGTGTTAGGAGAGGAGTAATTTTCTTGCCCGTCTTTCTTTGTGAAGGTGAAACTGACGGAGTGAAGGGAAGGTTGTGGATTTTGACTTTAAGCTTGGATTGAAAATTTGAAAATTGATGGAAAGTGGAATCGATTTCGAGTGATGTTTGATCTGTCAAAATACTCCATGACGAAGGGAATACAAGAGTTGCACTAGGATTGAGTTTGTGCTTCGTTTAGTGTAACAGGTTTAGGTTACTGTTTTCTTGGAGAGAGAGAGAGAGAGAAAACTCATTTTTTCAACTAGATTTTGTTGATTTGTTTCTTGTTTCCATTCTGGAAAGTGAAGCGACATGTCCATGTCAGCTAGTAGAGAAAAGGGAAAATGGTTGGCTCAGTTTTTCGGAGGAGAGAAAGTTCCAAATTCTGTCCAACTATTCATACATATTCGTTGTTGTTCAACTTTTCGAATGGATTCATGCTTGATATTTGTAGTTTCTCCGAATTTTGAGGAGGATGCTGACACATTACAAATTACTATATTTTGTGCTGTACTGCACGGCCTACTTTATGATATTATGATTAAAGCAATTTCCCTCGCACAGCGTGATGTAGATTAACATTATACTCCAAGATTTGTGCTGGATGATGTACAACAACAATTTTCCCCGAGCATTATGTATAATTGAACGTTCCAGCACTTTCACCAGGCTAAATGACTTTCTTCCCCTGAAACCGTGCCGGCCTCAACAAATCCCCAACAAATCCACCAGTCTAATTACTTTGCTGGCTTTAGAGTCACAGAGAGGAGGAGCATTTACTTATTTAATGGAAGTGCACTGAAAAGTGAAAACAGACCGTGGGACAGATACCTACCTGGGCTAGAACTACGACGCATCACGAGATCGATCATGGCTTGAGATGGATTTGTTAACGTTTGTATGAATTCATTGGGTTTGATTTTTAAAGGGAAATATCAAGATTCACGAACTTCTTGCACGTTCTACTTGAATTTATTCATAATATTGTTTTTAAAGTCCGGGTATGGTGAAATTACATAATTTTTCTGCATAATACTCTTATTGATTAGTGTAATTTTGACTTCCAAATTATGTAAACAGCATTGTTACATAATTCCAATTAGTAAAATCGTAAATTGGGAAGGAATTAGCAAGAGCAAACCCTATTTATTAAGTCTATGAACCAAGTGCTTGTCAAATGGAGGCTGAAAAGCTATAGGAGAAACACAATTAGGAACTTTGACAAGATATCATCATCCAAAAATCACCAAAAACACATTGGATACCTTAGATTCTGATTATGGATTTTATCATATCACGTGAAACGGAGTTACATAGAAAGCTCTCTTATGTTAAGTGGCATTTATGCCATAAATCTTATGCAACTTCACATAAAACCCGAAAAATCACAAGCTCCCGAGTTGACAAACGAATTAAACTAAGGAATAGTTATTTAGTCTTTCCCTTCTATTCCTAAATCAATGCACATTACTCAAAAGAGTAAATTGAGACAAGTACATTACCAAAGTTTTGACATTTAGTAAATTGAGTTTTCCACCCAGAAACCTTGACTCACGAGTAAAACGCAGCGCAGCAATGAATCGATCCCTCTCTCTCCTTAATCTGTCAAACAAGCAGGAGAAGAAATTTAAAAAGTTACGCTTACGTAACCCACATCATCCCATTCTCCCTAAACTTTTGTCACCTGCCCGAATTTTCATTACCTTCACATGCCACGACATAAGAGAGAGAGAAAAAGGGATAAAGTTATCCGGATAAAGTTGCGTGACTTGATTTTCCTTTGTCTCTCAAGTACATGTTTAAGTGGCTGACCACAAAACACTCTTTCTCTCAAAATACTACTTCCCCCCATTCCCACGCACTCAGAAAACCCGTTCTATCCATCTTACGTAAGGGGTCTTCTGTTTCACGTCAGTCAATTATCATACGTGTGGCTGCACTTTCTGTCCTGGCAAAGTTTCAAGAAGAAGACTTGCTGAAAGGAAAAAGTGGTCAGGAAGGAAAGAAGTTATGAAGAGTAAGTGGTGGGATTGCATTCCTGGGGAAAATTGTCAGGAGGATAAAATTTTAACCGACTTTTGTGTGGACATACAACGTATTCCACTCTTCTTCGGACTCGTATAGTCTCTCCTGGGGAAGGGGAGGAAAGTTTGCTGAGTGAATTGTGAAATGGGTTCAGGTCAGAGAAATCGGGAAAGAGAATCTTAGCAATTTAGCAGAACAAGAGAGACCAAAGTTTATAAGTTGAATGCAATGCAATCTCTTTTCGCAACATTCAATTTCGCAACGCATACACATCTTATCGTGCTTGCATACGTAGGGGGAAAGTGAGTGAGTGAGTGAGTATCTGTGTCGTAGGGACGACTTTATTCCACTTTTCTTCCCAGAGAGGAGTTGGCTGGGTTTACGCAGGAGTTTATTAAGTAAGTACATCCATCCACTACCTGAGGACACACAATCGTGGTGGTGACAGTGTGCGAAATGTCTGAAAGTACGAAAATGGTTAGAGGTGAAATGTGGAGAAAGTTGAGATGCTTTCACAGCTCGGGGCACACACGCGTCGAGGTGTTGGTGATATGGCTTCGTTTTTTTATTCTGGAGGTGTTTGAGCTGCGTTAAGTAGAGAGTTGGAGTAGATTTTGTCCCGGTATGTGTATCACTTTGTGGCAAATGCCTAAATGAACGTGCCATATAAATTGTTATCTCTGCCTCTATTTTGTCCACTTAAGTATGTGCAACCTTCAAAAGTTGGTTGTTGCTGAATGAAATATTTATATACGTCAGGAAGGAAGAAGGGCATGGAAACTTTAACTTTGTTTCCTCCTCCTCCTCCTCCTCTAATCATCCACCCACCCGAAGGACCGGGACTAGATGAAAGCTTTATTATGTACGCGATGAGTAATATTGCATTTGCAAAGTTTGCCTATACTAAATCCCCGCAGGTTGTGAGGAGGATGATGATATTAAACCCAAAGATAAACCGTTTAGATTAGAGACATTAGTGCGAGTTATGGGCAGCTGTGTGAAACTACAACTTTGCTTCTAAACAGTTTCGACAAAATAATATTATCAACTCGACCCAGAGAGATGCGATGTGATGAGAAGGAGGTAGGCATAGGCTGCTAAAATCTATACGGTTTAGTATCATCACGGCAAATTAGACCAAGGACGAGGCTCTCGTTGGGTGCTGTGCTGGGCTCTTTAGAAAATGCGATTAGTAACTGTTTTGTAGCGTTGTGCATTGTGCCCGATGATGATGATGAGTTGCTTTTACCACCACACAATTCACGTCTCATGTCCAGAATTTAATCCGCCGAGAGAGCTTGGGTGGTGGGAGAGAGGATACAATGGAAAGTGTGGGTGGGTGGGTGGTATTTGCAACAAAGCAACAAAGTGCAAAATTTATGATGGGGTTTCCTGCAACTGGTACGTACATAAATATCAGAGTTGGTGAAAGTATGTAATCTCTAAAATTTGCACATATCATCCCTGTAAAAATAAAGTGGAAGGATTTTCTTGCTTTGTGGAGCTTATGTAGTTCTGATAAATGCGCAGTTTGAATGTCCACCATTATTCCACGTAGAGAGAGGGGATGCTATTTAAATATATTAATTAAACAGTGAACCAACGATGCATCCGACCAACAGCTTATCTTCATTATTAGTGAGCATACATCAGGCAGGAGATAATTTTCTTGTTACACTCGTCTTCTCCTGACTAACGAGGTGGTTTCATTTTCATTCCTCCCCGGAATTACACACTCTCTTGACTTTCATCATTTCCTGATAATTTAAGAAATTGGATTACATTTCATTTAAAGTGAAAGTGAAGTTGGGGGCAAGTCGGCCAAGAATGTCATCTCATTAAATGATTTATCCTTCCTTCTCAGAACCACCAGCGGCCTGCTCAAGTTCTCAGAGTTATGAGACATTTTTTCCCTTTCTCTCTTCTCCACGATGATGATTATACCAACCAAAGGATAACATAAGGGTTGGACATGACGGCGGAGAAAGTTGTGGTTCTGGGACACTCATTCCGCAGACCAAGCACTTTGTCGGCATGGGGAAAATTGCAATTAAAAATTTTGTACGATTCAAGAAGAAGAAGAAGAAGAAAGAGGAATGAAATTGCACATTTTTTGCTGACCCAAGAAGAGTAATTTGGAGGCAAGTTTTGTGCGTTGGGTTGGCCGAGAGAGAGATGATAAGGTATGGGAGAAGGAAGACTAATAAATTCTACTGTTTTCTCCCAAATGCTCATGAACTTGAAGTCCTGCGACATTTGGCATCACGATCTGGATCTAGATCAAGTTTTCCTTCTTCTCTTTCTCTCTGCTAACTCTTTCCTTTGTGGAGCGAGATCTTTAATCTTTTACGGATTTGTGGTTTGTTGGCTACAGTAAAAGAAGACCTGACTTTTGGCTAGGTTTTTGTGTGCGGAGGGAGAAAATGATTACAGTCTTAGAGGCACGCGATCTGATTTAGGGTTCCGATTAATAAATTATTATCCTTTCTTTCCTGAAAATTTTGGCAAAGTTTAGAAAATAATGAGAGATCTGGTCCAAAATGTTATGTCGAGTTCGAGTGGGGTTCTTTAGAACGTAGTTTTATTCTTTTGTAGGAAAAACGACATGAAAGAATTTCTCTTGCTATGGATTGAAAATCTGTGTCAAAACTTTCTCCTCTTGGAAAATTATGTAATAGTAATTAATTTGAGATTAATTATTGAACTGAAAATTTTGGAAATGACTTGCATGATTCGTGTTCCGATAAGATATATAAGATTAGATTATAACAACGTACGTAACAAATTTTAAGTGGAGGTGTGACCACTTTGATTAAAATTCCAATATTTTCGGAATTGTGCACTGCTTAATGTAATGTAATGTAGGTAGCAAAAGATAATTGCATTAACATTTTATGATTGTATTTAATTAATTAGTAAATAGGATTTACTAATTTAGAATTAGTTTAGAATTATTAACTTAACTTTTCAGTGTAACAAAGAAGAAGAAGTTTAATGAAAGTTTGGGATTACGGGAAATGTTTAAATTTGTACATACAAACAATTAAGAAATTTAAGAAATGCATTCTATGTAGAATAGCAGAACGGAGCTGGAGCTGGTCTCCTATTCTGATAAGTTATTATCGAAATATTTAATAGAAATTGATGTGTTAAGTAAGTACTTAGAATTAAAGTAAAGAATGAATATGCAAATGCACAACGAGTGGGCAAGACCGTGAGAAACAACGCTGTGACAGATTTGACCAAATCAAATTATTGGAATTATATGGATTTTTTGTAACGTGCGTACCTTATCTTATTGTTAATTATTTAGTCGTATGAGTCAAATTGAGATGTATAATATTTATAAGTAAATAGCCAGACTTTCCTTTCCACGCGACTTTCTTTTCCAAAATTCGAAGCAAAACTTTACCAACGTGATTTAGGAGGAGATTTTTGATACCTTGTCGTATCCTACTACTACAATCACAAAAGTTCAAATCAGAGACTTAACTATGCTAAAAATACAACTCTACAAGGAGTGAAAGTCAGCCAGTCAAAATTTTCAGAATGCCGAATTCAGTATTCATTCACTCGCGCATTCGTACCGTCAATTAGTTTGTGGAGTTCAACCTCGATAATATTTTGTAACAAAATTTTAAACAGGCAACAAAACAAAATTCGCTAATCAGGAAAAAAAGTATTATATTCGAGAATGATTGGATGAATGGAATTACATGATCGCCAATTTTGTGAAAATTTATGGCGATGGTTATTTGTCAATCACAATTCAATTATTGAAATCAGATTCATTCATCTCTCTCTCTGCTATCGGTATATAAATATTTACTAAAGTACATAAACCAATATTGATGTTTGATACCAAAATGCAACTGTCAATGTATTGATAACAATGTAATGGCTATTTTGAGCTGTAGAATTTAATTGTGTAATACCACGTATTTATGCACAAGCTCGTAGGAGAGCTTGCAGATTAATTGGATTCGACTTATTCTCATGAAAATGAGTTTGAGTTAAGCCAGGATTTTATTATTATATGGATATAAAGCTTATCAAGCACTGATTTACTTGAAGAAAAACAACTTGTCGGTGCTACGTGTGCATTCTAAATTATTGCCAATTGATTGGTTAATTGTATAACTTATGTAAAAGATATTATTCTTCTTGGTGTACAACTTGCTTTGTGGTTGTTGTAAATAAAATCTCAAATGAAGAAATATGATACCGATTGCTCATTTTCTATTAACGCATACTGAAAGAGATACATTTAAAATGTAAGTATTTAACTAAACGATATTTTTGTGTTGACATTGCTATAAAGCGCGATGACAAATTAGAATGCTAACAGTTCGGAAATCGTAATATCACGAATACTTGTATTAAATATATATATACTTATAATCTACATTTGTTGCGTTGAATTTCCGTTCCATGTCGCTTTCTCTTCGTCCGAATCTTCCTCTGTGTTGCGAAGTCTGTGGATATTTCCGTCAGTGCTTTTTTTCCTTGAAAAATAAAAATGAAACTGTAACATTTGCAAAGAAAATCAAACTAGTTCAAAATTAAAATATGTATATTTACCCTTCTCCGGATTTGTTACTGGCATTCTTCCTATTTCTTAACTCTGCTGCTCCGGCAGCCTGGCTTTGATTAGATGATCCGGCCGTACTTGAGGAAGGAGTGTCTTCAGCACCAGAATTACCAGGAATGGGTCGAGTACGAGCCGTAGTTGGTCGTTGGTTTGTTGGTGGAGCGGTTGGCGTTGTCGAAGTACCAGAGGAAGGGAGGGCTCTTTGGAGTAAAGAGTAAATAAATGTAAAAGGGATGACCAAATAGCTCACAATTAGTGAAATCCATCTCCCTATTCCAGATCCGCCACCACCGAGAGATGAAGTTGATCCGGAAAGCTGTCAAACAAAGATAATTAATGATTATTCTACTGCCAGTTTGAACTACAGGTTCATATTTTGGATTTACGGGTAGAACCAACAACGCGGCTGAAGGAACAAGGCCGAGGTCGCGTAGTGTGGAAACATATTCCGCATTAGTAAACTGTCGGCGTGGGTAGGCGACGGAGAGTGTAAATTGTCTGTAATATAAAGTAGTTGGAGCATTGTAGTCGGCACAAACAATCATCGATACAATTAAATACATATTTCCTCGCAAATAATTCTTTTTTAAAATAAATATCCTACCTGAATGGTAAATGATTGCCATCCAGCAGAAAGGTACGAACATCTCCAAGTGTGACACTAGGTTCAAACGCATGTGAAATAGAGGATCCAGACGGTAAGCGAAATTGAAGTCGGGCCATGCCACTGTAATCTTTCGGAGCTGAAGCACCTGTTCCTAACCCGACTGGTCGAGACCCCGCTGGTGGCGCAGAAGAAGATTGATCATCTTGAGGGGGCACTGGTCCTTCTTGTAGATAAGAAACGTTCGATCTTGCATTTCTTGCAGCTCTATCCTGAGCAATTTGTTCACGCAATCGTTGTCTCAATTCTTGGTCATCTTTCTTTTCCTTCTTCCTTTGCTCAACCAATTGCTTGGCTTCTTGCTCATCCTGCCATCGTTTCAGTTCGGCGAGACCTTTGCCCATATCACGGCGCTCTCTTTCTTTACGTTTAACATCCTGTTAAAATTAGTTAACCTAGTTAGTTAATAATAATTCAATCAATTGTAAAAATTAGTTATTATTACTTCAGCCTCTTCAGCAAGTTTTTGCTGTCTTTTAGCTGCTGCGAGTCGTTGTGCCCTCTCAATCTTATCTTCCATTGAAAGATTTTCTTGATTTGCTGCAAATTCTGCTTGACGTACGGCTTCATTTGCATTTGACAATGCCTGGGCTGTCGCCGAGGTTCCGGCGGCGGCATTAACTCCGCCATCCGCCGCTACTACTGGTGCTGGTGGCGATACTTGTGGCGCAGGCGGAGCGATTGAAGCACTTAACGCAGAACAGTGACGAGAATATGCCGACTGAAATTTTACTTTTAGTTCTGAAGACGTGTGCGGAGTAGAAATGACTTCAAGTGGGGAACCACGATCCCCAATTAGATAAATAGACGGTGATGGGGCATTCGTATCTAATTGACATAACAGTATCCCGTCGTTCAGTTAAATAGTAAAATCAAGTATTAGACAGTACTAATTTTTTTAAATACTTACAAATCTGTGCAAATTGTTGATGCGATTCCGAATTTCCTGTGATTCGAATACAAACAAATTTTCCAGCATTCATGACGACTTGGACTTCTTCTCCACTCAGTGACGCTTCTAATTCTTTAGAGCTATCGTCATCTCCTGTAATTCGCCAAATATTACATTCATGTTGTTCAACGAGCTTTATTTATTATTTACTTACCAAAAATCCCTACACCAAAAACGGCACCTTCAATCTGCGCCTTCTGCACAGCTTCCACAATGTTTCCTTCAAACCACTTCATCCTCGAGGTGGGTGTGGTTGGATATAGATAATTACAGCTTTAAATTGCAAGCAATTATTTAGCTAAATTCCAGTCAGACTTTTGCTACGTGTCTTTCTTACGAAAATCAGCAGAGAATTTGACTTTCCCGTGGAAAGGGGATTCAGAGACACGTTTTCCATGCAAAATATAGACGAAGCTATCTTGCCAAATTTACCACAAATTTTCTATTTACCTAATTTAGATAACCTAATCTAACCCATTGGCAAATAGTGTCGAAATTTACCGCATATGTATCTATGATTTTATGTCTAGCTTCAGAAATTTCAAAATGCAATGATATGCAAAATTGAATTGCAACAAACAATTCGAATCTGAAACAGAAAATGTTTAATATATAATTTTATTCTTTTCATGGACATTTTATAATCTCTGAATTTCACAATTTTTCATAATTTATTGGGTATTTAAACAGCTTTGGCTGCAATTTAAGCTACAAATCTAACGTAATAAATGTCTCTTTTTCCTGGTCATAAGCAATTGTTTGGAATGGAATAGCAATTCATGCAAGTGAATGTGTTTGGTTTAATGGTCATCAAATCCTGGCATGGGAAAAGTTGATGCAAACGCTTCTACTTCCTTCTTCAGATTCTCCATTGATTTGATGGTCGCTTCATCCTTGTCCAAAAATTCCTTGAAATCCTTGAGCTTATCAGTTTTAGACTTGACGTCAGACGCAATTGCTACAGCCTTATCCAAGAGATGAATCACTTTTTCAAAGTCTGTCTCGTCAAAGCCGCGAGAAGTGAGGGCTGGAGCTCCTGTGGCAGAAAAATTAAATAATTCCATGACTAGTAATTGTTATACTAATGTTAGTGATGAGTAGTTATCATTGAATAAATTGTTCCAATTACCAAGCCTCAAACCGCTGGGCGTAAGTGCACTTTTATCTCCAGGGCACGTGTTCTTATTCGCTGCAAATCAAAAGCCGTTATTAAATAGATCACTTAATATCACTAATCACATAATTCGTTGATCCAACCTGTAATGTTCACTTTGTTACAAACGGATTCCACTCGAGCTCCATCCAATTTCTGAAATCAGCAAGAATCAACATGAATAAGCTCATCAAAAATTAATTGATAAAATAAAACAAAACCTTTGATCGAAGATCAACAAGAACTAAATGGTTATCAGTCCCATCCGAGACCATTTTGTAGCCAAGCTCATTCAACTTTTTCGCCATGGCCTTGGAATTTTTCAAAACTTGTTCTTGGTAAATCCGGAAATGGGGTTGCTTGGCCTGTTATAAATGCAAAATTAGTTTTAAATAAATGCAACATGGTGTATATTTGCTCATCGTGATATAAGTATCTGTATCATGTATTTACCTGTCGGAGAGCAACCGCGACTCCAGCAATGGCATGGTTATGAGGCCCACCTTGGAGTGATGGGAAGACGGCAAAGTTGACCTTGTTTTCCAAGTCGTAAGGAACGTCCTTCCCAGTCTTGGGGTTTTTGCGAACACCCTTCCTGTAAAAAAAATAAATATTAGTAATGAATAAGATAAAGAAAAATTTCTCTTTGATAAATACTAACCTGTAAAATATGAGACCAGCTCGAACACCACGGAGCCTACAATATCATAGATATTTAAAGAATTATCGTATTATCATCTTTCCGGTGGGAAGAAAACGTTCCCATTCTTGTTCCCACCAATCACCATTCAACTGTTTTCTGTGCACTCTTTTTTTGCGCACTTACTATTATTATTATTTCCCAATTGTTTCAGGTAAATACTTATCATGCATAATATTATTATTATATATATTTAGTTGCATGCCGCCGTAACATGACTTTTTATTTAATTGTTAATATAATATATGTGTTAATAATTAAGATGCGTGATTCTGACTCTGTTGAGGATTTTGTGGGTCCCTCTTCACAAAAGTCAAAACCTGCCACACCTTCCTCTAAAAGGAAGGCAGCTGTCCCTACTAGCAGTAAAGGCGAAGGGTCAAAGAAGAAGAAGGGAGATGACGATGCAAAAAAGGAGTTGCCCAGTACTAAGTAATTTGCCGACTAATGAAAACTATGCAACAATATGAGATGATACTTATTATGCATAATTTCCACAGGTTTCTCAAATTAGATTCGGATGACGAGGAGGAGGAAGAAGAAGACTTGTCATCGAAACGAGACTGGATGATGGTGGAGAGGAAAGCGGATGGAACACGATTCTCACCAGGTCAACCCACCAGCCCCCTCGAACGAGGATATGCCAATCGGGCGATTCAGTTGCGAGAGGACAGACCTGTGCCTGTGTGGTGGAAAATCACCCAATCGCTGGACACAAGAGGATGTCGGATAAGTCTGATGGTGTGCATAGCTTTTTGTATTTCATGATATTATTAGATCCACTAATTTATGACATGGTGTATTCTGGTGTTAGATGAAGGAGATAGCAAATTACGGCATTTTTATTGCCAATTGGCTCGAGAAGGGGATGATGAGGTTATGGGATCACAAGAGTCGACAACTTCAGAGTTAACCCCACTCACCCCGGAAGTCGTTACGGGAAATTACCCACCTCTCACTGCTGCCGAAAGAGGAATAGCTGAAGCCAAAATAATACAAGCTGGTGAAGAAGGGTTGAGGATTCCAGGATTAAAGTCTAAGGTGGTGTACTCACCACCAAATCAGAACCGGACGTATGGATTATTCTCACTAGTGTCCCTTGCTGGCTCTGGTGGCAGATTTATATGCGCAGTAATTAGTAGTAAGATTGTTTTTTATTAATTATCGAATTACGTAATTCGATCCAATTGCAAATTTCGTATCATAACATATTTGCAGACTGTGTGAGGATTAAGTCCACTACTATGGAGCCCATCCCGAAATGTGAACTACACAAAGGAGAACAAGTCGGTTTCGTTCTATGCCAATTTACAGATGACGCCAATAAGAAGAATGACGTCATCCTCCATGCGATTGCCTCTTTTACATATATTTATGGGGATGAAAAGGGGAAAAATAACAACGCCACCAGGGCAATCATGTCTCAAAATCTAAACAAAACACATTCAGGGTGGACAATTTACTCTGAAGAGCGAAAGTCGGCCAAGAAACCGACCCCAGTACTTAAAGAGCTCGAGACGCGTCGCCGCTATTATGATGAAGATGACGAGTATGGGCTGATGAAAGTATACGCAGCAAGACAGGTACTAATAATAATAATGCTGCAAAATATGTAACTTTTTCCATGTTAATGACTAATTTCGATACTTTTAGACCACCACCCTGTTTAAAATGCTCTTGTGGCCTGATACGACCATCAAAATAATCTGTCTCAACACCATGATTAACTTTCCCAATGGGGCATACAAGGAATTGGTAGAAGAGATGGACATTTGTGGATTAGAGTTGAAGATTCATGACAAATTGTCATCATCAGCAGCAGCGGCGTTGAATTTGGAACCTGCACAAGAGATTCCTTTCCTCCTCAGAGCAGAACAGGGTGAGAGTATTGAAGAATTGTTGACCAGAGGAAGACAGGAGAAGAAAGGGGAGAAAGTGGCTGCGTTATATTTTGTATCCAATACTTATGTGATTTATGCTGGCCAAGCACTCTCGGGTAAGGTGCATATGAAACAAAGCCCTTCCGACCCCGTAATTGACTATAAAAATAACAAGCCCCCCTCTCATCCTGACTACAAAAATGTCCCCATTGGACTTGTTCGTGAAGGAGAACGATACCGATGGGAATTTCATTTGCACATGTGTGCCCTGATAGCGTCCCTTTTACAATTGAAAAATAGCATCACCTCAAAAGATTTCAAGCCTCTAGGTGTGGGCCACCCTATCTGTATTAATAGGCAGGCCAATTCAAACTATGTAGATAAGAATTCATGGGGCATTATTAATGGTTATTTGATGAAAAAGTTTTCAGTCGCTGTGTATTTAGGACCAAAACAAATAATTGATTAGGATTTGAAATATGCTGTAACAGGATGTTTTAATGAATGGATTTTTGTCTATGATTACGTGAAGTGTGAATAAATGATTTAAGTATTAATAAATTACAGATTAATTGTAGATGGAATTTGTATCTCACGTCTTGTGGGTAGTCGTCGTCACTATGTCAGCATGGGGAAATGGGGCAGGAATAACGCCAGCAGCCACGAGCCCTGAATTATTAAAAAGCTGTTCATGGAATTTATCTAATTCAAAGCAACATAACAGATCGTTATTATTTTGCAATGCACTGACCAGAAATATGTGCCATATCAGCCAACATGATGGCACCCACGTCATCGCAAATCTGTCGGAATCTTGGATAATCCAGCAGCCTAGAGTATGCGGATGTCCCCGCAATAATAACCTTTGGTCTGAACAACTTGGAGTTCTCAGCCAAAATGTCGTAGTCGATCGTTCCAGTAGCCGGATTCAGCTTGTATGGCATGGACTCGAAATAGACGGATGTTGCAGAGATTTTCTTTTGTTCAGTCATGAAACCATGCGTTAAACTAGAGCATTACAGAAGGTATCATTACTTAGGTTCTTGAAAAATGTTTTTTTTTACTGGATTTTGTGCACTTACTGTCCACCATCAGGAAGATCTAGCCCCATAATCCTGTCATGAGGACTTAGGACTGACGTATATGCTGCAAAGTTTGCTGGAGAACCACTGTACGGTTGAACATTAACACCCCACTCTTCCGGATTCAAGTTGAATGCTTCCAAGGCACGTTTTTGACAGAGAATCTCAATCTTGTCGACAACCTCAGTACCACCTGCGCATAAAGCAGAATATTAGCTTATCACTGACATTTGTCGTGTAAATTATTATTTGAATTTACAAATCACCCACCATAATATCTGGATCCAGGATAACCTTCAGAGTACTTTCAACAAAAGAGAATAGATTTTTAAGATTTTTCTGCAATCATTATATTTTTTCTACACCACAATTAATTTATTCAACTTAAAACCTTGCATACCTTGTTGTTTAAACAGGATCCCATAATTTCAAGGGCCGCTCTGCTACAGAAATTCTGCATAAAACCGAAAAAATAATGTTATACTTAATTTCATAAGTATCTATTTTGAACAACTCTTCTTCCGAGTGATTCGTACCTCTGAAGCGATAAGCTCCAAGCCATTAACTTGGCGGATCTTTTCTTCTTTGACCAATTCCCACATTTCCGGGTCGTCCTGTGCTAAGGGTTCTTGTCCTGTCCATTGCTTCGCCATTTCGTTCAAGTTTCTTGCAAAAACTGTTGTATGCGAATTCTGAAAGATAAATTACGTACACGAAATTTAGTTTTTCATGTAAATATAAACTTTTCTTAAGCAAACTTTTCTTACTCAATAGTTGATACCTTATGCCCTACTGAACTACCGTGTTGAATAAATTGAAAGTTCGATAAATACCACTGGGCCTGTCTGGCGTCAACTACTTAAATTTAACAGCACCAAGTTATGCTACCCTGCAGCCGAAGGTGGAAGATGTAAGGAAGAAATAAAATGAAATTTGATATGAGAATGATGGTAATATTACCACCAGCCAGCAAGTAAATAAGTAGCATAAAATGAAACCAGTTTCATTAAGCAACCCATGAATTCTCATACGAACATGGTCCGATATTTAAGTCTGGTCTTACACATGTGCTACGCATATCATATTATTTTCTTCCCTTCTGCCATTTACACAGAATGAGATGTTTAAATTGCACAAGCAAATTGCTTGGTGAGTTGGTACATACGAACGAAGAAAAGAAGAGCCGGCTTAAATAAAACTTGTTTATTCAAATGACATTCCGAGAGAGATTACAGATATCTGGGCTGGAAGGAACTACATCACGAGTACCAATTGAATCACGAGAATTGAAGAAGTGTCACAAGTATGGGACAGATGTTGCAATGAGCAGCAAGTTCATACGATAAGATGATTAAGCAATCATGATAAGGTTTTAAATTTGACACAAATAATATTTGTTTGGATGCTTGAAGAGAAACACTACCTAAATTGCCAAGAAGTCATGCAGCGTGTGCGTCCCAGATTTAATGAAATGAATCAACAACTCGTGTAATTATTGCTGCACATAAAATGTTCGGAATAAGAATAATACACAAGTGAAAGCAAAAGTGAAAGTTAATAATGCCGTGAATGAAATAATTATGTGGCAATTAATAAAATTTCGTTTAACCACATAGATCAAATGAAAGTCCTCTAAACATGTAAGGCTAATTGCATGAAATTAACGGAATGATTTCAGTGGAATCGATAACATTGTAGGAATAACTTGGCATATTTTTTGCATAAAATGTGACGTAAAAGTGAACAAAGGCTTTTGTTAGGGCCGAGCGGGCAAAACTTCGTACATGTCATACAGAAATATGTTCGGTTAAATTTGCAAAACCAAACCACGGGTCTCTCCTTCAAATAAAACTAGTTTTATAACACCGACTTACAAAGTCAATTAAGTACAGACAATTAATCTGGGTACTTGTGTCGTCTTTGTCTCGTGGTTTAACACGTAAGGGTCTCACAAAATATTCTCCAGGCACGCTTTTTACTCTCATTAATTCTGCAAATAATAAATACACAAAAAAACTTACCAAATACTGTTGATGATAACTCGTACTTTGCCTCAACGTGAAGATAAACCTCTTATCCAAATTATTAGAGACTGCAGTAGCAAGTTGGTGTTTTATATTATTCGCAAGAGAAAAGAGTTGACGGAGAAGGGTCCTCTGCTGAGTTGACATTGCCACTTGTTGCTTCACTGCAAATACCGCGTGTCTCTTTTTATCTAATGATGTGGTTAAATTGCGAATATTATTGCAATATTTCACACTGAATTAAATTAGTTGGATATCAATTGTACCAGATTGTAATTTCTTAAAATGCTAATGATGATTAGTTAGTTGGGTTTAGATAGGAAGGGATGATGAGGAGGAGACGGTGGGCATGAAAAAGAGCATCTTCCAGAAAGGCTTGGCTTTTCTTTAGGCTTATCGTATAATTGATCAAATACTTAAATTAGTAAGTATAGCATTTATGTCATGACTTTGAAACTAGTTTATATTAACTGATACTTGTTGACATATTTATAAAGGACTTGACTTGATTAGCTAAGCAAGCACCATATTTATTGACTTGGTGTGTCATCATATATGCAAGTACATGTTTTTAGGGTTGATGTCATCATAGTATAATTTCTTATCTGAACTGAGAAGATATCCAAGTATACGGGTTACAATCTCAATTTTATGGAGTAAAAGTTAAGTTGTTATTAGTCAATCAAATCTCAGTATTCTTCCAGAGAGTTAATAGTTATAGTCATAGTTAGTTAGTAAATGATGAAGGAGAGAATGTTTCGTTGATTATGGTAAAACTGTTAAATGCATGCATTTATTTTATAATTTGTATTGACAGAGTAACATATTTACCGTGATTTGGACCTCGTTTTTATATAACTCGTACTATCAACTACCAAGATAGCTCATCCCACAGTTTCCAACCTTGTAAGGTCAATGAGTAGCAGAATGTCACCTATTAAGTTGAACTTGATCGTCGCATGTGACTCCAAAATGGGAATCGGGGTCAAAAATGATCTTCCCTGGCGTCTACGGTACCGTACTCACTTTGCTGAATATAACACACACAATACTAAAAAAAAGTTTAATAAAGATTAATAAAATTATCAACAGAAAAGAAATGAACCACTTTAACCGAATGACAACGGGTGATTCTTATGATTTGGCGAAACACCCGGGTTCGGAGAACAAACGGAACGTGGTTTTAATGGGGAGAAAGACGTATGAATCGATCCCGGAAAAGTTTAGACCATTGAAAAATCGGTTGAATGTTGTGCTGAGCAGAGATACGGAAATGTATGATAGCGTAATTAATTACTACACTATGTACCCATTTATAATTACTAATTGGGATGATGGCTCAATAGTTCACCCCATGAAAATATGGTTGCCTTCAAAAGCTGGGAAGACGCGATGAAATACCTGGAAAAGCCACAAATTCAAGAAGAGATCGATCAAGTTTGGGTAGTTGGAGGGAGCCACATTTATAAAGTACGTATAAGAATAAATTTCAGGATTATTTAGAAATTCTTGTGAAAATTCAGCTAATTTGATTGATTTGCAGATGGCAATGGAATCCCCATTTTTATACAGGATATATTTGACCAAGCTTGCGAAAGAGTTTGATTGTGATACTTTCTTCCCAGAATTTGATCCAGCTGAATACAAATTGGTCACGTAAGTCGAATTTTTCAGTAATTAATTAATTATGATGACGTAAAATATTTATAATTTTATCCCAGTGATCCGAAAGTGTCTCAAGAGGAACAGGAAGAAGACGGCATTCGCTATACGTTCTACGTTTATGAAAAATTGTAAAGTGCGAATAATGAAAAATATGGACATTTCTTTCGACACTATTTTATTGTCTCTCTACATACCGTCTGGATAAATTATAAATTAGTCCTATTTTCATCTTCATAATTTCAAATAAGAAATCATAAATAAATACAACAATATCAATGGAAAACGATATTTTTTCTCTGAGTTTATGAAAAATTAATCATGGTATAACAATCATAATTATCATAAGGGAAGTAAACATACTACACTCATATTTTAATTACCTTTAAATAATACAATACAATAGTAATTTAGATTAGGTACATATTTCTAATCTAGGCTATGAATTTTTGGTTACATATTTTTACAAGATTTCCAGTCTAGTGAGATAAAGTCTCTGGATACATAATATTTAGGTATGCATTAGTTCCCTCGTTAAATTGCTTAGATAACTCGTTTGTTTATTGATGAGCAGGTACGCATTCATTAATCATCGTAGTCTTTCAATTCCGGAAAATTTAGGTAATAATGATGCATAAATATAATGATGTAATATGTAATATCTTTCCGCATGACAAATAATAATAATAGTTTATAATAATAATATTTTGCAGACTGGAATTGGCAGTTTTATGTCATCCCACCATGAAAATTGCGGAAACCAACTTTTTAACCCATTTGCGATTCCGTATTATTTCAAAAACGAATACTCGAAAATTTAAAATTTATATTTAAGAAAATTATAAATATCTGTCTTCATAACACATTTGTTAAATTATAATCGGATCACAATTTTTCACAAAATTATAAAAAGAAAAACTTGCACCACATTTTTGATAACATTCGTCTAGAAGTTGAGTCACTTTTGTCATTATTCTCACTTTTTATCTTGGTCAGGGGGCGGCCCATCATCCGAATCGTCAGGTTTGGAATCTGACCAACCTTGCCTATCAAAAGTTTAGGTAAAGGTTATTAGCATATGACCAGCACGACCCATACACGGTAGTTAAATTAAATATAATCATAAATAATTGGAATTGCATGTAACAATTGGAAATGACTCGTAATGCGACAACTAATTCTAAATATGTAACTAATATACAGTATAAGTCAAAAGTGTTCTCTGTGTACTAATCCTAACGTGAGGCAGACTACGTTACGTAACTCTTATTGGTTTAACCTAGTGCTCATTGGTCCATTATTATTTCCTCTCGACGTCATAGTCGCAGTTCCGGAACTCCAATCTGCGGCTGGAACGCTATTTGAGTATCGTTTTGAACTAGTCTTGTTGAAAATTGGTAACTTTTCGTTTGCCTCGTTTGATAATGCCTGAAATTAATAGGAGACGCTTACTAAACAGTTCTGATAGCCAGTGACTTTTGCATGCGAGATAATATGTACCTTGAGATAAATTATAGCGTCAGTCCCGTACCCCTCGAAAGAGGTGACAATAAGATCCTACATAAATACATAATAAATATTTAGGCATTTCATTAATTAATTTTAACAAGATTCCATAAGTATGAAGTACTTACACCCTGGAAGTATCTGGCGTAAAGCTATTTAAAAATAGATAAAATTTTAGGATTATTAACAAGAACTTTTTAGAAATTTTATAGGTACGATTAAATATGTGCTCACCCTAGACAATGGAAGACCGTATCCGTAACCTGAATATAAAATAGAATACATGAAATAACTAATTACTTAAATCTACTTCTTTAGCATATTTCACAAAATATTACCTGCTAATGGTGCTGAATGACTCTCAGCAGCGGGCGGTTGGGGTGCAGTAGAATACATGTATTGAAACAATAAGTCTGTATTTCTTCGGGGGATGCCTCCACCCCGGTCTGCTATCTGAAATGCAAGGAACAATTGGTACAATCGTGTCCTAAATATGTTAAATCATGATAGTGATAGGTTACTTACAGAAATAGAAATATCTTCTTTGCCTAAAACAACCCTAGCTTCTACTGGAGGATACACAGTGCGTTCAGTCCCGTGAAACTCGACCACTAGAGAGGATCAGTTTTATTAAAAGGTTGCATTTTCGGGATAAAATATATTTAAATTATTGTGATGCGTACCAGCTCTTAAGGAATTTTTGAACAATTCAAATACCATGTGATAAAGATGAGAGGGGACGTAAACGATTTCTAATTTTCGATATTTCGAAACAATTACATATACAACTTGATGATATTGAAATGTTCATGATATGAACTTACTAATAGGTTCCCCATTAGCAATAGAGTTATGTTCTCGTACAACCAAACTGGGGGCGACGAGGTAGTACTGCTCACACAGAAAACGCGCATTTTCATAGGCGTCGTGAATTACGTCAATCACTTTACAGTGGGGATCTGATTACGGGAGCAATATACTTGATTAGATTAATTAATTCGTTAAAGATAATTTCTAAAATGTGAGTAACTTACCAATACTTCCGATATGGCGATGGCTAATGGAATTTGACTCTTTTCCAAATAAGAGAGCTGAAATAGATGAGTGGAATTTTTCATCAGTGGAATTTCGAAAAAAACAGGGAACATATTATTAAACTTACTGTGCTGATTAATAAGCATCCTGATGGAAATACGGGACATGTAAAACCTGTCGAGTATAGTATTGAATAATTGAGAACAATAATTGTATTGTAGTCATAATTAATAAACCGTCGAAAACAAAATGTAGCAAATGGGCGAAATCAAATGGGATGGCTTACGTCGCCTTCCATAAATAACGCAAAACCGTAAAAAATCGACCTTTTCGATTTACAATTAGTTCACATTGTCACGGGGTCATCGTAGATCGAGACGATTATTTGAGACGAAGATTCAGAAATCATAACTTCGACGTACGATGACTACTTGACAATGTGATTTACGTCAGTCGAAAAGGTTGAATTTTTTATTTGACAATTTTAGACGTTAATTAAGAGGGAGACTAACATCATCTCGAGCTACGTGGACGTGGTCCAACGAAGTCAAAGATAAAATTTTCGCATTCTGCAGCAAATGATGCATATCGATAATGTTGTAGCAGATTCTAATTAATTAATTACTTTACTTTGGCTACTTTATTATATCTATTTACCGATCTAGGAAGTACTGAATTGATAACTCCATCGCAGAATCCACCCTGTGGGAGTCTTTCAACTCAACCACACCCTGTGCCATAGTCTGCACCACATCCAAATGCCGGTTCCTTATTTTTACCAAAGTCTCGCAGAACCTAAAACAAGAACATTTCAATTAAAAATGCATTGGGCAAAAGCATGGAGAAAGTAATTAAAATTTATTGCATTAAATGGATTCCATTCTCTGATGGTCTAATTTGCAGTACACTTGGCCAATGAATAAAAGGATTACGTTTAAAGTTTCACGTAATCCAATTAACACATCTGCATCCCGATCCCACTTCCCACTCACTCGTGCATACGTATTTGATCCATCTTTTTAATTACCTTTTGAGCGTTTGTGCGTCATTCTCGGGTGTATTTTCAAATTCCAGTATCTCTTCAAAGCTCATTTCGTACCATTTTTCCACCTAATGAGAAAAACTGCATATTAAAACTCATAAAAATATACGAATGCATACATATTAACAAAAGCAACTTATTATGTAAGTACCAAAGCTACAGAGGGCATGCTCTGCAATTTTTCTGGAAGAAGGTTGATTTCTTTCATAATGTTGGCGAGGCGGACGGGGAGTTCCTTCCGTAGAAAGACATACGATCTGTTCTCCACCGCTTTTTGTCCTGCAAAACCAAGATAGGACACGCAAAAATTATTGCATCGTCGCATTTTCGAGTTATGCGCTGGGTGGGTGAACGTTTTGTGTTCAAGGCCGATTTGCGGCACATATGAAAAGGGGGTGACAAGGGGGAGGGCCTGATAAACCGGAATTTTTGCGTGACATAATTTATGGACGTTGTCAGTTTAGTACTTGTTCGCTCAATCGAGGAATTGCATTATTATGAACAGCTTTCACTTCAAAAAATTCAATTTACTCCATCCGGCACCGGCCTCGTCGTGCATTACAAGTCAAATACTTGAAATTGCATTTAGGGATTATTTATTTATCCACAACGACGTCAACGTCGAATTCAAGAGCAAATCCAATTACTCAAAAGTATGCTGAAGAAAGATGAGAAGAAAGGAAAGCTTCATGGAATCCGCAAAGAATGAGCCACCAACAACAAATAGTTTCATGAGCAAAGAGTTTTAATGCTTTCCTGTTGTTCTAATTCCTACAACGGAATTGCGAAATACATTTATTCACTTACGCTCTGGAAATGAATATCTAACTTCATTTATTTCGCCGTACTAATAAATGAAGTTGGCCTTGGTAAAGTCATAAAATACAGCGACTACTTGAAAAAAATAAGAGAGCTAGTTGAGGCATCTGTTTTGTTGGTACATAAGAACGAATAATTACACCGACAATAATAATATCGGCGATTTTTGCCCTTTTATTTTTGGATGTCACTGCCACCAAACATAATAATGTCATTAAATTTTGATATCTCAAATATGTCATCACTGTCACGTGATGATGGTGGATGTCCAGATTGCCAAATATATAATATCATTGCCACATTTGCAGGCTATGTATTTTTTATGATTTTGTTTACCGATTGATATTTTTACTGGTTTCGTTTCGTCAATCATGATTATGCATGTAGAATTAGGTGACCATCCCTAATTACGCAATTACATATATAAATAATAACGTTTCTGAAGGGAAAGTTTATGGGGTACGCTAATTGGCATATGTATTAATAAATATATATGTATATGTACATAGGATGGCTGACTGACAGGCACGAATATTGTTGAGATGGTGGGATAACCAGAGGTGCTAATTGGTTTTTGTTTACTCTGTTAATGCAAATTTTTGCCCGAAACTCGAATCATTATACTAATGTCATGCCAATCGATAGGAAAGCTCGGACCATTTTTTTGAACGAACCAGTTTTATGCAGAATATTATTATTGACGCTAAAAAATGAACCGCATGACGCAAAATTAATTATGCACAACTTTTTCTTATAAATAACCCTTCTAAGGAGGATAATGACTTACCAAAATCCAGAAATTGTTTCATGCTGAGTGGTGAAGGATTAAATCCCGAGTAGAAATCCAACATCTTTCCAAGTTTTTGAAGAACGCCGGTGACCCGCATTTTGCCGGATTGAATTGAAAAACTTTCTTCAGGGAACACTTTCACTTTTGGATAAGCACCTTATTATTTGAGAGTCGTCGTTTGTACCGAGTTTGCATCCGTGCTTTGATGACAGCCTCTTGTTGCCAACAAGTGGTTCGAACCCTAATGTGAGGAGATCACTGGTAATCACTGCCCTTTTATATCCGCCGGATTGGACCGACTGCTTCAATTCTTCTCCGCGTTTTGCTTTCCCTTCTTTTCTTCAGCAAAAGAAGATTCAGGTTGGATTCTATGATCCAACTTTTAATCAAGCTCCCATTCTTCTTCTGCTGCTCTCTTATTATTTTGTGGGTATCCAAGACTCCTTCAGTTCACATAATGGTGCTGGTAGAGTGATTTGGTAAAGTGGACCACCGTCAGTTCCTTGCTTTATGTGACCTCCGTCTGATTGAAGATGGCAAGTGGCATGTGACTCCTGACGGGATGCGCTGATCGTTGCAAAAATCGTTCTGAAAAAATATTCGGCTGATGAATGAATATAGGTTAGGATTATGAGTCGCAAAATTGGTAACGGTTCGTGTCATTCAGCTTTCTTCCGTTTCCTGCAAAAGTAAAGGTTACACATTAATATGTATATGTATGCAAAAAAGATATATATGTAGAGATAGGAAGGACAATGGAGTGGATTTTTTGTACCAATTTCGGAAGATATCAATAAATCGATTTTTTCGCCACTTATTATTAACCGGTTATGTTATGTGCTGGCACATGGTCCATTTCTATCAATCACTGACTAAAACAATTCGTACGAGTTTGCGTGCAAAAATTGAATGTTTGGGATCGATAACACTTTAATAGCGTGGTTAATTTTCGTTTATTTAGTTTGGCTCAATCTAATCTACATACATATACATAGGGTTCTACAGTTTATGAGATTGCAAAATTCTATAACGAATTTTGAATGTGATTATACGAATCTCAGCTTAATATTTATTTAATATGAATAAATTATGTATGTATGAATACATGAAGCAT
The DNA here is from genome assembly GCF_002217175.1 of Folsomia candida. Lineage (NCBI taxonomy): Eukaryota > Metazoa > Arthropoda > Collembola > Entomobryomorpha > Isotomidae > Folsomia > Folsomia candida. The sequence goes on along the minus strand of NW_019091252.1, from coordinate 113,623 downwards.
TCCAACCTAATTTTGCTATAGTGGAAACTTTTGATTTCGTGTCTTATCAAGAATAACGTCCCTCTATCTCCGTGTGTGGTTTACTGTACTGAATATTTTGTGGGTGGTAGTTGAACAAACATTGCGTATCTTATACATACATGAACTCGATAACAGTGAACCCAGGTAAATATTGTCATTTAATTTGACGATGGAGGAAACCACTCAGGAGATAAATCATCAATGCACAATGCAACAAAAAATACTTACGACGGAAAAAAATCAGTGCGTCAATAATGATATTTTATTGTCAATTACCTTAAACGGTGTCCTAGTTTTACAAATTTTTAAACTTGATATATTTTTTTATCTAGTACAAAATGACGATCACAATCACTTTACAATAAAATAAAATAAACTACACTTTTTCGCTAAAAGTGCGGCTTGGTAAACTGCCAACTAACTATACCTAAACTAAACCACGATGTTCGATACTAATTAATTCGTTGTACTCCCTGGATTCACAGCTTTCTCTTTTTTAGCCTCGTGTGGAATCCAGTACAATTACTAAATTCACTGATTTCCCGTTCATACTACATTGATACTAATCTTCCTGTAATTGGCAAATTTTTTATTACCCAATTTCACCACTGTTCATCTCAACATAGGAAAACACTTTCTTTAGTAAATTAATTATAGTGAAAGTCCAAATATAATTAAAAAATAGTTCCTTCCACTACAAAAAGGATGAAGGAATCCACATGTTTTTATCATGAGGAAGAGCAGACTGCGTTGTGAGAGAGGGGATCTCAAGGATTTTTTACAAACACAAATCCAATCCAATCCACTAAAATATACACTCAACAAAGAAATATGTATGGATTATGCTGCACGATACACGATACGACCACAACTAACTGCATAAATAACAACGAAGCCAAACTTGGAACGGGATATTTAACGAATGCGCAAATTTTATAGCTGTTGAATGGAAATAACCCAGCCAAACAAAATGTGCAACAAAAAACAATTCCGTTCTTCCAGTCGGTTCTTTACAGACTGAGAGGAGACGAGATTTTAACCCGACCAAAGCATTTGTCTCATTATAACAATGTTATTGTTGGGGATGTTGTTGTGAAGAGTTCATTTTGAAGAGTTGTAAAGAATGAAACTGGTTTTATTTGGTTTATGTGAGATCTTCTCAATCATTCACCCACGTATCATTCATAGTGCATATGTATGTATAGCATAGTTCCTTGCAATAGTCATAATACTTGTGATGGTGCAGGCTAGCAAGACGGCTGAAACTTTTGCACACTTTTATTTATTTAATATTATTAAGCCTGACTGAAAACTAAAGAGTGTGTAGAACTTGGTAAATATGGTTTGCTTCTTTATTGAGCAGTAGGTTTGCTGGGTCTGGTTTTATTTATTGACGATAAAAAGGCCAAAGTCCACTTTGCTGGATACTGGATCCACTCCTCAATAACAGAATCGCAATCATGATTATGCATGGAGACAACAACACTCGACTTGTAAATAAGTTCGTACATGGGAAAAATGTCCACTACCTAAACAACTTTGAGAGGTTGTTATTATTACTGAGCAGCTTAGTTATTTATGTACCTATGTAGCACAAAGTGTCACCCACTCAACGCCTGGGCGGTGTAAAACAAATGACCTTTGACATGATCATGTCATTGTTGTGTTTGATTTTGCACACATTGTGCAAATCGTGCTTACACATTTAGTTAAGTTTTGAGAAATATGGGAAAAATGTGGTTGATGTATGTTCACGTACAAATTGTATCATCATCACATCACGTTCTTCACAAGTGGTGAGAGATTTTTGCGTGCATGTATTTTGGATGATGGGCTTCTGCACTACAGACCTTGAAATCTAGAGATGCAATTTCGAGCGGATGCTTATTACGCAAATGTCACATAAATATATGTACATATATGTCAATTAGAGGGATATTTTCGGTAGCAAAGATTTGTTATAGTGTGAGATGCAAAACCACAAACTAGGAATCATAAAAATAATCATAAATAAATAAATGATATGTAAATTTTATTGTATGCTTAACTGTGAAATATATAACAAAAATAACTAACCAGTTTGCCATATGCAAATATAGGATGGAATATTTAATACATTCAGAGCATAGTGTCTTTCTTTTGTTTCTTCTTCTCTTTTGCTTCAAAAACAAACAAAAAAGATCAATCGCGTAATATTACTAGGTGAGGAAAGGTTCAAATTAAAGATACTCCCATTAGAAATATCTTGGGGATTTCTGCTTATAAAAATTTCAAATTTTAAGTTTTGCCTTATTTTTCCTTACTGTTCAGTACTTATCTTATATAAACCAACCCGTCATAGCCATCCTGCATGTACGTTGTTATGCAAGTGCATTCAGTTTTCCATTCATTTGTGCTACCGGACAAGTAAAATAAGTGAAAGTTTGACCACCATCGGGAGAAAGTGCTCAGAAAAACTTTCCAACAATAAGTGGTGCTCGTCCTTCTCTCCTCTCCGAAAGTGATTGAGATGTCAAATCCAACCGCTTTTTAAAGATAGAACGCCCAACTCTATCCGCCATTCAGTACTGGTCGATAAGCACTTATCCGAAGAGAAATGGATAAATATTTTTTAACAATATAATTTCTCACATTATTGTTTCATGCATTTCAAGCCCAGACTTCACTCGTGGCGTACTCTACGAGCGTGGAGTGAACACAGTTGAAAAGTCAGGTTGCGAACTTTCTCCTTTCCCACAAGACTACCACACTTCATTTTTTTACACATCTTTTTGTAACCTACTTCTCGACTAATCCTCGAAAACGTCTGTAGAAAATTGGTAAGATTTACCTTATCACCAAAGCAAGAAGACAGCTAATCAGGTGAGTGGGGCCAAGTTCTCTCTAATTTTCAATACTTTTAGTTGTGGGCGAAGTGAGGAGTAACGGTTTAATGATTAAAATGATAATGATGATTCACTCACTTTTACAACCTCTTACAATTAATGTCGTTAACATATCTTCAAATTTGCTGAACATTTGGATGTGTAAAGTTTAGATAAGTTTTCACTTCTCGTAAAAATTTACTGAAATTTACAAGTTTTTTAAAGAATTAAGTATGCACAGATGGTGGGGGTTTGCAGGACACAGGATATGTATATGACCGGCCGGCGAGATTGTGAATCACAATCTGCGATATAATTAATTAAGTTAGTAATTGATTTGTATATGCATTGATTTCAGGAAATTGACGCACAATCATGGCCGCTGAGAATGAGAAGGTAGACTTGGACGATTTTTTCGCTAAACGTGACAAGAAGAAAAAGTCTGGAAAGAAAAAGTACGAGACGACGGAAGAACTTGCCAAGATATTGGGAAAACGGACGGAAGAGAGGAAAAAGTTGGAGGAGGGGAAAAGCCAGTACGTCGTGCAAGGGGAGGGTGTGGTTCCAAACGTAAGCCATTAATGATGACATTGGTATATTAGATTTATGGATTTTTGAAAAGTAAAAAATTTTGAGCAGACTCAAAACGAGGATGACGAATGGCTCGAGCAAAAAGAGGAAACTGTAGACCTTACCGGACTGAAAGTTACTGAATTAGTGTTGCTCGACGACGAAGAAGAGGAAATTGCGGAGGGGAAAGACCCTGGTGAAGTTGGTGGAACGACTGACGGACCTTGGAGAAAACGTGAGAAAGCTGCCGCTCTTCCACCCCCTGTCCCAGTCCCTACTGCTTCGGAAAAAAGCAGTAGTACGACGACACCGACTGGCGAGGAGGAAGATAAGCTCATCAATAATAAGGACCACGAGGAAACGGCCATCATCACCGAGAAGGATGATAAGTCAGTAGATGATCAAAGAGTCACACCCACCCCAGTAGAAGTTGCTGAGGAGAAACCTTCCGGTCCTGCCAAATATGTTCCCCCTGCTGTAAAAAAAGCAATGGAGGCAGCAGCTGCTGCTGCGAGTAAGAGTGTTGGGGGTGGGGGTGTGGGCAATGCAGTTCCGCCCGTGCGCGATATTTTCGAAGCTAGACCTTTATCAGAAACCTCTGGAAGTGGCGCAAGTGCTGGCGAAGGAGTGAAGGGTGCCTACGTCCCCCCATGGAAACGTGCAGGTGCTTCATCCGTACCAGGATCCGCCTCTGGTTAGTTGACTTGTATTTAAAATTTATCAGAGTTGAAAGGCTAAAAATAAATAAAAAAAACTCTTATTTCTATTTTCAGGTAAACCTAGAAAAACAGCGGCCGCACCAAATATACATGACGAAGAGTATTTCCCAAGTCTAGGAGCGAGTTGAAGTTTAGGAGTTTTATTAGACTAAAAATATCATCACCGTCTTCACCGAAATATCAGCGTTACATGGAACATTTAAATTAGTATTGTCGCCCTCTGCTCATTTATTTTCATAGAGACATTATCCTAAATTATCGTTATTCATCGTCAATTTCAAAGTATTTCGTTTCTAATTTGCTCTATATAGTCTCGTTCAAAGATGTATCAATTATTAATTGGTAGACAAAATATGGTTTACGACTTGAGATTCTGTAGTCAAATCAAGGACAAAGTTGTTTCGTTAAAAATATCAACATTGTACTCCATGATCTTATTATGCACAATATCGTTTTAGCTGTGGTTTTAATTTTGTTTTAATTTCTCATCACAGCTTTAATTGTGATCAACTGCGTACATTAATGCGAACAATAATATTGAGACATAAATTTAACTCTACTCTTAAATTATTTCCTATATGATAAAAGTTTTGTATCTCTGAAAAATGTGGAATTGTGCATTTAATTAAGAAATCTACAACATAATTTATCTTTTATCCTGTTATGGAGCAAATTGGACTGAAAACACAGAGTTCATTGGGACTAGTAATTATGAAACAGAAGAATACTTGCGTTGTGCTATATAAACAAGTTAGCGTGCTAAGAACTGATTTAATATTTAAAGATACACACGACACAATAGTGATTACATTGAATGCATTTTAGCATGTTCAATGATCACTGGAAAGAGAATAACTGTCATCATCATATCATTTATTATTATCATTATTATTTAGTTTATCCGTATTCCATCGGTAATTTGATTGTTTATCTGACTTTATCTGATTTGATTCTGAAAGGTAGAGTAAGATTTGATTCAATTTGTTTAGCGTAGTTTTTCATTAACATATAGTTTTATCAAGTAATATATACAAGTTTTTGCCAACCTTGATTATGTCGTGGTCATCATGTAATGATGTAAAAAAAAATATGCAAAATAGATAAAATAAGGAACACATTACGAACGATAGTTACATATTATGAAGCCATTATCTTATTTTGTGGTTTGAATTTGAAATAAAAACTGGAAAAAATAAATAGTAAAATATAAATGGCTGGAACTGAAATCGAAACAAATGTCCGAAAAAATTATTTCGTCGTAATTCTGTAGTTTTCAAAAATCATGGAAAATTTTCTGAAAAAAATACCATGAAACTCTGAGCGACTAAACTATGCGCAACGCTACATATATATTATGCTTTCTCTACTCTGTTGTGGGAGTAAAAGTTCGTCACACAGACGAACAGATTATTCAGAAATATTTTAAATCCAAAGAATTTGTTGATAAAACTTTGAAATTCTTGATCGAAGATAAGCGGACGTTGTTGTGACAGGAGGCCTTTCTAAAATAATTTTTTTTGGGTAGCCACAAATTACAAATTTAGTTTACATATTGATTCAGTTTCAACTCAGTTTCGTCGGTATTTTAAATAATTTCATTTATTTACAAGCAGTTATTTTCTAGTTAATTAGTTTTTGTTGTAGATTAATTATTTTAATAAAAGTGTATTTGATTTCAGAAAACATTTGGAACTTCTAATTTGGCTTTGTATGAAGAAGACGACAATAAATAAGTCCAGCTGCTACACTGTTTGAAAAGAAAAGTTTGTGAGTTGTAGAAAAAATTTATACGCTTTTATGTTTTCATAATGGACGTTTAGAAAAACTGTAAATTGATTGTGTGTAAAAATGTTCTTGTAGACTTGACTAATTGCTAATGAACGACATTAATAATTGAACGAGCTTTTGTGTTTTGTTTATTTTACTTTCCAGATTTTGCTTTAAGTTTGCTTCTCTCATAGTAGTGAGTTAGCGAATTGCTTGTCAAGTTGTCAAGCATATATCGTCAAGTATAATCGATCCTGCTGGACGACGAGACCCCTTCTCGTGTCATTTTCCGTGCTGCGGCTGCTATTGCTTATGTGAAATTTGCTGCTGAAAGAATGTCCAACCCCGAAGAACCCGATTTGCCTGTCTCATCCTCATCTTCCATCTCTTTGCAGAGAATTCTTAGTCCCAGGGGCACTCCAGTGGATACGAATCTTGTCCAGGTCAACGCAAGAAGTAATAATATTTACAAGCTTGTGACCCCCGAAAGTCAGAGTAGCAAATCTCTGCTGAGCGCATCTCAAGAAAAAAGTGATTCATCTGTAGCGAAGACGGACAATGTTCATGAAACAAATGGTAATCAATCTAACCAACAACATGAGCAAAAGCAGGAGGATGGAGTGTTGGACCGTGGGTCGACTAGTATGAAACCAAAGTCGAAACGACCCAAGCCAAAACAAGTTACAGCCTCTGCTGCAATTTTAGAAGCCAAAAAGAACGCACAAGCTCAAGCTAAACGAGTTACGAGGAGTAGTAGTGGAAGTACTAATAATAATTCGACTGTTGAAAATATAATTCCAGAACCTGAAATTGTCGTGATGAAGGATCATTTACAACCAGTAAGTGGATAAATATTAACTTGATTTTAATGTAAAATTGTTATGGTGTAATTTTAATAGGCAAGGGATATGAAGGGGGTTACTCGAAAGGCGACAGGTATTTAGCAAACTTAGGCAACTTGGATTGAAAATCGAGACCTATATTTATTTGAAATATTTTTATTTTAGGAGTGGTTTACGACATGAAAATGTTGGAACACTACTGTATATGGGACCCACAGTATCCGGAAAAACCAGAAAGATTAAGTGCCGTTATTGACAGGTGGGTCATACAAATCTGTATTAAATAAATTGAACCATTCAACTATTGTAACGGGCTTTATCCAATTTAGATGTCAACAACTTGGCCTTATAGACCGTTGTACCCCCATCTTACCTCGGTATGCCAGACAGGACGAAGTACTTACGGTCCACACACAAGATCACTTCGAAAAATTGAAATCCATTTGCGAAACTGATGATGTTACCAAAATGGAAGACTTTGCCTCCAACTATGATGCAGTTTATATTCACCCATCCACCTATCAACTGTCCCTTCTTTCTGTGGGGTGCACTGTCGATCTGGTGGATTCTGTATTGGCTGGAAAGATTCAGAATGGGATGGCCCTCATAAGACCTCCAGGACATCATGCTATGAAGTCTGAATATTGCGGTTACTGTTATTTCAACAATGTAGCTATTGCTGCAAAGAAGGCTTTGGATTCAGGAAATGCATCAAGAGTGCTTATTGTTGATTTTGACGTGCATCATGGTCAAGCTACGCAGCAAATGTTTTATGATGACAAGAGGTTGGTTAATAATTGTAAACATGCTTTCCGTAATTTAAATTATCTAATGGATTCTTTATTTCTTAGGGTCCTTTATTTTTCAACACATCGCTACGAACATGGGACTTTTTGGCCAAACTTGAAAGAATCGGAGTACAACTTTATTGGATCTGAAGATGGGTTAGGATTTAACTGCAATGTTCCTTTGAACAAAACTGGTTTAGGGAATGAAGACTTTTTAACTATTTGGCATCGACTACTGTTACCCATGGCATATGAGGTGAGTATATAGCACAATCAAGCACTTCATTTTCAACTCCAAAATTGTTGCATTTTGTTGGTGACAATTATTCTACTAAACTGATAACATTATTCTGCTATGTGCTCATTTAATTTATAGTTTAATCCAGACTTGGTAATTATTTCTGCGGGGTTCGACTGTGTGTATGGTTGTTTTGAGGTATTATTTATTGTACGGTTCTGTTTGGACGTGTGTGTCGGGATTATAGGTTGGATTTTGAATGAGAGTAACTAACTGTGTCTTACTTATGAGGCTTGCTTGCTTTTGCACCATGTTAAAACCCTAAGACAAAAACCTTTACTATTTTCATGTAGTCATTATAATTGATTGTTTCACAGTTCAATCCGGAGCTGATACTCGTTTCGGCTGGTTTCGACAGTCTACAAGGAGACGAAAAAGTAATTTCGACGATTGCATGGATTAGATTATTCCTCTTATCCAATTTTTGCACTTGTCAAAATCCAACCCTATACATACTCGCACGCACAAGCCTGGCCTTTATAATATTAAGTTAAAATACTAATATCTTATTTTGAAAACGAACGAAATTAGGGCGAAATGGAATTAACTCCGCAATGTATTCCACACCTATTGTCGCCTTTGTTGGGACTAGCTGAAGGAAAGGTGGCTGTAATCTTGGAAGGAGGTTATTGCATAAAGTCCTTGGCTGAAGGAGCTGCACTTGCTCTTCGTACCCTTCTTGGTGATCCATGTCCAATCATTCCGAAAATTCAAAATCCTTCACCTGTGTAAGCACCAGTAATAAAATAAAGGAAAAATGAACATATTCTCGCTAATTTGACTAACAAGATTTAAATATTTTGCAGCGTTGCGGAAACAATACTGAATTCCACCTACATGTTGCGACCTTATTGGAATATGCTCAAGACGACACAATTGACAACAGAAGAATCTGCCTCCCTTCTTCAAGAAAAGGGGCGTGTTCATAAACCAGAAATTAGGTTTGAGTGGGCCGAACCAAAACCGGATAAATATCCTACTCGGGGTTTCTACCCTACCCAAACTCTAGAATTAAAACGCACCATTGATTTGCGACTGGATAGTTTACGTCTTTCAACTAATCTGGCCAAAGCAAAGAGTAAAGTTGGAATTGTGTACGACGATGTAATGTTAAGACACCGAAATTTGCAAGAACTGTAAGCAATTATATTTACTTATTCAAGTAATTACCGTTGTGACTGTGACTCATGTTTTTATACTATTTTGTATGTATAATTCACAGTGGACATCCCGAAACCCCGGAAAGAATTTCCAATATATATGCCAACCATGCCGATTACGGATTGTTGGAACGCTGTGAAAGACTCAAATCCCGTGAAGTGACGGAGGAAGAACTTCTTTTGATACATACAAAAGAACACATCGAACTTATGAAAAAGACTCAAAACTTAAAGCAGAATGAACTGGAAAAAATGCAGCAGAGATTTAATTCTATTTTCTTAAACAACTCTTCGTACCAGTCCGCCCTTGTTGCCGCCGGATCAGTTCTTGAAGTCGTGGATAATGTTTTACAGGACAATTGTCAATCTGGTGTTGCAATTGTGCGTCCTCCAGGTAAGAAGAATTTATGTTTGAAAATAAAATAAGCATGCACAATTTTTAAAATGCGATAATTTTATTCGAAGGTCACCATGCAGAGGAAGGGTATCCTTGTGGCTTCTGTATCTTCAACAACGTGGCCTTAGCAGCTAAATATGCTCTTGAAACTCATGATCTTAAACGGTATGTATACTTATATCGTGCTGTGATTAACATTTAACAAAACATTTAAAATAATACTTCATTTCTATTTCTACCTAGAATTCTCATTGTTGATTGGGTAAGAAATATTTGCTGACAAGGTTTAATGTGGGTTAGTGTCATAAAAAATCATTTATAACAAATACAGGATGTCCACCACGGAAATGGGATTCAACGCATGTTTGAATCCGATCCTCGCGTCCTATACATTTCCATCCATCGGTACGATAGTAAACAATTTTTTAATTGTGATAACATAAAATTGATTTATTTTTATTTTTAACTTTTGAAGGTACGATAACGGATTCTTTTTCCCGTGCTCCCCCGATGCAAATTACAACGTCGTTGGCCAAGGGCAAGGGTCTGGGTTCACTGTCAACATTCCTTGGAATTGTTCAAAAATGGGAGACACAGAATATTTGGCCGTTTTCACCAACATAATTCTCCCCATTGCATACGAGTTCAACCCTCAGCTCGTGCTCGTCTCCGCAGGATTCGACGCAGCTAAAGGAGATCCTTTGGGTGGATGCAGCGTCACGCCGGAAGGATATGCTCACATGACTCACCTCCTGCGACCACTTGCAAATGGGAAAGTTATCATTGCTCTGGAAGGTGGTTACAACCTTACATCGATCGCCTATTCCATGGTGTTATGCACTAAAGCATTGCTCGGCGACCCCATACCCCCACTCACCCTCAACAAGAAAATTCATCCCGCAGCGCGTCAAAGTATAGAAAATGTACTCAACGTCCAATCCAAATTTTGGACTGTGCTGACTCCATTCAGGAAATTCCTCACTCATAAGCGTCGTCTTGTTCCGTTTGGTACATATGACGGCGGGAAGAGTTTGGAAGCAACAATGGAAAACTTGGAGTTGCAAAATAATAACCTAACAGCCGACGAGAACGAACTGACGGTGCCTTGCAGCAGTACAGCCTTATCGGAATCCTCATCAACATCACCGGATAGAGGAGGAAATAATTCAAGTTTTGAGCAAAGTCCAGTAAAACAGTCGCCGGAAACATTTACAATGACGTTGCAATTGGGCAATGAAGAAGAAGAAGGGGCCTGTGGTGGTGGTTCAAAGCATATCGTTGTGATGTCAAATTTTGTAAGCACCAGTGCATATTATGTTAATTGAATTTGATTAATTAAGTTGATATTCTTGTTAGGATGACGCATCTCCTGCAGCTGTTTACCCATTGTCTTGGTGTCCACATGTAGATCAAGTGCAGAAAGTACTGAATGAAGGACGTATCAATACGTGTGAAAAATGTGGCGTTTGCGGGCATGAAGGAGATAATTTGGTGTGCCTGGTCTGCTATAAGGTATATTTTTTATCTCAGCTTTGTAATTTATATAACACAAATACAATTTAAATATTTTCTCTCCAGGTTTTGTGTGGGCGTTACGTCAACCAACACATGGTGATGCATTCGTCAGAATGTGGGCACCCAATTGCACTAAGTTTCGCAGATTTGTCAATTTGGTGTTACGCTTGTGAGAGCTATGTTAGAAATGAGGTAAGTTGTTGTAAATAATTTTTCATTCTAAAATCTACTAGTACTTATTTTAGCCTTTCATTTCACTCCACAGAAACTTTTTGAAGCCTTCGCTGCCGCACACAAGGACAAATTCAATGAAGAACCTCCTGCACGAAGTTTCTCTACTTCTTAAAAGATTGTAAATAATCACATCACTCACTTTACAACAAAGTACGACGAAAGTTCACTCTTTTACCACTCACATACCTGCCATTAAAATTGAAATTGACAATAATTTGATCGTTTCAATATGACAAATTGATTACAAAATGAAAATACTACTCACTGCATACCTAAATATGAATTTTGTGCAGTTTAAAAAATCGGCTCTATCGGTACCTGTAAAATAAACCCCTATAATAATGCAAAACGATATATACTCGGTAAATATTGATTTGTTGATTCTTAACAAACCTCAGTCATTTTGTTAGATAAATTATTGAAACTGATAAGACTAAAAGAAACATGAGCACTTGATTAATGCTGTCTAATAAAACTAGATAATTACGTATGTCATTTAAATATGACCCGGTTTCCTAATTTTCTTTTAAATTTAATTCAACACAGTTGCACTATTAATTTGTAATTAGGTAACACGTGGTTAAATGTGCGATTTTGGTATAGATTTTATTTTAATTAATTGCTCACGAATAATATTAAATACTTATGTACGTATGTACGACGAGTATGACAGCAATAACAATAAGCACAGTTAATTGTTAATAATAATCTATACAAGTATAACCTTGTGTAACAACCACGAAATATAATAAATTGAAATCATAATGGACTTAATTCTGTACATTTAAATGCTTAAGTTTCCTTTTCATTTCATAATACAATTTTACGTAAGATAAACCAAGTAACTTGTTAAAAATAACCCCGAAGTTGTCACTATTGTAACAAAGTTCCCCACATATTTAAGAAAGTCGTAGAAAGCGTCATGAAGCTGGAAATATTTTTGAAACGACTTATCCATCTTTTTCGTCTTGGTGTAATTACTCCCATCATACATTCGTCTCCTTTTTTCCTCCGAATCATCCCCGTCAACTTTCTCCATCCGATACAAACTGAGACCAAAATGGAACGCATTTTTACCAAAGATGACGTTTCTCCAGTCCTTCCAACTCTCTGAAGATTCGGGAATAAAGTTGAAAAAGACGTGATTCCAATAAGTTTTGATATGAGTGAGTCTCAACTGCCTAAAACTGGCCTCGCTTTCTCTCCCGTATCTGTGCGGAATGAGGAGCAGGGACACCTTTTCCCACCCTTGCTCCATGTTGTCCTGATTTTGAATGAGGCGAAGAAGGTCACGTTCCAAGTGGATCATCGGGAGGGGCGAATATCCAGTATGGTACACCCTCAGTTTCGAACTCTGCTCCAATTTGAGGACAGTTTTGTACAGGGTGGGTGGCAGGTCGGTGTTGTAGGTGTTGGGATTGAAGTTAAAGTGAAAGTCTTCCGTGTGTGAGGAAAGGTCGAGTGGGTTCATTTCCGATAAGAGATCGTCTTCTTCTTTATGAGGATTAGAAGTTACGCCAGGCATTATTGTTTTCCAAGTTGTGGGAATTCCTAGCGTAAATGTGGGAGGGATTGCAGTCATTTGGGAGAAAGTTATGTCGACTTGGGTGTCATTGAATCTGTAATTTACGCATTCAGGTACATAAACTGTTATCAACGATATAGGAGGAAGTATTGTCATCTCACCTTATCGGCGTCAGATTATCAGACAAATCCATAAAACTCGTGAGAATCCCTCCTTGTGCAAGGTATCCAAAGTAGAGGACGCCAACGCAATTCGAGGCAAACCAACTTAGACCAATTTTACTTGAAAATCTCGACGCGAGTGGGATTTTATGACCGTGCATGTACACCAAGGGAAAGATTAGTGGGGCCAAGTCGAAAACTGAGTAGGAATTCCCATGAGATTGAATCAAGAAAAATAGTGGGAGGAATAACGAAAAATTTAGAAATGTCCAATGAGAATCCAAGTTTGGTTTGTGTCGCCACTCAGCAAACATCACGTCGTACACTTCTTTAACAAAAGAGACCAGCCCCATAACCCCCAAAACATTGAAAACTATCAAATACAACCCCAAAATTTGGAGATAACCCCACCAATCTCGAAACTGGTTTTCCTTCCGGGAAAAATAGTTGACCGGCGTGATAACAAAACTTTCCGGAGAAAGGTTAAGCGTTCTAAAATCTTCCCAACCCACTTTCCCGTGATACAACGAGTCCCACAAGATGAATGGGAGGCAGCAGATAAAGGCCAGCAGAAGAAAGGAGAAGATTCTTGCGTGAAAGTATTTAATCCCAAAGAGTCGATGGCTTATGCCCTTTTGCATGTAGAAAAACAGAGGAATGCAGGCGTAGGAGAGGAAAAATTCGGGGTCATTCCAAACCCCGGTAATCGTGAGGAAGGTGATTAAAGGGAGTCGGTTAAGGGACGAATAGCCAGAAGCTTTCATTTCTTTGAGGAGATGAACCCTCCCCACTCCGTCCGATTTGGGGAGACTGTAGTACTTTTCAAGGAGTGGGATGTATTCCTCGTAGGCGTGGAAGGAGGCTGACACGAGGTAGAGGAGAGACGCAAACAGGGTCAAGTTCAGGGAGGACGGGTGACTTCTTGGGGCGAAGACGAGCAGTACTTGAGACGAGGCGAGTGTGACGAGTCGAATTGTCGAATCGTTAGAGTGATCAGTGGGAAAATTGGGTGGTGGTGACGGAGGAGGAACTGGTGGACTTATATTCTCAACGTGTCGAAATACAGACGATTTTTGTCGATTCTTTCGCCGTCTTCGATGTCTGGGTTGCATATCACTGACATCATCAATTGCTTCTTCATCCTCGGATGAGTCGAGAGTCACGTCACGGCGTGGGTCCCGTCTTCGGCGGCGACTACGTCGTGTTTCCGCACCAGGTGGATGAGGGTCATGAGTGGTATCATTAGCTTTACTTTCTCCAACATTTTCTGCCTCCTTCGCTTTATTATTATTGCCATTATGCACCTTTTTTCTGGATGACTCGTTGAGTCTGCAGAATTTTATGAGAATATAATCCACCAGGAATGAGAGGAGCAAGTGGAATATTCTGGGGATCAGGAGGAGTAATTTAGTATTTGGTATTTCCTCCTTCCCAATGGGGTGAGTGTATGAGAGAAAGTAGTTGCAAATTATGTAGGGGAGGTAGATCGTGGTGTGGAGGAGGGCGATGGAGTGGGTGGGACTCGACGAGTTGAACACGTCCGGTTTGAAAACTTGCAAATCAAAGTAGTCCCCTGTAAAAAAAAGAAACATATTTAGCGTAAAATATTTCACAAAATTAGCATCGACTTTCACCAAGAATCATGAATGACCAACCTGCCACAACCTCGATAGAATTGCTCAACTCGTCTTGATGAATCCAACCAGTTTGAAGATTCAGAGTTAAAATTATTCTCAACAGGATGAGCAATTCGTATAAACCGTGAAGGCGGACGCGTTGTAGCTCTGTTCTGGGTCTACCTGAAATATTGGGCGATATGTAATTTATGAAATTCAAGGATTTTAAATTTAATATATTTTTGAAACACCAACTTGGAACAATCTGTGAGTTTTCTCTCTCTTCAGCAATTCTTCGAACGACATCCATGACTAAAATTGTCCAATTGTGAGAATCTGCTTACATTAATTTGCTTGCATGATTTACTGAGAATTAAACTATATCCTAAATAAATAAATAAATATTTTTAGCAAGCAGGGTGACTGAATAGAATCCAAACCAGCGGATTACTACGCAAATCAATATTGTTGTGTTTTTACTTTCATTCCCTGCAAAACCCACTTTCTCCTTCGCCGGGTCGAGTACAATACCCGGGTAGCGGAGAAAGTATCCCGTTTCTACGATACGAGGTTGTCGTAGCCGTAGAGAAATGGTTAACATTTCCTTGAAGCTTTACAGCTCAACATTTCTCTACGAAAACAAAGAAAGTGTCAGTCTGATGTATGTTTGCAGAACTTATAATAAAACTTTCAAGTAATGGAGTCGACACAGCCACACACAATCGAACCACGTAACCCAAAATTGTTGAAAATCCATCTCCGTTATCACCCACCCGGCATAATTTTGGACTATTTTGATGCATATCGAGTCCGGAAGGAGAAGACGATTGACCTTCTTGACCTTAATTGTGGGACGAATATTCCATCCCTGGCCACCGAACTGCTCAACTCTGACCCACTCTTTTACACGCACAATCACCGGATGAAATGCTTGGATGCGCTGGAAAGGCTGAAGGAGACGCAGTTTCATAACTTTTCGAAACGCTACGTTCAAGTCCAAATTATAAAGCCGCATTCACTTCCATTAACGGGGGCTGCTTTCTCTAAAGATGGATTAAGGTCGGTACATTCGTACATTGTAGAATTGGTGATAGCAACCTTTTTGATCTATAAATGTTTCGTTCTGGAAGTCCAAACCCTTTCTGGACACCAGTCCAAAATTTCCAAAATGTGTTAAAGCGTCCATTGGAAAATGGAGCACAGTATTACAAGTTCTTTATTAACATTTTTTTGTTGCAAATCTATGCATTAATAAAAATTAGGTGTCCGAAACTGGTTAAAACCACAGACTGAATATTTTCTTTGTTTTATAAAGGGTAGCCACTTCCTGCTTAGCGAATGGCAGCAAAGTTTGGAACGCTCAATCAGGAAGAGAAATCGCGACCTTGGTTGGACATGAGGATGCCGTGACTTCCATTAATTTTAACAGTTTGGGGTATACATGAATGATTACGAATCATTGTGTAAAGCTGGTAAAATATTGCAATTCATTTTTTCAGGGACCAAATCTTGACCTCTTCTTCCGATGGAACTCTACGTCACTGGCGACTTGATCAAGATATGCTCATCTCATGTAAAAACGTTTTAACTACAAAAACCTCAATTTCCGGTGACCGAAAGACGACTTACACTGACGATAGTGGTGGACGCGTCCTCTTCTGTAAATATAGCCCCGATAACCAAATGGCACTTTCTGCTTCGGACGATAAGAAAGCATGCATTCATGATTTAGTTCAAGGTGATATATTTGAACTTCAACGATTCATTTCTCTATTTGGAATACTACACAATCCATTCATTTGCTGTAGGCGTACTTCGCTACAAATTTTGTCCCGAGCTGAAATCGGACCAAGAACTGAATTCTGTCAACATGGACAAGACTGGGACCCTGCTTCTTCTGAGTCCTCACGCCACATGCACGGCAGCCCTCTTCGACCTTCGCACAGGGGAAATGACGGACACTTTAGAAGGTCATGACATGGAGGTGACGAAATCCATTTTCGATTTCGGGGGTCAAAATATTGCCACTTCTTCGTGGGATTGTACCGTCAAGTTGTGGGACATTCGTAACTTGGAGGAACCTGTGCACACCTTCTGTGAAAGTGATTCTGAGGCAAGCAATTTGTGTTCTAAACACATTCTTGTCACAGAATTTATGACTTATTTTGCTTTTAGATAATGGACATAGAATTCCACCCCTGCGGTAAATCTGTCGTGGCCGGATCCGCTGAGGGAAATATTTTCGTTTGGGACGCTACAAAAGGAAAGTTGCTCTTTGAAAAGGAAGTGCAAAACAGCCCTCTTTCCAAAGTCGTTTTTAGTCCGAATGGAGCCATTGTTTTGGGATGTAATGACTTTGGAACGATTTGCATGTATCACGCCGAGTTGGGAAGTTGTCTCCAAACGCTGCCAGACCACACGAGAGAAATTGTGGGGACTGCTTTCTCTTACGATTCGGGTCATCTCATGACGGTGATTCAAATTATACAAAATATATGTATAACTTGGCAAAACAATTAATAATTTCTCGACGGGATTTTAGGCATCGAAGGACAAGTCGGTCCGGATTTATAAGCATGCATTAATCCGGTAGTCAGAATAATAGCACTAAAATGATACTGCTTCTACAAATCTATATCGACAAAGTTTTAAGATAACAAATTGAGCTTTATATCCCAAATTAAGTAGATTTTATTAAATATATCGCCCCACAATAACATTATTTTTAGTGCACTTGTTTGCACACAGTCGCAGCAACATTCAATAACTTTGACTAAATTACTATATACTTTATCAACCAGCTTGCTTAAAACAACCGAAAAAAAAGGAATCCTTATTAATTTCCATTATTGCGCGTAAATATATGTGTATAATATCTATTTAGTAAAAGTAAAATAAAATTCTATCCTATATAACGATTTAAAACGGCAAATTAGACAACCGCCAGCAAATAATTTTGGAGAAAGTTTCAGAACAATATTTTTCGTGAGCGTTAATGTTTCATTATAATTGCATAAAGAGTTGAAATTGCAAACTGAGTAGGTAATAATTAGTAAATGTCTAATTTTTTGAATGAAATGTCTTAAGATTAATTAGTCTTATTACATCTTATTACTGGCTGCATCTGCATTCAAACTCAGTCACAATCACAACTGTGCAGTTTTCTTTTCTTTATGCATTGAGTATCACTCAATTTAAAGCTTATCTGTATACATAGTCAACTAATAACAACGAGTAAATATGTAGCTACGCTATTTACCTAATAATATAATCATTTTCCCATCTCTCAAATACAGTGGGTGGGGCGCATTTACATGCAGCAGGTTGTTTCGCATGTCTAAATACAAGTTAACAATGATTCATTGTGAGCTAAAGTTAGTTGGCTGTGGCTTATCTACATTATTGGCTGCCTACATATTTGTTACGTCATTGCATATGAAATATCTACCACTTTATTTGTGTACCAATCACCACTTTTTTTGTAAAATGGCTTTTAGCTTTCTAATTCCTACTATTGTTAATACTTACTAGCTCAGCATGATGAAGATGAATAGGAAATAGAGCAATTTCAAAAATGTTTTAAAAATTTCAACCGCTTTTACAAATTTACATTTCTGAAAACAAATCACAATAGGTTTTTTTTACAACTGGACTGGCTGGCAGCATGAGTTTCAAGGCAATTCACAATTTCATTCTAACTTTTTTTTTAGAAAATCCTCTACTGACAAATTGTTCTTAAATATTGAGCTATATGGGTAGATTCTAGAGCAAATTGGTAATATTTTACAAGTGTGTGGTTGCATCGCTTGGCTTGAGATAACTGATTACATAGTTCCAGATTTTCGCATATTGCAGCAATTTTTAGAATTTGAAATTGAACTCCATCCCAGATATGAAGAGAAGGAAGGAAGTGTAAGAATTTATTTATTTCTTTGGCGGTTATCATGATGGAGGTCCTAGAGTGACCATGCCGGAAAGACAGGAACGAGGTGCCCTACCAGTTCGTTGAAGGCGTGCTAAAATGAAAATGTAAAGATATCACATTAACTTTTTTCCCAAATAGTTCCAAATGCCAGAAAATCAACCAAGAAATAAAATGTCACCGCATTCTAAGCATCCCAAATGAAAAGTTGACCATCAATAATTACTGGTCAACCAAAAATATAATAATACCAAAACCAAAAATATATTATCCCCTAAAAATAATAATTTTTTTTTTCTTAAAAAAATAACCAAAATTGGTTTCGACAACTTGTTTTCGATCCGTATTGATTTGTATTTTTTTCTACTTGGATAACTAACTAGGAGGCAAAAATTCAACACAAAAAAAGAGTTGGACAGTAAAAAAAAGTATAAAAATAAGACAAGACACAGAATGTTCATCCTACATGAAAAAGGATGTGGATCTCTGAAAATAATCATCTCCACTTGTGTGACATAAAATAAAACAAGACAAAATACAACAAAAGACTACTCCGGACAAAAAATGGGGATACGAAGTTGCCAAAATCTTAGAGCCAAGTAACACTTTGAGCACAATTAGCACATTTGAAAGCATCACCAACTTTGTACTGTTAAGATTTCTGCTAGTAAAGAAAGAAAAGAGTAAAGTTTCGTTCGAGTAGGAGGAAGCGAGGATTACAAAAGCGTAGAAGCATGAAAGCGGACCAAATTCCAGGGAGGATTATATAAAAAAGGAAACAAAGGGATTTTTTATAGAGGAAATTTAAACGAAGGTTTTAAATTTTTAGGGAAAGTTGTCATACAATTATACATTTTTTAATACATACAATTCTACAAATTATATGATGAGTAACATATTAAATTAACCAAAGATTGCATATGAATATTATGTATCAGTGCATCATTCATTCGTATACAGTCAGTTCAGTTAAGTTTGAGAGTTTTGTTAGAGATTTTGTTGTTTGGTTGGAAGAAGAATTGACAATTATTTAAAAGAGAGCAGGATTTCAGTAAAAGTGCACTCACAGAGGAAACAGAAATTCAAGGGAAACGATTGTTTTTGACTTTTTGTAATTACCTTCGTTGTATCAGAGAGATTACATGTGTAGGTGGTTGTTGATTCTCATTCTATCCTCCATTCTATCCTCTTTCTTCGTATGTGTGTATTAACTTAGGTATTTTTTTTAAACTGCATCTTTTCAAGGTACATACTTTGAGGTTTTTAGGATTTTAAAATTTTATAAGTCTTCCATAATTTGTGTTTAGTATTTCTCTAAAAGTAGCAAAACTAAAACTCATTTTAACTGTGTTGTGAAGAAGAAGGATGTTATATAATGATATGATAATGAGTCGTGTTGTATTTAATGTTTCTGTTGATGTATGTACAAGTGTGAAAATCAGGTATTTTAAATTTTAATTAAATTGGATTGGGAGATCAGTTCCTTCCTTCCTTAAATAATGTTCATCCTCCGCCCTCAAAAAAATCTTCATCTCCCAATTCAGTACTACTTAATATGTATTACGGTTTTTTCAACTATATTATTATACTTCTTATTTGTATCCTCATTAATAATAAGTCCACCATCCTCATGCATTATTTAAACATGAAGTTAAAGTAACAAAACGGAACATATACAAAAAATTTCGAATTTCCTTATTAGACAGACGGCACAAAAGGATTGTAAAAACAAGGTGTGTTTATACAGATTTCTTTCAATTGTTGCTGGCTACCTGTGTGCGATCATCATTAATAAAACAGCGAAGAAAATCAAGACGTCACTTTTTTTGTAGTTATTTAAAACTGAACTGAACTGACGGCACATTCTAAAAGTAGTCAACAGTACATTGTCTCTATTTTATATATTTATAACTAAACATGAACGAAGGGTGTGGGCGTGGGTGGGTTTACGGTACGGTATATAAAGGAACGAGCACTGTTTCGACAGACACAACCATCAACCGATTCTTTTCGATCTGCGTTCTGTAAAGAAAATAGAGACCAACTACTTAATACATTAAGAAAACATAGCAATTTACAGAGTACAAATTCTAAATAATAATAATAATTTACGCTTATTTTCGGACCAATAATAACGAAAGCTGAACTTGCACCGTTTGCATACATGTTAAAAAGTATGGCTGCGCATAAAGCTTGTTGCCACGAAGCAGGTGTGGTATATTTATGTACATAGCTCGTCAACGTAATTTTACCTTAAAACTTCTCAAGAAAGTGAGATGTATGTATGGCAGTAATGCAATTATTGATGTGACAAAGTCGAGTAGAACTAGAAGCGGAGATATATAGAGATGAGGGAAATTGTGGTGTGGAGGAAATTGAATCACCTCTTGGAAACTTAAGCAGCAAAGGTTCATCTTATAATTCTTTAGGTGTAAACTTATTATGTATTTTTGGTACTGATGAAGGAATCCAATCTGATAAAAACTCATCGTGCAGAAAAGTGCTGTTAGTTTTTTTTGGAAATCATTCACTTTTTAGCTTTGGATTTTGATCTGGCCGTGGAAGAGGACGACTCCCCACCCTCTCCACTGATTCGTTTTAGTCGAACTGCAAACAATAGGAAGAACACTTTTGTTAACAACACACCAAAAACACTGCATGCGATTAGGATAAAATTACAAAACTCAGGTTTTTGTTAAAAGTCAAGGTAGAGATCAAGTCGAAAGATTAATTTTTTTAAGAATAGAATTACGCCCACACATAAACACTCTAAATATACATATTCAAAAGAGATATAAATATGTAATAATAGCTGTTAAAATATTCATGCCATGCACATTTCAATCAAACCTTGAAGATTAATTACTCTAAAAAAACCACACACAAAGAATCTTGCGAGTTAAATCTTATCTTTTGAATGTGTCGTAATATTTCTATTTCAATTTCTCCTTTTACATTTCAATGTCAGTGTCAACCTGTCCATGTCATAAAACCTTTTTCCTCTTTGGAGAAATGTAGCGTAGAAATGTGCCATGTTGTGAGGATTGCGAGGAAGGACGATGCGATGGGGTGAGATTAACTACTCCAGACACATTTTGGAACAGGAACAAGTAAAACAATTCGAGAGATGATCTTGGAAGAGATGAGTGTGTACTAAAGTGTAATGACGGTGGAAGAAAAGCTCATTAAAAAGAGTTGATGTACCGTACAGACAACAGTAAAGTCATAATGATTCATATACTCCTGCACGTCGTCGTTACGACAGTTTTGCATAGAAATAACACTAGTTATTACGTAGAATTGGCTGGCAGTAGGGAAAAAAGTACATTTATATACAGGGGAATCATAACTAAAAAGGGTTTGCGGTTGCGGACTTGGGAAGAAGGGAACAAGATGGGACAGCGAAATCAAAATTACTTCTCTGGGTGTTGTCAAAAAGCCCAGAAAATCAAAATAAAACGAAAAAAACAAGGAATGACATTCGAGACAGGGACACAATAGACAATACAATCACAGTATAACGAGGGCACATAAAAAAAGATAAAAAAGTACAGATGACAGAGAAGGAAGGCTTACACTCTTTCATTCGCATTTTAATTTCTAAATCAGAGTCTGTCTCAATTGGTCTCCACAATATGCACGACGCCTTCTTCGTCCTTTCTCAATTTCACGCGAAGTTCGAGGCGTTCTTTGCAAATAAGTGAATCGGAATGAGCATAAGGAAAGTTTAGAAAGGAAGAAAGACATGAATTAATGTTAAAAATCCGTCATAATTCTACTGCCCAGTTAATAAACACCTTTTGTTGTCTTTACACCTCATTGTCCTGGGATGACATGTTTATGTAATACACAAATTAAAGCTTAATACAATCGACGGTACAATGTCACTCACTACAAATACTTAAAATATGCATGCTACTCACTAATCAAAATCAGACTAAAATGCGACGTGTTAACATCTCGTTATGCGATTGATAAATAGGTCACGACGACGACGACAGTCACGAGATGTGACGATGTGCATTCTTCCTACTTTGAAATATGTGGCGAAAAAGAACGTGCTGGTGCATGTCTGAATTTTACAGTCTATCTAAATTTGTCCTTTAATAATAAAAATATTTTAGCATATGTGCATCGCATCCCCGACCCTGACTGTGTCTCGAGCATCGTCGTTGTCGTCGTTAGGATAGACCACCCAATATTGCACATAGAAATACAGTTATAAATACGTACATAAATATTTTGTAAGTACTTTTCCAAGACAGGAACGACCTTTCCTAATAAACTTTTTGGACCGATGTGTTGTGTCATGTTGTAAATTGCAAATGTCAACCCCAACCAGCCAACCTTGAAGAAATATAGGAATTCTCCTCGGAGGAAGGATGACATTATTACTAACGACGAATAAACTAATTTCATGTGTCAACTCAAAATTAATCTTGATCTTTCAATCCCAATTCGAATTGTTGTTCTGCGTTCGACTGTCTAGTTAGTTTTTTTGTGGTAGACATAAGTTGTCGATTAATTCTTGCTGGCGAAGCTTCGTCGTCGTTCAGTACCAAAAAATACTAATAAATTCGACAGCGTATTAAATCTGGATGTCTTTAGTCAATGTCGTATTGAATCGAAAAACTCCCAACATCAAATTATTTATCATTAACATAATACTAGTATACTTTCTTATATGTATCAATGCCTTGTAATATAAAATTGTAACAGTAAAGCGACGTCTTAGAAAAATAATATACTCGTATTCCGACTTACTTCGATCAAGGTTTCTTTGTAAATGGCAAGCAATTCGGTTTCTAGCATCATTATATTCCAGATGCAAACCAACCTGTAAAACACATTTGGATAAGAAGTCGTTGGCAAACATTGACAAGCTAATAAAAAAACTTTCTTCCGTGATGCGTATTTGGGGCTTAAGTCTAAAGCTTAGAGGTGTTTTGATGCACATATGTAGGTAAATGAATTGTAACTTACGCGGAGAATGGTTGGATTTTGCTCTAACAAATTGGTAATTTCCATCTCAATCTTGTTGCCTAATGTCTGCTGGCGCTGTGAAACAAAGGAAAAGTTTTAAAAAAAAGTCAAATCGTATCGATACAGCATCACATCTATTGTAGTAAATGTAAATCAGAGACAAAACATGGGATTATCACAATGGTTAGTTGCATAATAAATAGTAATGGTTAACTGAGCCCTCCACACCCACGAGGCGACGACGACGGGTGAAGCGGTAGTATTGCAAAGTACTACGAATTTCTTTACGACTTTCCAACTCGCGCACACGAGGTCCAATTAGAAAAGCATAACAATAAGTAGGAACGATTTGCGAGATAAATAAAATAACTGCAAATGTCTCATTGATCTGACTGAATGTGACCTCCAGTGTTGCTGATGCAGTTTGACGTTAAAAGAAAATCGAGTTAAGCAACTAACGACATTGGATGGCACGGATGAAATGGGATAAGGATTTCAGAAATTTTTGGAAATGTGCCATCCCATCAGAAAATCCCTCAGCTGGGCTGGCTGGCCTGGGTATTTGGCAAATTATTGGATATCATAGTGCGAGTTGCATTACATTTACAAATTAGGATTTGTCTCTCGCTTTTTGCATATAAATAAAAAAAGATGTTCGGCGCTTGTGTTCTTATTCTTAAAGATAGGCAGATAGGTATGCGTACTTGGTTGGATGCTCTGAATTCTTCTACGTATTTCGTACTCAGCAAGGATTTGATGATCGCCACTAGGGAACTCGGACTCAAGTTGTTGGTCTCCACGCTGCAATATAAACAAAACATGTTTTCACACTTGAACATTAAAGTGTTAAACCGCAAATTAAGTCAAGGAGTTGAAGTTAGGGTTCAAAGTACAAAATGGAATCGATATAAACTGCGTGATAACCGTGTAACAGAATGGAATTTGGTAAACACAAGACCTTCGCAATTAGAAATTTTTCTAATTCCAATTCGTGATTTGAATGAACTCCAATATTCCCATTTACAGTAAATGAAAAAAAACATTGCATTTATTATGCTTAAAATAACTCACTTTATGGTACGAAGTGTGGAATTCTTGGAAAGACCCTGTAAAACAATTACCATAAAGTAATTGATAAGTATTTTTTTCAGTTTTTACTATAAATAAACTGCATCAAATTATTTGCGTACCCCGGCTAGCAAAATCCCAGTCCTGTCCGTCATTCCCGTGTTACATAAAGACAGAGATTCTAAATTTGTGTTTGATTTAAGACCCTCAAACAAGTTGGCGAATTGCTGGTCTGAAATCTAAACCCCGACACGTGCCAAATTAGTTAAATAAACAAAACAACAAGAGCACACAGTCAAAATCTAGATCAACACCGTGCGGTCTTATCTAAAGCATCTTTGTGGTGTGAAACTGTTAAGAGATAGATGGGAAAACGTGCCTGGATATTGTTAAAATTGAGACAATTGAGTCCATAATCGTCATCTCGAACTTGTTGGATAGATTTCTCAACGTCGGTCAAATTAGGTGGCTCAAATGGCAATGCTTTCGGTTGATATGCCTTAGCTGTTGAATAAAATGCAAGTTGGTATGATTCGCTTTCCTATCCAATTAAATCTCTCATGTAACCTTACCGATCCCATTCCAACCCAGTTTCGGTTGTTCTTTGCCCAATAACGCGTTGTTGTATTGCTCTTGATTCATCATTGAATGGAACCCAAGGATGGCTAAGGAGAAAACATTTATTACGCAGGGAACGTGACATGAAACGCCAGCCAAACATGCCTAAATGTCATTATGCTTAAATGCCAAATTGTAGGTCCTACTACTAACTACTCACCCGCAAGATCCACCAACTCTTCCTCTGACGCCTTGGTCAATGCATGTTCATACTCGTCACCCAAATCAATGGCGATTTCCTCCTCCTGCTTTGTCTTTGGTTTCTCTGGAGCAGTAAACTTTTTCCCACGTACGGTGCCAGCAACATACGGAACCATTTCTGGACGGTCCGGGGTCTCAATGGCCAATTTATTAATGTGATCAATCAACTATTGAAGAACAAAAGTGTAAACAATCTACATCTAAAGATGAGAAGCTTAAAAAACTAACTTGTTTCCTGTTCAGTGGACCGGTCGGGTTCTTATCGCACATGTAACTTGTCCTTTGATCGGGCGGAAGAAGTTCGTCCTATATAAAAAATTATGGTAAATTCGGTCAACTTTAAGCATCCAATCTAACGCTTCATATGCCATCCTGTCCTTACATCAGGGTCCACTTCCCTCGATAAGATGTCCAACTCTTCCGGTGTCAGTTGGGAGAGTAGCTCATCCACGTCCATCTTCTCATACTCGGACAAATCCTTCCCGTACAATTTCCGGGTCGTCATTGTCGTCGTCTTTGTCGCCGTCATGGATGAGTTCTGCAATTGACAAAGATACGTGTAATTATAAACACTAAAAAGTCGGTTCTCTAAAGAAAACTCCCGATTTGTTTACTCCCATTTAAAAACTACTCAAGTATTACCATTTTACTCCAAATCTTTGGACTTTCTACACTAAAATTTATACTTTCTTTCAGGCAGTGAGGAAACAATTGAATTAAAACTAGTAAAACTTATTTTTAAAAGAGTAGAAAATTCTTAGCTACTTCAAGACCCAGCCCAGTTGTATAATAATAATGTGAGTTGTCAAAACTATGGGTGACCACCACCACGCCCGCTTCCTCCAGCAGTCTCATTTTTCCTACCTCCGCTTTCTCCACGACGACTTTGGAACTTTCACCCGTTTTCTTCTTCTTCTCGCTCATTTTTCGCAAATTGCTCTCCGATCAGCTATTTTTTTGAGCCAGTTTTTCAAATATTTGTAAATTCTCCTTGTCTCAATGACGAGAAGATCGTCAACAACTATTGGGGAATGATGATGATGATGTAATGCTATATCTGCATAATGTCCTTGTCAGCACGTCTTACATCAAAAAAGTCTGCATTGCTTAAAATACTAATTCACTCTTGTTAAAGAAATAGCTTAGACTGAATGAATTTTCTTTAAATCAAACATACTCTGCAGCAGAGATTGCATTGGTTGGCTAATAAAACGAGGGAGTGAGTGAGTCACTAATAATAATAATATACCTACATACTTACGCGTAAGTAAGGCATAGATAGTTTAGCTGGCAGCATTATATTTGGCTTTATTATTATACATACGTACATGGTGCGGAATGGCATGTAAGGAATTGAAGTAGTAGTGGTTGTTGTGGCGAATACTAGGATAGGGTTGGATTTTTTATCGTGATGGCAAAAAATACAAATAGTGAGACATAGCGAAGTTACAGTGCTAATAGGAGGAGAACATGCGACATGATAAAAAATCAGGATAGTAAGGGTGCCAGTGAGAAAGCGTGGTAGTATATGGCGAAAAATGTTATAATTTGCACTGGGCTTCGTTGATATGCCCTCTTTCCGAAATGATAAGCAGAGGAAGGATATGTATGTGCGAAAAATTGCAAAAATATTTACGAAATAGGTACGAAAAAAGAAAATTCTTCGCAAAATTCGCATTTCTGAGTATGGTATGATTATGATGCTCTGGATTTTTTGTGGTCAATTTCTTTGAGGAAAAAAAATGTAGTTTCGTATCTTTGAAATATTTTTAAAATGTATATGTATTTTTAATTAATTTCTGAAATATTTACGTAATTTTCAAATAATAGCGGAAATATTTATAAATATATTTGTCTGAAAACCTAGAAATAGATATGTAACAATATGTGTAGAAATGTTGTTGAGATTTTTGTTATCTACAAGAGTTAAGGATTACACCCACAAAATTTGGCCGTTGGTCACCATCAAATGAAAAAGTTGAAAAGAAATACATATCCGCCCTCTGATGATAAGGCTTGTTTTGTTTTGTCTCTCTCTCTTGTCGGTGTTGGTGGTGGTGGAAGGAAGTCTGAGTCATAAACTTCATATTTGTAATTATGAGCAAAACAATGCCAAGTTTCGAATTGCGAATTGTAAATGAGTTTATTTACTGTTCCACATTTTCATACGGAGCGAAGCCAAGCCACGAATTTGGTTGAAGAATGTGAGGCATGATTTTTGCAGATTGGCTTTCAGACCGGATGGATAGACGAAAGTACGAAACAGGGAAGGAATAATTTTGAGATTTTATTCAGGAAGGTGGTAAACTGATACTGTTATTATTATTTTTATTTTTATGATTAGGCACATTTGTTGACTAACCATGTTTGGTTTGTAAATAGTTTCAAAAAGTTTCAGCGTATGCAGAGGCAAAGAATGTATTTGTATGCATGCATGCAAATAAATATGGTTAGGTACATACGTTCGCTTGATAGAAGAACAATGAGAACGAAAACTTGTAATTTGCACAGATTTGCCTGTGTACTAATAAAATGCAAGGTAGGAAATTGTATAAAAATGTGTCTGTTCTCATTATGGATCCCATTCATCAAATTTCCGTTATGGGTGCTGTCAAAATTTCGTGACATTGTCATCACGGCTTTGTTCCGTTAATACCAATTCATTTTCTACGAGTAAATAAATAAAGATTGGAAAGTGAAAGTTTCTCTAGTCAAATAAGATTCAGTCAAATAATTCAAGTTTGTTTTTACTAAAATACAAAATGCTCGTGAAATTGGAGGAAATTGGAGATCTTGCCATGTTTCTTATATACAAAAGTTTTATTTTGCGTTCTTCTCCCTCCATTCGTTCCATCCATCGCGATAAAATGATATTTATAACTAACGACTTTCCTGACAAAAAAGCTTTTAGCCAAACAAAACGGATGGAAGTAAATGTAGTGTTTCCTTCGGTGGACGAGATGTCATTCGTCACTTTCTTAAACTTAGCTAAATTTCAAGTACAAGGTTACACCCCGACTTAAAAATAACACCGCAACGTACGAGACCTATGTGTACATATGTATATTATTTCTTGCTACAAGAACCCATCTTTAAGAGCATATCGGCATCGCAAATCACATTTTTCACCGTCTCTATTATACACGATGAAGAAATGTTTCCTGTCAGATTTTTTAAAGAGTACAAGAAGCAAGAAGAGTAAAGTAAATACGTACTTTTTAGCTGTATCTTTTAGTTTTTTGTCTAAATCGCAACACGTGAACAAATAATGTTGCAAAGATGATGATTCACAAATTTCCTCCAAATCTGCCACATTTTGATTTATATCTCCTTATCGCATAATTTGCTTTCGTCAAGGTACGCTTCTAATCATCGGCGTGATCCATTGCCTTTTTTCTCTGGATTCTATGTGCGTAACAAACTCGTGCTCAGTTTAGGGAATACTTTAGATAAATAAAAATACATAATTCGACTTGGCATATGTACAGAGACTGACTTTTCTATGAAATTGGAAATGTACGCAAGAAGGCTACAAAAAAGTCGGTAGTTTGCCAAATTCGTAATAAATTGCAAAATCAACTTGGTAATGAAGTATTATGCATAATATGGTTTTGGTTTGTTGGCTGCTAACTTTTTGAGACCTTTGTCACTTAAAAGAGTTTGTCTCCAGTATCTTAATTAATTATTTTCCAATGACCTACGACCCCTCCTGTAATTTTTAACGCATAGAAAACAAATCTGGTAACAAAATTAAATACTTCCATGTGAGTACCATTCAAAGCTTCTCCTCCTTTATAATTCATGCATTATTATTTTATTTCTACGAGTTTTGCTGCTCTACGCCACGAACGTCTTCATGAATGACTCGTCTTCATCTGGTGAGTCTGCATTGGTTTTCTGAATTCTCGGTTTGAAAGCGACGGATGTATGCACGGTAAGAGACGAACACCAACCAGGCTAAATTTGGACTTGTTCCCTTCCCCTCTTTCTCTATTTATATATGCGAATTCGCCTCCCTCCATCCACCAAGCCGTGATCATGCATATGCTCCAACTTGCCGTATAACACTTCCATGATAAGCCGAATACTGTTCAAACTAACTAACTGACTGACTAACAACGAGCTCGCTAATACTGCGCCTCGACTTGGTTGAGGTAAGGTGAAGTGAAAGATAAGTGCATCTCTCGTACATACACAAGATTATTGAATGGAGACCTAAGAAAGAAGTCGACGCTAAGGCTGCCAAGTTTTGTAAAAGCATTCATTGCTTATATTACATTAGTCATTCAGTCACTTGAGCAGCGTAAAAGTTATGGCTTATCGATATCATTTATATTAAAGGAAGTATGCCCCTAGAAAAATGTGTAATTTACAAGAAAACGGAAATGTAACACGTCAAAGGTTTTAATAGTTTTTATCATGTTGGTGTTTCCCACACGTTAATTAGTAATGAATGAATGATGGTGGTAGGTGGTTCATTTTTTTACTGGTAATAATAACAGTGCATGGAATATTTTGCAAATCCCAGTTTGCACTTGCAAAATAAGCTGTCTCATAAATTAAATTTATGTATGTGCAGAATTTCTTAGAAATAATATAATATGTGCAGGCGCATGCAAAAGCGAGGAAAATCCCAGGAATAACTTTATAGAATTCGGGCTGCACTTTGCACTCGTTTAATCATAATCATGGGATGGGAATCATAATGCATGGATTTACGTATCTGGGAAAGATGTGCAAGGAGAGACAGATCGGTTGCATCCATTTTTATATTTAAAAAATCAGTCTGAAGGTTTGGTTTCAAGTTTAATAAAAAATCGTGGAGGGCAAAAAATACTTGAAAAATATTATTTTTGTACAGAACGTATCGCACCTAAAATTAATCTCATGCAACACTTTTAAAGTTGTATTTTCTAAAAGCGGACAAAAGATTGCACAAAAATTATGACTTTCTATTCTATGATTATTTTCCTGCAGTTGTAAAATTTTGCATAAATCTAATTTATTTATCAATGTTATTTAAGTTGTTTGCTTAATTTTCTTCATTTCAACCCGTATTATCTCCGAGATTTTAAATAACAAGCAGAGTTGAACTTTGAACCGCAGGCAGACGGAGTCCAAAAGCACAAAACCTTTTCTTACAACTACAAATAAGTTTATTTATTTTGATTTCGAGATAACGGAGAAACAGACATGTTTTTTGTTATGATTATGCTTTATGGGGAGGTTGATCGCACTGGCAAACTAACTGCGTACATGGCAATGGAATTACGTACGTAAATAACAATTAGTACTTACATGTTACCTTGTCTGGTAACGTCTCGAAAATCACGCTGTGCATGAAACCCCGACTAAAAAGGTGCCTTTAAGTTTAATTACTTATTCTTATTGATGTATGTTACCAAAAAGTTAAGATCAAGAAGAAACCAAAAGCTAAGAAACCTACCTATTTTATTCATCTAATATGCCATCTTGCATCAAGTGCTCATTAACGGCATCAACTCTTTACAATTTTTGTAGCGAATTCTATTCCCTACTATTCGCATTTCCATTTCCACCAACAATAACGATAGTTCAAATGTAGCAATATTAATTTTTGATTAATTCGCCCTGATGTTCACGTTATCTAATTAGTCCTTCCGCATTATTAACCCTTTGCTAACAATGTGCTCTTCTGCATATATACAATTAGTACAATAATGTGTACCTTTGTTCTCTCATGGAAAAGCACGGCAGCTGTGTCTCATCGGATTGAGATAAGAAATCTGCTCATTTTGTTTCTGAGGCAGACCGTGCGATGTAAACAGCATCAAAACTTTTAAATTTAGTTCCGGTCCATTAATCCATATGCTGCTGCTGCTCATGCCCGTGAGGAGAGATTCGCGTTGTCCTCTTATTACTTACAAAACTGTATTTTCCTTTATTTTGTTTAATCTCCTCATTTATTTAACCCTTCACACATTTGCATACGTTCAACAAGATGAGAGTGCTCACTCGTACAGCGTGATGATTATAACAGACGTTGGTTGGCATGTATGGAAGGAGTTAAAGGCTGAGATTTATGGGGTTATTCCCACCTTACTTACTTTTTGAGAACAACCACCAGGACAACTGACTAACTGATCGAGTACTTAACTAACTTCTCTAGAATCTTTGTTTCATGCTTTTTCGCATGCTGAATTAATATATAATGCAAGATTCGAGGAAAAGACGACGACTCTGTCTGGGTCTGGGCCACTGCTAAATTAATGCTGTCAACACACTTTAACTTGATTAAGATTTTAAATGAATCAAATTAAAAATTCATTACCAAATTCTTAAACCAAGGCTTTAAACTATGTACGTGACCACTAAAATTTGTGTATTTTGGGCCAGCAGAATAATTGTGATACAAACTTTAAGCAATTTATTACCAAACCAAGTCCTTAAAATACCTACGTGACCACTAACATTTTTGCATTTTGGACCATAATTTTGATCCAAATTTTACGCTTATTCATAAAAAATGAGACTGAATTGTTTCAAAAACTTTACCCTCTCATCAAACAGAGTGAACCCGTACTGCCGGTGTCCCGATATCACTGAGGTCATTGTCGCCATCTTGTCTTCCTCTTTTTTCAACTACTTTCACTTTTTAACTCCTACTAATTTTTATCCCACTCTATAAATGAGTTTAAAAAATGCATGCACAAAACCGTTCCACTTATTTATCTCAACATTTAATGTCAAAGAGAATAAGAATTTGGCTCAACATAATCCAAGCCGGTAATTAAAATTTGGTCGTAAAACTCTCCTATCCTTCACACACTTTTAACACAATCACTAAAAATAAAACCGTAATTAAATTAATCTCTAAACTTCACCCGACAACAAACATGAAAGAATTTGACACACACGCGAAGTCGTCAATTACTTTGGCGTCACTTCACAAAACCACACTAATTTTTATTTTTCTACAAATCTCAACTTTCACCCGGAGAAAGGATGCGACATGCAGGGTGGAAATATTTCTCATAAATTTGGTGAAATTGTTATTGATGAAAATTTCTCATAATTCCGAAACGGATATTTCCGCGGATATGATGTGATGCGATGGAAAGGATCGTTGGAAGAATGAAATGGAGAGAGGACATCGAATCTTCTTCTTCTTCGAGAGTCGACATTTAGTGTTTACGAAAAAAAGCAGGAGGGAGTGGAACGATATGAAGTAGAAGGTGGATGTAACGGATAAGGTTGCATAAGAACGGGCTGTATACAATTTTCTATATCTGTATTTGCATCAAGGGGAACGTCTTGGGTTAAAAATTCCGAGTTGTTGATATCCTTCCAGACCAGCCAACAACCAATACGAGGCATCTTTCTTAATAACGAAGAGATTTAAAGCAAACCAGATTTATAAAGGGATACGTACGTTCCGTGTTGGATGGTAATATGAGTAAGATAAGTAATGCAATATGCAGTGCACGCCTCAGATATAAACTTATAAATAAATTTAACTTTGGTCGAGATATGTATAAATGTAATATGAGAATTTTAGAAAGAGAGAGGGAGAGAGGGAGGGTAGGAACTGAATTCGGTGAGACGGTGCAAACCCGAGACGAGATGACAATTTGGTGACTACGGTTTTACTGTAAATCACAGTTTGTAATTCTCAATTTGAATCTCGGAATTAAAAAAAATTATAGTGTTATGATTTTATGAATTGAACATTAAAATTTTCGGAATTGAAAATGCAAATTCGAACGAGATGACATTTGGTAGCTACTGATGCAATTCTAAATTTGAATCTCAGAATTTAAAAAAAAATTGATGTCATAAATTGAATGATTTTCAGTCAAGTTAATAAAATTATCGGTATTAAAAAGATGGCTGGAATATAAATCGAGTAGAAATTAAGGTTGTAAATAATCTGAAGGAAAAATACAAACATTTTCTGTCTAAAATTATCATAAATTTATTTATTACTTCCAAAATAGTAAGGCATATGTAAAAATCTAAAATCTACTGGCGTGTGGACCTACGTATGTAGAGAGCTCTCAGCAGATGTGTTTTTAAACATTTGTTTTTATCCCATCTGAAAAATGGAAACATAACAACTTGGTTTTTAAACAGTTTTTTTTCTTTCCCAAAAGCCAAATCCCAACCCTTCCAATTGAGCATATAACAACACGATTAGCTTTTTTCGGGGTCTCCTCACTCAAGCTCAATGAGATTTTGAGGATGAATGAATAATGAAATGAAGGTTGGATTGGAAAACGTGTGGGATTCAATTTTTCTTGTCGTCTCGCAGAAAGAAAAAAAACGGTTTTAATGAAAACGAAGGTTACGATGTTTGCGAAACTAATGTGTTTGTGAGATGTGCGATTTTTTCTCCAAGTTTGGTGGGCGATCAATCCATTAAATGTGCACAACTGTGAAAGAAAGGCTTGTGAATTCTGAATGTCAAACATGGCCACGTGAAGGGAAAGAGAAGAGAGGATGCCGCTTTCGCTCATGAATGAAGTATAAATATTTACTTGGATTTTAATGCATTCAGAATCGATTTGAAATGTAAGTACTGCAAAATTTGAGATGATATGTATTAGGCTGGTATACATATGAGCAATAATTTCACTAAATAAAATACTGAATAGCGTACAGTTTTTTCGGTAGTGGGGAAAATACTGTGTCAAAATAAAATATTTTGAGATAAGTATGTTCTTCCCAGGGTTTGGATTTCCAGGGCTGTTACACCCACAAAAAGACGAAAATCTACGTGGAGAAGATAGCAGTCAGTAGAAAATACAGGTTTTTTTAAGAAACTAACTTTTTATCGCTGTAAAAATACATTTTTTCATGATTGTTTACAAGTAAAGCATTTTAACAGCGATAAAAAGTTGATTTCTTTACAAATCATGTATTTTCGAAAGACTGTTGTCTTCTACACGTAGATTTTCGTCTTTTTGTGACTGGTAATTGTAGTAAAATTATCCAATAGATTTTTGATTTTGTAAAAGAGAAAATATTGATTTTTCATTTTTCATACTTATGTGCCCATTTAGCTTTCACCTTACTTGATGGGATTAAATAGTGGGCAATAATCGTACCATGTTATGACACTAACTGGTCATAAATTAGTGGTAAACCTTGCAATAAGTAGGTGACTAGCACCCCAAAAATTTTTACGACTTCTTGTTAAAAGCATTTGGTTTGAATTTTTAAGTTTCCTTATTAAAAGACGTCATTCGTCAACCATCATCACGCCAAGGATGCGTGATGCATGAGAAGATGATGTGTTTGTTTTTAGTATTTTTGCGGGTTTGTGGCTGCACATACGTAAGCAGAAGCATAGCAAAATTATGCAGTAGTACATTTGCACATATCATTTTACCAGCGATTTTCATAAAAATGTGTTTTATGTAGAACAAAACTGAACCAAAGGACTTTATCATCTCAGCTTTATGCTAACGGTCTGGTTTGGCGTGCCATATGTGTGACAGACAACATGACACGGCTGAAACAGTCGTCTCGTGTTATTGGCTAAAATTAAAGCTGTTCTAATCCATAACTTTTTAAGTTTCTCTTAAAGCTGCCAATTTTCTTTCGAACATAATGCAAATTGAGTATTTACAAACCTCGTCCAGTTGATAGGTCGTCTTGCGGACAATCTTCTTGCGAAGCTCGCCCTCGGTTTCGATCTCCTCCATCGTCTCCTGCACCAAGGGCTCGGCGTCTCCCAACATTTTGACGGGTTCTGGTTGCGGAGGAATTTTGACTGATTTTTTTGACGGGGACAAACAAGAACAAAGAAACGAGAATAGGTTGCTGGGTGCCGTGCTTTAACTATTCGGTCACGATTTATGTACACTTGAGGTATGTACAATATTTGTGTCACAGAGATCTTACAGTCCTTCAATAGTTTTCGGACATGAAAATCTTGACAAAAATATCGTCTTATTTTTTCTGTCCAAATTCTGTCCAAAATGTCAACTTGACTTAGTCAACTTTATCCTCGGAGCGAGACAACCAAAGCCAAGGACGATCAAATTCGTTGTGTGTAACGAAACCGTGCACATTAAATCCAAGGACTTTTTAACTCTTTTTTTGCTCTGCAAAGTTCTCAGACTTTGGTTTAAATGACGGGCACCAACTTAATTAAAACCGTATCAAATTTCATCCTCACTCTCGTCATGAATTGAATAGTAGATATCCAATTTCTTGTAAAACAAATTAGTTTTGTGTAAAATTACGTCACAGTTTTTGTAAAAAATTGGGTGAACTGTGTCAAGTCAAGGTTTCTTTATTGAAATTGACACTGGCAAATGTTCCTTAGCGTTTTTGCTTTCACTTTGGGAACCCGCACTTTACACAGAATTCTTCAAATTAGTTTTCACCACTTTTCTCCAAATTCAAATTACTTGCTAAATCACTGCAATAATTCGCAAATTTATGACTTTATTGCACAATTTGGGTGATTGATTTTGCACTTTCTCCCCCCCCAAAAAAAGCAGTTTACACAAGTGGAGCAAGCAATGGTATGATCTGATGACTGACTTGTTTCTCTTTAAAGCACTCGTCAATTCGGACTTGCTTAGTTGTGCAAGTCTTCTGGGGTTTGCGTTACTCTTCGTAATGGAAAGTTTGAGAGACAGAACGAAATCAAACCATTTTCCAATAGGAACGATAGATAGAATAATTTACAACAGAACAGCCAGCAAACCACCACACATACTTGCGACACAGGAAGTTGTTGTAACTGTAACGTGTCGTGTATGTAAATATCATGTACGAACGTGCATGTATGTGGTACGAGAAATATGTGTATATGCAGAGGAGACGATGATAGTAATAAAAAATATTGTTGTTCCAAGTTTTAAAGAAACGTCTGCAGCATTCGAATGTGTGTACTGGGCGTCCAATCGGATATCCGATGGATGGATTTAGGTTGTGTGACTTGACTTCTTGCTTTGCTTTTAGTGATGTAATGTTCCAATGTGAGGGAACACAATATCGCATTAACTAAGACACCAGCAGCAGCAGCCTACTCCCCACATTTTTGCAAAGTAAATGCCAGATTTTGCATGCATTTAGATTCCACTACTCTTTCTTCCTCCTGGGATGAAGATATGCATGCAAAGCTTGAAAAATGTTGGCAAGTCGCCATCTTTAAAGTGCTCGGGTTGCTTGCAATATGCGAATGTAGGCAGAATCATGGTAAAATGGCAAAGTTACAAACATTCGCGTGGTGGATGTGCCGGTGTGAAAGCAGCGGTTTTCCAAGTCCGAAAACCGCAGTTTGAACTGGGGATCAGAAAATGCTTTTAGGATGGGTGTATGTACATACGTAAGATGGATTATCGGGACGTGGAGAGAAATGCATTTTGTGTTGGTGGATAGTAAATAAGTATTTGCATAATGGAAGGTATTGATGACAAATATTATTACACAATTGAACTAGTACAAAACTAATTTAACTCAAGAAGGAGACGGAACTGAACCGTTACAATTTACAGCACGGGTTGCATTCAGCTGAAAATGTGCCCCTTTGACTTTCAAACCAAATGCAAACAACGGTTTGGTTTGGCGACACGGGATTTAATGTTGACATGTTTTTAAACAAGCTGTTTGAAAATAGAAAAATAACAAACTTTTCGCTATCCGAAGAATCAGGGTGAATAATGCAAATTTTATGTACAGGTCACTTTTACTTCATGATTTTATGTCATACCCATTAATCATACAATTTCATTTATTGCCATTGCATGCAATTATTCTTCTCCACTTGCGCCATGACTTATAAATAAAATACTTTTATCTAGACGTAGACCACACAAATTTTGGCTTTTCAACTCTGACTTTTACTTCTTCCTAATGACAATCCATGGGTAAAGAAATCTCATGAAAATACATACAAAAGTCCTGTTTTTATTAGACTACACCCGATCCGAGTTACTTAAAATAATACTTTCTTTTAAAAGAACAAGTTTCCATATTATTACAGCTTCTTTAAGAATAATAAAATAAAGAGTCCAACAGAACACAGGAGGAGAAAAACATTTACATTTATAAACATGTTTGCAGACAAGGACCAGTTAAAACGAATACAATCCAACTTACCAACACGAACGATAAGGTTGTACGATACGGTAATGAACGCTTCGTTTGTTTAGAACGAAAGTGAAAGAATTCTAATGGACATACCGAATAAAGAACATCTCAAACTTTTTCTGGGTTCAACGACGCATCCTCCATCCTCCTAATTCTGTCTTGATAATGGACCTTTACTACTAAATATTCTGTAAAAGTCTAATACGCATTCTAAAGAATTTTTTATGGCTATTGGAAACGTTACTCCGAAGTCCTTTCTTCTACACCACGCTCACCATTTAACAAGCTTGTAGATAAAAAAATCATAAAACATCAAAACATATCATCCATCAATATCCAAGTTGACAGATGGAGTACAAAGTTTAAGAAGAGAAGAAGAAAAAATCGTTTACAATATTTCTTAAAAATATATATGTTTGAGTAATGAGATGTGGTAAGCTGATAAGTCAATTATCGACGGAGGAAATTTTCAACAAATATTTTTTAGGTCGCTGGCCTCGCCCGATCAACTTGTTCGTCTGTGTCGTCGTCGTCGTCAACTTTTTTGAAAGACTTTTGACATGTTTAGTCCCAAAAAGAAGACGTTCCGACTTTTCCTCCGTATCGTCTACTTCGTCTAACAGTCACTCACTTTTGAGATTTTTGAACTTTGTGAAATTTCCAAGAGAAATGTTAATAAATCATGTAACCTTCCATTATAGAACAACAGATGATGACTACGTTACGTTAACGGTCATTGTCTTTGCCTTTTTGAAATGTGCATGCAAATCCGTCGTGGTTTACAGATGAAGACAGCAGATGAGGATTTTCTTGGTTGGTTAACGGCCTATTTAATTTCTACACGGTTTCTTTCTGCATATGTGATTTTTGGAGTGGAAGCCAAATTTAACTGCAAAGATTAATTAATAGATGCAACAGGAGGGAATGGAAGCAATACTAGCTAAAAATAATAATTAAAGAAATCCAGACATAAAGGAGTTTTAGAATGCTCATAATATTTTATGCCATCTGCTCCGCATGCATTGACTGACAAAAAATGTCTAGCAATTATTACCTTTAATGTTACAAAGTCAAAAATTGTGAGAATTTCGTAATTATTATTAAATTTGGGATTAAAGTACACGTCTCATTTTAGCAATTCAGCCGGGCGTCTATG
The DNA here is from genome assembly GCF_002217175.1 of Folsomia candida. Lineage (NCBI taxonomy): Eukaryota > Metazoa > Arthropoda > Collembola > Entomobryomorpha > Isotomidae > Folsomia > Folsomia candida. The sequence goes on along the minus strand of NW_019091252.1, from coordinate 75,111 downwards.
TTGTATGTGTACAAGTGACAGCTCACCACCACCGAGATCCACATCCGTGGGAACTTTCTTCATTTCCCGATAGACTATGTTATGTTATGTCATTTATACAACAACATATTTCACAATTTATTAATAAATTAAACACAAAATAAATAAACATTTATAATTAATCTAGCCCAGATTATTAACAGTTTCGTAAGTGCAGTTATTTTTTATTGGAGAAAGTTTTGATTAAATATTATTTGTTAATATTGCTTAATATGAGAAACTTTTGTAATTGTGGATTGGTTTGTATTTAAAGGAGCAATATGTTGTTAAGAAGAGGAGGGGTGTCCTTATCTGTCAGTTGTAGCCTTATCTTGGCCACGTTACTCTTTTCTCCAGCCTGGACGAAGAACGATGTAGTGGAGAAAGTGTCGGACAACGAATTTCTTAACCTTATCCAGACAGAGAAGCATGTCGTAACGATTTTTAGTAAGTCTTAAGTAAAACTTTTATACAAATTTGTGTACGGAAATTAATTATCCTATCTCAAGGTAAACCAAATTGTCCTAAATGTGATGAATTTGAGCACGAATTGGCCGCTATCCGAGAAACACTGGTTGATTCATTGGACGCTTCAATTGTGAAAGTAGTGTCAAGTCCATTGGCCAAGCTGTACAGCCCGACACTCGAACCTGCCATTGTCTTTTTCCGACATGGGTCACCCATGTTGTATCACGGTATATGAATTACTAATTTTATTTAAGAAGCAACAAGAAGCTGCAATAGTGTATCCATGTTCAAATTGCGTAATTGTTTTACAGGGGCAGCCAACGAGGAGGAAATTCTTCACAAGCTGAACAGGTGTCCTGAACCGGCCGTGAAATCGTTGAACGATGAGACTTTTGAGCATTTGACGCAAGCTGCTACAGGGGCAACGACAGGAGATTGGTTAATAATGTTTGAGAAACGGACCTGTGTCAAAAGTCAACGTCTTCAGGCCGTTGTTGAAGCGGTAGCGTGTGAACTTAAGGTTAAAATGAATGTGGCTCGTGTAGACAAGTCGAACGATGGGGGTGCGACTGGGAGGAGATTTGGGGTCATGGACACTCCAACATTTATTTTGTAAGTATTCGGGTTAAGATATTTCGAAACTGGGTAATTTATGGTCTGTTTAAACTTATTCATAAGGTTCCGTCACGGAAAAATGTACCGTTATGAACTGGACACGATATCAATCTCAAATCTTATCGACTTTGCGACTGACTTTTATAGAAATTCTAAAGCAGAAAATGTGCCTACGCCAAAATCGCCTTTGTGAGAACAACATTCATAATTAATTTTATTCATGTGAAAAATAAACGTTGCAAATATTTTGTTTGTTTCCTTGCAGTGACGACTTCACGGAAATGATTGTAGAGAAAATGCATGAAAATCCCCAAATTGTTAAATTAGGTTCCATCGGACTCTCAATTCTCATAATTTTGGCAATCTTTGTCACATTGTCTGGAAAAGCTAAGACTGTGGCGAAATCAAATCAAGACAAGAAAGATAGCAAAAAGAAAACATGAGAGGAATATTATAAGGGGCCGAAAAATTCTTGCAATAATTAATTAAAACCCCGTGCCTCACCCACATTCCACCGTGAAATACTTTATAAAAATACCAAATCTTTAATTCCAAATAACAAGTGATACATGATAATTACATCACATTAATACAATTTACACTTTAACGTTTGTCACTTTGCCGTTAAATTGAATCTTGGTCTCAATCAATAAGAGAATGTAAAAATTTGTAATCTATGTATTCTAAAGTCTGAAAGAATAAACTCTAAACTATAATTTATAGTATTAAGAACTTTAAAAAATTAACAACTCGCTAATCATCATCCTCGTCCCTCGGCTTTCCACTAAATTCGACGGCTGCAGCTAAATTGTCCTGATTAGTCTTTAATCTGTCCAAAATGAGTTCGGCAATTGCTTTTTGTGTTCTTCTCTCTAATTTTGTCAATTTAGGAGCAACGTCTCGCTTGAGGTCCCAGTCCGGTTTTCTAGGCGCCAGGCTCGTCAAGTCCTAATTTTATTAGTTCTTATTATATAATATTTTGTTATTTTTATAACGCTCATGATATCTTACCACATCATCCACTACTGGTTTGACGACGGCATGTTGCAAGGTGTCCGCAATTTGTTCTTCGATATCAACAACTTTAGCTTTGGGGACTGCAATTTCTTGAAATTTGTCAAAGGCAGGGTTATAACTTCTGAATATTGGTCTAAATCGAAATACAAACTTTCTTTACTTCTAAACTTTATAATGAGATTTGATTTTATTTCAAATTTTAACTGACTTTGGCAGGACTGTTGTCGAGTCTCCCTTTTTCTCCTCTTTGTCTCCACCACCTCCCATTAACTTCTGTTTGAGGGCTCTAAGCCGTTCCTTCCGTCGCCGAGCACCATCCTCCAAAGCGCCAACGTTCTCGTCTTGTTCTTCCTCCGCTGGTACGACGGGGGGCGGCCCTGATGATGTAGCTGCGACAAAGTCTTCTTCCATCTCAATATCCATTTCTTCGGTCATCGTCATCCCCCGACTGTCAACGGCTTTTAATTTATAAGGTTATCCTTTTAGTTGATCAACCCTATAAATTATGTACAGCTAAACGTTAGACGACATCATAATTGTTCCATTAAATTTCTTAATTAATTACAGTTGAGCACTTTAACTGCGTACTTCATAACTGACAATTTCTGTTATTTTGTACTTACCGTCTGCTATAAACACACCGGTTGAATTGCTTAGTATTTCACGTACGTATATATAATTTATTAGATTATTTGCTGCATGAACAATTAATTATGCTCCTAGAACTTCACAATTTTCGCGAATTTGAGCGATTTTTGATCTGCTTGTTTGCAACTTGCGAGCGGAACATGGATTGAGAAAAATTTACAGAAAGTGCCAACTCTGGTAGTGAAAAAGTCTCATCTCAAGTTATGTACATGTGTACATAATTTTGTGTACAATGGACATAAAATTATGTACATAATGTACATTGCATTGCATGTTTTAGGCATAGCAAATGTACATATGTACATTTGCTTAAATAAATAAAGATCGTCTTGACTTGCCATTCTAATTGAGATTCTCATGAAATTCTGAAATGAAAAAATTTTAAAAATCTACTCTGATTGACGTATTGAATTATATGTAATTTAAAGATTATACAACTTATACATAAATGTGTAATTTAATTAATAAAGCAATCTGATAATATTTTTATTCCCGCAATCATTAACATTAATTAATCATTGACAGAATTAAAAATATCAGCCAAGAAGCTGCTAAAAATAATTGGATCGATAGGCATTGAATTGGCTAGGTCATCATTCCATGAGAAAAACGCACAAACATTTTACCTAGCTTTTTTTCAAAGTTAATTGAATTGTTCACAGTAAGACAAATTCTTACATATATGCAGATAAGTAAATAATTGACCATGGTCAATTTCTGCAAGTTCGTATCACTTTTTTCATTACCAGCAGCGTCCATCGTTATATTTATCTACCCCCAACAAATGCACTGTAAAGCTCGTTTACATGGCTGTGCCCTTTGCCAATTAATAAAGTGGTATTCTCACATATTCGTCCAAGTGCTAATGCACATTATCAGTGTCACGCAACAAAGATATACGATTTTGCACAGCCTTACATTGGTAGGTGGCAAATCAAAAGCCTCTCATGCTTCACCCTCAGAAACTGCATATTAAATAATTCGTATGGTATTACAGCGACTCGATGCCAAGCTTAATGATCGTACAGACCTGTACCAATTGCTAAATCTCTGACTCATACAATTAAAACCAAGCTGAGATTTACAGCAGAGTGGTTTCCAGTTCATTCAGTCTCAGCTTGTCTTCTTATGCAAGGGACAGCACTTTGACCGATAGAGATATCATCCACCATACGATTACACTGCTGTCCTGACTCCAATTGCATAAAAGACCATTCGATATTCATGTGCAAGGGTTGTTTGTCGTGTATTTATTTACGTCGGTCAAGAAGAGTTGCTCTTGGTGCAAAAATTGGTCGTAATATATTATTGAATACTATCGGTGATAAAGAAAGTGGATCAACTTCTTTTTTCTGCAGAGGCGACAGACGAGTAATGCACTATTCATTTCCTGTGTGACTTTTGCCTTGTAGTTCTTCTTCGACTATATGCAGTTTCAAAGTTCATGCAAGTGCAGCAAGTTGGGCGAATGTGAGGCTGTGACAGCTTAAAAATTTAATCGTGTTGTTATTACATAAAATTATATCACTTGGGAAGATTTAAGGTTTGCTATTTTAAAATGTTGTCCAACATTGATTCGCAAGATATGCGAATTGTAAGGCTGAGAAATAAAGCCAAGCTAGAAATCGGCGAAACTAACGAGGACCTTATTCCGGAAAGAATTCAAGAATTGAAGGAACTTATAAAGGAGGAAGGTGTGCACATGATAATTTAAAAACGAAAAATGTTTTTTTTAGCGGTGCTAATTTTTATATTTCCATTTTCTTCTTATGTAATTATCTATTAGGTGGTGATAAGTTCCATATGCATCCTTCAAGATATGACGACTTTTACTTGAAGTGTCTCCGGGCTAGGAAATATGATGTGGACAGGGCTGCTAAACTTGTAAGATTTTGTGCGTGCTTAATTGGATAATTAGATGAGGCTGTAAAATCGTAATTTTTTCATGAGATGAGGGACACGTGTAAAAATTGCGTTGTAGCATAGCAGGAAAAATAAGTTGCTTTTGGCTCAATCAATCCAGTTAGTCCATGCGTGGATTAAATTTTTGCTTTACTTTAACCTTTGATACCAAAGTGGATCGGACGGAGTGTGGTTTCGTGATAAACTTGTTCTAAAGGTTGACTTGCTAAACCTATTAACCTGAATTATGAACCAGTGTTTGTATCTATGTATGTATCTTTGCTGAGAAGTGACGCAAATTATGCGTCTAGCCTACATAATCTGTAATATTTTCCATCCGCAATTTTCCTCAATTCATAAGATAACCCCAATGATATAAAAGCCTAGGTACAGCTACCGAGTGATATATTTTATAATGACGTTGTACTAATATTGTTGTGATTCTGTTGAAAATTAATAGTACAAGAAATACTGCAATTTGCGCACCAATACGCTACACATGGTACCGAAATTGCTGCCATCATGTCATGCTCATCTTTACCATGATAAGCTTTGCTCCATCCTAAAATTCAGGGACAATCGAGGAAGACATGTTTTCATTGTGAGAGTTGGTAGGTGCTTATTTACATATTGTACAAAAGACTGCAGAATAGCGAATTTAATGACCTACTTGAATTTTGTTATCAAGAAAAATGGGATGCAAAAGAGACCACTTTTGACGACTTCTTATCCACTTTGTTTCTCCTACTGGACGAGATCATCATCTCAATCGATACTCAACTCCATGGCGTTACTGTCATCGGGGACCTCAAAGGACTTGGCCTGAGTCATGTGAGGCTTGTCTCACCAAATACTTTGAGAACTGCGGCTGGTGTACTGCAGGTAAATATTGTTCCATAAAATGTAACATCTTTAATTCCGAGATGTTTAATAACGTTTAAAAAAATCTATAGGATTCTTATCCAGCAAGATTTAAAGAATTTCACGCAATCAACAACCCATTCGTATTCAATATGATTTGGGCTCTTGGAAAACCATTTCTCAAAGACAAGATTAGAAAACGGGTAAAACGCCACTTTACGTAATTGGCAAAATATTAATTAAATTAGGATATTGATCATCATTTGCAGATGTACTTTCACGGAGGAGATTTTGCATCTCTTCACCGGAGCTTGTCAATTGACGCTAAATTGCTCCCAGATTTCTTGGGGGGTTCAGTTCCAGAAAAAGAGTATGCAGACCTCAACATTATTAACAGTTTATTAAAGAAGGATGACCACTTTAAAGGTGTGTATACATATGCTTATCATCAAAAATGATAATCACCATTCACAATATATCTATGTGCGTTTTATGATCCGCAGACTTTTTCAAGTATGGATACACTGCAAGGACATGAACTGGTCTAGAATATAAATACTTTAATTTATTAGAAAATCCAGTCTGCGACCGGTTTAATTGTGAAGGAAGGTTTCTGTAATTTAATGTGATATTGTTCAAGGGTGTGGGATATTGTTGAATGGGTGGAATATATAAATAACCTATTAAATATCTGTTACATAATGAGAGCTTCTAAATAAGTCAATAAGTAAAATAAATAAATGTCATGTTGGCATAAAGTTAAATACATGTTTAATAAATAATCGGACAGTCAACAGTTTTGGGATGAAAAAAATATGATACCGAAAAATCTCATTTTATTATCTGTATGATTAACAAAAAAATCATGTCGCACTCTTAATTACCACATTATCACCGATTAACACACAGATTATCACAGTACAGACTATGTATAATTTATCACTCGTAAACATATGCATAAAATGATTTTGAAACTGCTTTGAGGACTAGATTCACATCTCACATTTCTAATCACCAAGAAGACTGATTGATCCCGTTTCACAAATCACAAATTGTCAGCACATATCATATCACATGCAGCAGACATTTATCAAGACGATGACGATTTTATACTAGATTTTAAGAATTTGAAGGATATTTTTTATTTTATAGATTTTTAGTAAATGTGTCGGATGAGCATTGATGAATACATTTATTAAGTTCATAAAATCTTTCTTGTTGAGTCATTAATTTTGGCACCGCATTAGAACATTTCCTGCTTGTTTGGACATACTTAAAACAATAATACAAACATTTACATAATTACTTATTGTTCATTTAATTTCCTGCAAAGAATATCATGCATTTCATTTTTCATTTCAATTCACAACTCAAGAAGAATGACATATTTTGTTGTAGAGTGCTTCAAATTAGATCCTTGGTCCATTGGTCATCTCAGTTCGCTGGCATAAACTGTTCATGAAAATAGTTCAATTAATAAACCTTGATAAATTCCAAACTAACTACGTTAGCCATGAGTGTTAATAATGTGATTCCAATTTAGTTGTGGTTAACTAAATAAGAGGAAGAGAAAAAGGAAAGGTAAAAGTGATAATCCCAGAACTATGATTTATTTTATACAAAATGCAATTTTTTGGTCCGAAAACATAAATTGGAAATTCATACAATTTTGTCATCCTTCTTTTCCAATCAAATTAAATAAAGTACAAAAACCAAAGTGAAAGTGTTTGAATAAATTTTGAAATTTCATTTTATTATTTATATTTTGTTTGAATTCAGGAAATTGATATTGACATTTGAACTGGGACCACAAAGGATCAGCTTCATCTTCAAAGTTGCAATCAGTAAAACGATTGCTTTTTAGGTGGACAATCTAGGCAATGAAAAATCTGTAAAATGGAAAGATGAATATTTTCATGGAATGTAAATTGATTAAATATCTTGTCGCATAAATGGATGCAATTGTATTCGGTATGCTGATAAAGTACGATGATGATTAAATTATGAGGATGTGAGATTATTAATTAAGCGTTAAGTTTCAAGGAAAAGTTGAGAGGAGAAAGGTCAGGAAGGATAGACGACGAGACTTAAGACGTAATAAAGTCAGAATGAAGATTAAGCAGAGTATTTTCGACTGGAGATTAAACAAAGACGAATATTGGTCGAGTAAACAAGTTTGTTCCAAATGAACTTGACGAGCTTCATAAATAATCAATTAACAACTGACGGACTTGACTGAACCGTAAACAAAAAATGTTAACTATATAACAGAATCCAAGTTGAATTGACGTACGAAACAATTGAAAATTTGTAAAACAACACTGGCTGATTAGAATTGAAATTGACGAGGGAAGAAGAGAAACACATAAAATAAATTCAAGTTTGAGGCATGCAAAATTCAACAGTGTTACTCAGCCATGTGGGCGCTCTTACCAACCCACACCCCCCAATACAACTTGATTACAGTCTCGACCCTCTTTTCTGTCTTCCTGGCTAAATTTTTTCCCTCATATATCTTCTAGAACTAGGACATTCGCTATTAATCTTGATCTGATTAATGTTCTGGTCGAATGATCTTTCTGGTCTCCCTCATCTTACAAATCCTACTTCTTTTCTGCATTTTGAGTCATTTATCTGTAATCTCGAACTGACTCATGAGATAGACTTCATCATCGAGGACCTCTTTAAGAACAATAATAGGCCCAAGACCGAATCTCTAGTCTAAATTGCAGACAACTATCTGGGTGGACTGGATAGATTTCATCATCATCAGCTCCCTAACTGGTTTACAACCTTCTCCAGGACAGCATTGTGTTCAGCTTCAAAACCGCTTGTCGAATTTTCGTCATAGCCAACCACAGCAGACCAACTAGGAAATGCCACCCTAGATTTATAGGCCTTTCTTCGTTTAACTCGGAAGTTCGACTGGTCACCAGGAACAGATTTCTAAACGGAAGTAGAACAGCTTATCGAGACCAACTAGGTATATGCCATCCTAGATTTATAGGCCTTTCTTCGACAGGAATCTCAGCTAACTGCAGACCCATTCAATTTTCAAACGGACAAGAGCGTCCCAATACTTCGTATTTGTAAAGCACCACCACGACCACCACCAAGTCAGTTGGGTCAACATCAGGCAGTGGAAGAAATCTGTAACTGTTAGTACAAGAAAACAAAAATACGATTATTTTCATCTTTTCAAAATAATGAATAACAAGGTAGCGCCAGCGAATTATTGCGAACCCCTGAGCGGTTTCGGTCTTGCGACACATATTACAACAATTTCTTATCGTAACGCCGTTTACAGGGGGCAAAATTGAGCATCTATAGTTTTGAGTCTACTTTTCAAAAATATATAAGAAATAACGCACAATATATTATTTTGTTTATTTATTTTTCTGCGGAAAAATAGCGCCAGGGCAAGGTTAGCGACCGTGTGGAACAATGCGGAATTAAGAAATTTGTCCGAGCTGGGCTGGCTGAATCTCCAGAGAAAAAAAGGTCAAAAACAAAATGATAGCCAACCATGGTCAAGAACAATTTATCATTTAAACCTTTAACTATCGTCAGCTATCATTGAGTCACCTCGGTATTCAGGTATTCATGAAAGCTGTGAATGGAGGATTCAGCACGAACCAACTTGGACTTTTTCATCATAACGCTTTGTAATAATAGGATGACTGCAAAGTCATCCGAACGCTATACTCTCAATCCTGACTTGATCTCTCTCTAATTTGTTAACAAAGATTTAACACTAACATAAAAATAAATAGATAATTAAATATTTAATAATTATATAGCGAACAACATTATAGTGCAGGATTTTCCAATTCTGGATTGATTAAATAATTTTGGTTCTCAAGAGGAGGAAGAAATTAAAATCAAAACGGTATCCGCGATGAATACCCGTGCAATTATATAATTATAAAACGCACTATCACAATTTACTGAATGAATTCAAAATTTTAAAAATTGTGGATTTTGATTACAATGTTTTTTTACACTCATTATTGACTTGCTCGGCTGTAGCAATAATGCAATCCATTGTTGAAGAGCACATTATTGAAAATCAAGGTTTTTCATCATCTAAAATTGTATTTAGTAAAAGTACCTATCACTTAAAAGTTAATATTACGTTACTGTTTTTACATAATAGTAAAACTCGCATTTTGGTAAATTAAACCGTGGACTGCAGCCACATTGAATAAAAACCTTGTGGAAATTACTAACTCAAAAGCCAACTGTAAAATTGACGTAGTAAAAGTGATGGTTAAAATAATGCTATATCACTCACTGAAACATTGTTCAAGTTCACTGCTCATGATTATAGCACTAATCACTTGCTGGGATTTTTAACGGGAATGGGGGGGAGGGAATTTATTTTAAAACGCACATATTTCATTGGAGTAAAACGCAGGAACGCACGCGACGCGGCGCGAGATATAAGCACGCACAATACTTTTCGTAACGCAGCAGCGCGGGCGGCGCAATATGTCGTGATACTGTAGATGACTTCCGAATTTGACGCGTTGACGAAATCTTGAAAGACGAATGCTGATGCTGTGAAGCCCATTTTTTTTATATGCCTCATGCTCTCAACTTTAAAATATATGTCTTTCTCTCATTGTCATTGTCACAATTGTGTCACTACCAATTTGGCCTATGTTCTGTTCTGCAGTTTTTAACTGTCACATGTTGTTTTACATGCATGCAAATAACATGACTTGTATAAACTGTTTGCAGGTTTGCACTTTTTTCCTGTTCTCTCAAAAGTTAGAATAGTTTTTTTTGTAAGTTGCCTGGTTTTTCCCTTCCATGCATCCCTAATATAAAATGGATGCCTGACGAGGATGATTGATGATGAAGCATGACTTTGATTTCTGAAATACTTAACCAAAATATAAAACCACAAAGCAACATTTCTTAAAATTCTTTTCAAAAAGTGTATCATAGATAATGAATGAAAACTTATCTAGTAAATGATAATTAAAACTTATGGATTATTATAATGAGCGTCATGTGTGTTTGGAGAATCATTTCGTTTCTGGATGGATTACACGCATTCAGTACAAAGGGTACAAACCTATGTATGCCTTTCTTCTCATTGCTATTGGGAAGTTAATTCTTTCACCCTTTATGAAGATGAAAGATCAAACTTGTCCTTTTATAATTGTCAAATTATATCCTTTTATATTAAGCAGAGTGAGTGCTCGCTTGTGTTACTTGTTTCTGTTGGTGGACAGGTAGTCCAAGATGTCCGAACTATGTATGTATGATTAAAGTGTGACGACGACATGAGTCAACTGGCACATATGTATTACTCAAGACTTAGACTTCAGGTATGAGATGGGTCACAGGTCAGGAGTTAACATGTGGCAGTTGACTCGTGTCGTCACTTTAATGCATATCTATTGTGTACCTACTAGTACCAGTAGTACCTAGATTTTCTAGCCTAGTTTTTTCCCTTACATATCACAACCGATTTAATATTAAATTCGGCCTTATTTTCATCGCTTGGTTGCTGATTTGTATCATAATAATTGGAGATTCTTTTCCTACAATTCACATTGCTGTGCAAAGTAGGGAAGGAGAAATTCCACCATTTGTTAAAACGCCTTAAATATACTTAATTAAATAAAAAGTTGGCTAATTCTTGGTATGTGATGCTTCGAAATCTTTGCTTATGGAACTCTATGTATATGAGTTTGTTTGCCTTTCTTGACCAGAAATGTTACCAATAAAATTAATTACTTGGAGGAATTGAATACAGAATTATTCATAACTATAAATACAACTTTTAAAACTAATTTCCCGCATTTTAGGTAGTACCTGGAATCTAATATTTAAATATACCTACTAAACTTAATTTCCCGACTGCACGTTGTACCTGTAGCTATGTATTATTTCTATTATAGTAAGTTTTCCTAACTATAAAATTTTCATGAAACCAGAAAAAGAGCCAGTGTATGTATACGTAAAACCTTCAACATGACTTGACCAATTTTGTGTATGGGCGAATCTTTTACCGTGATGCAACCCCGATGCGATGCGATCGCTTCCGGCTTGACATGTTAATGGCTGAAGGAAATGACGCGGTGGTGGGCTTTTTCGCATACGATGATAGTGATAGAGCCAAGTTTAAATTCTGATTACGTCTTCGTCTTGCGACAACAATAGCGCGCGCAGCGGCACCGATTTGCGGAAAAGTCGTGTTATTGCTGCGAACAAGGTAAGAAGTATTACTTGTCGGTCTATATGATGATGGTGTCGTTAGGACTGGTGGTGCCTGAGTAGTAGTAGTAATAACTGCATTCCTTGTTGCATTAGTGATCACGGCGGCGTCTGATGACGGCGTGCTAATGGCGTTAACTCTTTCTCGAATTGTCGCCATATCCACGGATGGTACGATTCTGGTGGGCTCATCGGCACAAATCACTTTCAAATTGGCGAGTCCTCCAAGGGATGGATATCTAGAAACTTTAGTTGGAGGCTCATGAACAGATTCCTCGTCCTGCAAGGGAAACAAATTGCGAGGGGGATGCTCAGCGATCAGCAATTCTCTTGTGGTCTACCAACGCGTCATAAGGTAGCGCGAGAGCGTCCCGTCCAATTCCAACTTTGACATCAATCAACGCACGGTCACACATAATAGCCAGTTGTTTGAAACAAGGCTGTCATCATATAGACACGACACGGAGACCACTGTCGCAAGGAGTATAGGAATTATCGGACAAAAGAGCTCTGCAACTACCCTTAGCAATTGGTAAATTATGTAGTTTACTCTTTCGTACTTTGACGCTGGCCTTGTTGGACGTGGGATTTGATAGGACAGATAACATCATTTCGATATCTGCTCCACTCATTTCCGGAAACGTCATTTGTCGCCGAAATTGCCTGCCGCGTTGATAGTCATCGTCATAGTCCTGGCCCAGATTAAAGTCCGGGACGACCTAAGAGAAAAGCGCATAATTATAAACAATGAGTGTCTAAAAATCGTAAAAATAAAATCGAAAACATTGTTCAATAAAGTAGGAAGTCTTGAAAAATTCTAGAAAATTGGTTTTAACTTTTCTTTTACCTGCAAATTAGAATCAACCAAAAACGCTTCCCCCGCACGAATTATTTCGTCCAGCCTTGCCAGTGTTTTTGATGCAGTTAACCTCGCATGTGGGTCCAAAACCAAGAGGGACTGGATCAACTTCACTGTCGGCTGCGACACTGTGTGTTCCCTGAAAAATATCGAAAGTAACAATTAGCTTCATTTTTAACTTAAAGCATTATTCGTCCCAACCACCAAATACGCATTAAAATAGCAATTATAAAAGTGATTTGAATTTAGAACAATAATATATGCAGATTCATCAATTAGTTAAAAATATGTAGGACACAATCAATATTAATTACAAATTAAAATTACAGCAATTTTTAGAAGAATTATTAAATCAATAAATGTGCGCACATACAAATGGAGGGTGTTGGTCAAAAAATAAAGCTACTAATTAATTGAGCAAATTATCAAACTATTAAGTACAAGGTATGATGAATAATATTGAGCTCATGTACAAAAGTGACCTAATGTTATTATTGTCCGGATAAATAGAAGACTTGAGTCCAAAGAGCCACTAAAAGGTAGTAGCAATTCTGCAGAGATGGACGTAAATTTCGTAACCATTACTGTCAATTTAGAAATTTAAGATCAGTACTGGCAAGAAATGTTACTTCCAAAAGTGCAGGCAGAAGAGTAAGGAAGCCATTCGATACAAGTTCTTGTAACTATTCCTATGAATTTCAGGATTTTTGGGTTCGTACCATTAATTAGATTGTTACAATGACTTTGGTAACATTTTTTTACATAAAAACTAAACTCTAATGCTCCCAACAAATTACATATATAATATTATATCAATCCCGAATCAGATTCATAACCGAGACGGAAATTGTGTGAATTTTTGGGCATTGGTCACAGATAACCAAAATACAGATCAGTGATAAGTATGAGAATTTAGTTAATTGAATTTTACAACATTAAATGGTTTAAAGCACATGCTTTAAGTTGTAACACATAACTATTTAATAGAGGATTTTTATAAGTTGTTGATGTAAAGTATAAGTTGAGAATTTCTTTCTGCATAACCAAAGAACAATCGTTTTCTCAAAACGGTATACAATTTACAGAAACAAGAAATTCATAGACAAACAAAATTAAAAATTATACAGTTTAAAAAATAATTAATTTGTCTGACAAAAATGTAAATATTTTTTAAACAATAAAAATGTAAATATTTTTTTAACAGACTAAAAAGGCAAGAAAACGATAACGAACCATCAGTTGGGTGCAAATGCGCTATATAAAGAGCGCATTGCAACCTCCATTGGGCGTCCTGACTGGATTATACTGGGATTGATTGACCGTCAATTCGGTAAGGTCAAAAGTAAAGCAAAAAATAACTTCAATTAAGTAAGAATTGTAATTTCTTATTAGAAATGTAGCGAGTTTGCAGAGAATGATTAACTGCTTGGGATCGAAGACCGCCTTAGACTGACTAAATGACAAGCACTTATCATGTATATCATAAATCTTAATTCGTATACTACAAACTGCTGCCTATCAACATGTGTGAAAATGTATCATGTGTTATACAAAGTTACATCAAGTCCACGAGTGTCGAAAAATAAGGCATAATGCAGCGTAGCGCAAATTTTGGCAAGATATTTTGCCAAAATTTATGATATCGCGTGAGTTGCACACGTGTTACATGCATTTAATTCCATCCCATTTAGTTAGCATAAGACGGAATGCGATACCACAAACAGATAACAAGCGAGCAAGCAATGTCTAAAGTGAGTTATCTTAAATCCCAATAATAATAATAATGAATGTTTCTTAGTGCGCACAATTTTTCCCGATATTTAAAATGAACTTACGATGGAATCGTGTAATCGGCGAGCTTAATTTTGCGGAATAGTTCAGTTGGGCTAGAATCGTAGAATGGGAATTGCCCATACAGCATTGTGTAAAGCACCACGCCCAAGGCCCACATATCTGATGGCTTGCCTGAATATTATAAAACAACTAAATGAAAACTTTGTTCGAATTGGAAAGCGGAGTAAAAATACTTTGCAGAATAATTAATTAATTACTCACCAACATACGGTTTTCCACTGATAACATCTGGAGAAATATACGCTGGAGAGCCTCGCTGGTCTCTAAGTTGTTCATCTTCTGTGCTAAGATGCTTACCCAAACCAAAATTGGTCAGGGTGACCTCCTTGGTATCCTTGTCCAAAACGATATTTCCCAACTTGAGGTCACGGTGAACAACGTTTTGCTAAGTAAAGACAAGACAACGATTGGACCAATTAGATTTGAAAATTTAAAAGTATGTCTAAAATTCAGTAATATAACGCATCTATTTTTATAATTTCAGTGATAACTTACTTTATGTAGATTGTTCACAACTTTGACAACATTATAAAATATCTTGATGGCCAATGATTCTGACAGTTTCTTCTCCTTGATCACAAACTGCTGCAGATTTACCAAGGAGGTATACTCGGGAGAAAAATCATGGGGCATGTAACATCCTAAAACGAGGCATATTCTTTCCTGCATACGCCCCGTGCTGTACCCTTTTCCACCCACATCGACCTCTTCCTCTGCAAGGTCCTATACAAAGACAAACCAGGGAAATATTACTAAACAACTGTTTGCAATTTTTAACATAGAATACGCCTAATTGTAAAATACCTTATACATTCCATAATGCTGAACAACGCCTTTCTGACCGTTGAGCCGTTTTAATAAACTGCACTCCGTATGCAGAAGGATCTTGCCTTGGATGTCGTCAGTGGATTCACCAACAGCTGGGTCGGGGAGGGTCAAAATCTAAAGAGAAATTATGGATTAATTGAATGATTACGAGAACGACTTAACGGGACGATAATTTCAATTAAATGTAGATGTGACGATCGATGAGCCCTTACCTTGACCGTGTAAAACTGGTCCGTGCCATCTTTCCTGGCCAGACAGTGGGTCACACATTTGACGGGAGAGTTACACAATTGGGGTCCGAGGAGGAGGGGTCCAGCTCGCTTCACGTAGGAATTAACATTGTACTTTTGCTTGTCTTCGGATCCCTCTGTTGTGACAAAAAATGATAAATCCATTGTTAAACTACGACTCTTTTCACTATCAAATTATTTAAATTCTAATAAATTTCAAACTAGTGACTAGTTGCTTTATAAAATTTTTAACTGGATGTGATGTAATTTACATGATGTAAACATGCAAAAAGTTTGCAACAAAGTGCATTTGCAAAAAATTGTGCCAAAGCATCATCATGATGCGTGATTCGTGCCAGATCAAGAGTTTGAGATTGGGAATTTGAGATTGAATTGACATGCATGAAACAAGTCACAAGTAGTAAAATTAATAAAACAAATGTTTCTTTACCTGTAAACTCCTCCACAAGGGACATTTTCTAAATATTTCTTAACCTATATACCTATCGAAAAAAACTCTCGTTCCCTAATTCCAATAAAAAACTCGACTACTTCCAGTCTAATCTCTCTCCCTTTTCGCTAACTAATCGTCAACTTCATAAACACAGTTGGGAAAATATTTATCAAGTTGACAATTACCTAACTGTATGAACACAATTAGATAATTTTGTCAACTGCTACCATCTTGGTTTTTTTTAATTGATTACAAAAAAAATAAACTTTTAAAAAATGTTATCTATCCGGTTCCTTTTTAACAGTCCAGTGCCATTGAGATACGAAATGGGAAAATATCTACAGTAAAGGTTGATCACTCCCAATTACTAATTCCAGTGCTGGTCCTGCCTCAAGAACTAGAACAAGTTGGATTTTTTGAGAAATTGTGAGATCGCCCAGCCTGCTCACGTTTTCAAAAACTAGTGATGAATCCATTGTTGTCATTTAAAATTTGAAAGTTAATCTAAATTCCTGCTTCTATAACATTGACGAGATGACGAAGACGACGCTCCTCCAAAAAGGGCTTCTTATTTGTTATTCCACTTTTCTTATATATTTCCGATTTGACGCTCTTTACTACTTCTTATAAACTGTGTGCTCTGTAAGTTTGAAACTGATTTGTTTAAGAAACCAAAACTCTACTGATTTTGGAAGTAAATGGTGTAAAATATGGCGTATTTTACAGCATTTACTATTGCAAGGGGCATAAGAAGGTGGCCATTATGAAATGAATGGGATAAAACCCTATGTTCAAAGTAGTTTCTCAATGCAATGCAATGCAGTGTGTTACGTAGGTACAACTTGGTTGTATGTTGTATAGCTGGGAATAGAATTTGAGATTGGAGTGCCGTGCGCAAAACAGAAAACGTTTTCCTTCAACGACGAACTCGACAAAATTATCGATATGAGATCATCATGGCAGAATGGCTCACCCAGACCTCATTTTTTTAGGTCATGAACTTAATCGGGGCGAAATTTTAGAGAAATTCGGATAAAATTTGTAGCAATTTTAGTCTAAAAATTTTTTGTCAAACTTTGAAGCCATTTCATTTATTTTTGATTTTAATACAACTCATTTTTTAATTAGATTCATTGCAGCAATTCTTCTAATTTTACAAGCTCCATTACTATTTGCATAGCATTGTTTTATTTGATATTTGCTTAAATAAAATCGTATTTTTGTGAATGCACTCTATCCGTCTGCCCTCTAATACAAATGTTCCTTACGCAAAAGGTTCACTATTTGATGTAATGCAACCCAGAGCTCTCAAATACACCCCCAAAGCAAAGCTCTCAACGAATAAACTTTTATAAAAGTTGGTTACAAGGATTTAATAGTTGAACGTGGCAGGATAAAAGCTGTAATGGCAACCAAGTACAAAGCATCATATTCACCAGAACATGAAGAGGGTTGAGATAAAAAAATTACATTCACTTTATGGATGGGAAGTTGAAAACGTTTGAGGTTAAAATTGCCACGCTTTCTGCTATAAAAGCTTTTAGTTCATATGCTCGTTAAACTAAAGGTAAAATTACTGGTTAAATTTGAACGAATGTTTTAACCGTATAAATAAATACGATGGATGATAAAACGCAATTCGTAAAAAGAGATAAGTATTGTTGTAATCTGCATGCATAGCTTAACTGCCAATATTATTAGCGTATTGCATGCATGCAGAATTAATCAAGCAGTTCTGAATCCTCTCTGAGAACGCGACGCATACAGAATTCATGGATTTTGGATGACTACGTAAATGCGATTTTCTACTTGTGATGTGTTCAAGTTGGTTTAGTTGGAAATAGCTGTGACGTTTCGTAAGTACTGATCGGTCGTGAAAAATGCAGTTTAGCGAACATGTGCAAATATGCAGTAAACGAATGCACTTTATTTATTCGAGTTAACCTTTGTTCAAGTATGTTGTTAAACGTTTTTGCATGAAAATATTTTATAACGAGGATGTTAACTTTCAACCACCTGGATTTGCATAGAGTTACGTGTTTTGTGGTTTCAGCATTTATATTTTAATCCCAACGGAAAGTTTGCATTTATACAAGTAAAAGCGTTTGAGAGTTATTTATAGGATGAGAATTAATATCAATTCGTTTACTGAAAATTACTGGAGATATAAATAATCAGCACTTTTCGTTATTAATTAATTGCGCAAGATAAGTTATATAGCTTTAGAAGAACATGATAAGCAAAATTGCGCAGATGTGGAATTTCTCACTTTAATCTTGCATATTTTACGCATGAAATACGATTTTAGTTTAATTCCATCAAGGTTTAAGTTGTCAGTTTTGACCTTTTTCCTTGTGACCCGCATGGGTCATATCAAATCTGAAACGTTTCTGTGCAAAATAAGCATTTACATACATTCAGCAAAATATGACCGACCTCAACAAAACCCATGTCCACAATACGGCTTATCTCATCATTCTCCTGAAACATATACAATTGACTGTAAATATATGCATACACCCACGACATGTGATGTGATGGTAATTCTCGAACAGATAAGAGTTATCACTTTATCAGGCATAAATTGTTTGGTGGAAATCGCATCCAATGAACTATGAGTATTATAAAGAGCCGAATTTTCCACTGCAAAGGGGACCTGTTAACAATTACGTGTATGCAAATATCTACTTGATTATTTGTTTTACATCATGCATCCAGTTTATCTATCACATCACGCACAAAGCCACGACCAACGTAATTCCCATTAACTGAATTAGTAAAGTATTAATGATGCACTTGTTGGAATTATGGCATCATGCATACTGGTTTAAAGGGCCATGACCAGTAATGCCATGCATCTACTGGTCGCCAAGGTCGGCGAAAGGATTTGTCTGGATTTTTGACATAATCATTATTTAACTCTTGGTTCAATTAATTTAATGATGAAATGATCAACTTTCTCGGGAAATACATTTTTTTAATTTCAGGGTAAAAAGTTAAATAAATTATGACAATTGAACATCTTCGATTGGAATTTGATAAATTATTTAAAACGTTTCAACTTTATATGACCTAAAAGTCAAGTAGTACTTGACTAATGGCGTCGCAATTTGCTTTGTTTATCAACTCATGTGTCATGTGTCAAATTAAATGTACATTTGTATTTATTGCATAAATAATTGTAATATATTTTGCTGTATTTTATGATTTTATTGCTTGCGTAATTATCGGGATCTATTATTTGGAGGAAATACTTGCCGGAAAATGTCATTTAATTTCCTCCTTGATATATTCATTTTATAAATTCCTCATAGTTCTCAAATATAAATTTGAATAGAATTTAAGCAAAAATTGCAACATTTCATACAAATTCATGGAATCCATTCATTATCAGAAATCAGAAACCGTTTCGCATGAAATAAGGATATGTTGACTTTATATGAAGTGTCGGATTGGTATTTATCGTTTGTGGACATTTCATAGCATTTGTACGCACCATTCAACTTCAAAGATGACTCAGACATCTTTGCGAAAATGGGAATTATTGAAATTTGAGAAAAGTCTCAACTTTCTCATCTCGTTGATTCTTAATGTTGAACTCCTAAACTTATAGCATCCATAGCCAGACAGATTTGAACAGTTAGCAACTGAAGTTTACGAATACGTTCAGTTGTGGGCATCATATTTCTTAAACGACCCAAAATGAAAGGACGGAAACGGAAATACCCTCTGCTTATATAAATAGGCCCTCATGAACTGTAAACGTTTTGTAATCCAGCTGACATTTTTTTCCACGCCACCTGCGAGTGTAAATTATTTGATGATGGTAATTAATTTGCTAATTTTTCGGGCAAATATGGCTTTCCATTATGAATTTGGCATACGACGTAAATTTGTTTTTTATAATCTCGACTTCAAATTATTATTTGAGATTCAGGTAACTTGCACTGGATAAAGCTGCAAGATGAGACGAAATAAATACTAATAATAAGATTCTCAATTTCTAATAAAACTACGCATAGGTATGCATCCGTTCTAGATTTAATCTCACATTTTTTACAACAAAGGATTTCTCAGTCAGACAAAGACTGGAACAAAGATTCGCCCAGAATTCTCCAGCAACTAGAGAACATTTGCTTCTCCAAAAATAAATGTACTCCATGCACCATTCTAAATGGGTGACCTTGCCGTTTACCAGATAGTCTCACCTTCCCTCTACTTAACCAAAGGTAGTAAACAGAAAATAGAAGTCTTCGTCTCAAGAAATTCCAGACAAGGAACTCGATCTGCAAAATAAATTACGCAATTCCTTCCAGAATTTCACACAATAGATTGACATCAACACATTCAATTTTATGACGCAATATCAAATTTAACAAACAATGATTATGCGGAATTTTAGGTATTTGCTTCTCTTTGTACTTTACCACTTGATTCATATGTATTTATTTTTCACTACTCTAGTTCATGATTTAAAGAACGTTCCCTAATTTATGAGTAATGGAAAACTTTGGTAATTAAGTGTGTAATCAGTACAAGAGTCCAGTCCTGAGTCCACTCATCGCTCGGCCGTTGCACATTACTCATTACATTACTTGATGAGTACGTCATTTAATGCGTTCCGTGAAGTTACGCCCTCGCTCTGATTCATAAATTAATTTCATGACTTTCGTACTCCTGCCCAAAATCACAGTTGGGTGATAAGGTCATGTTATTTGTGCTTTAGGTACGCACCAACTTTTGTTGTCACACACATTTGTAGCGTGTATGATTTGCATTGTAAATACAAATACAACGCTTGGGTACCAAAAACATGGTTGACTTGTAACGTCATCATCGTTGGGGTTCGTCTGCCTATTCAGTTCCGTTTATAAACGAAAAAAGCATGAATAATGCATAACGTTTGGAGCAAACGTTTTTTATTAATCCGGTGACCACGTAAAAAATCATGATTCCCAAACCATGCTACCCTTTAAAAACCAAGTAATATAGGATCCATGCTAAAACCCAGCTTTGTTCTGTTTATCATTTTATGTTATACATATGAACAAAGAACTGT
Organism: Folsomia candida; assembly: GCF_002217175.1. Lineage (NCBI taxonomy): Eukaryota > Metazoa > Arthropoda > Collembola > Entomobryomorpha > Isotomidae > Folsomia > Folsomia candida. Next base: position 54,067 of record NW_019091252.1, on the reverse strand, counting down.
AGTTGCATTTTACAAATTCTTATGTAGAAAGGAACCGAGTTAAATATATCAATTTCACAATAATTTTAATAGAAAGACGAAAAATTAGTGCGTGAATATCTGTATTTTTGCAGACAGAAGAGCACAATATTATTGCACCTGTCTGTTCCTTAAATAATTGCATGAAATGGTCAAAGTCTCTGCTTTAAGGTGAGAGACAAAGACAAATAAATGTATCTTTCTGCTAACCCAAAGCACCCAGAAAATGCCTCCGTCTTCATAACGCTAAAATTTGACCCGTCTCCTCGTTGCAAGAAGGAAATACATGGACCCTACTTCCCGTTGTATGTATTTATCAACCCAACTTCCAAGAACCCTGTGGATTGGATATGCAGTCAACAATGAAATATGTAATGGAATCTGGAAGGGTCGGGATATTGGAGCCTTATTTTCAAAATAACTATGAGAAAAAGCAAGAAATACATAAGTTCTCCTAATCAACCGAGGGTCCTTCCTTTTGCCTCTCAAAATATGTGGAGTCCTTCAGCCGTGCCTTTCTTGTAGATTAGATGGGAAGATCTTTTGCTGGCTATAGGTTGGGCTATTAGTGAGGTCAACAAAACTACAACGTTTTTGGGCTATGCATTTAGTTAGCCAGCCCAACAAGGCCAAAATAATAAATAGAGAAACATAGTCTTGCTCTTCTCTAAACTTCTGAATGAGTGATTGGCTATTGGGAGCATATTTGGAATATGAAACGGCTGAAGGATGAGAATTCATGAGAACTATGAGGAAAATTACAGACTCAACAGACATATGTAAATATGGAGGAAAATTGGAAAAACACACTATTTGTGACGATTTCGATATCAATTTAATCGAAATAAACATTTTATTAAGTTTGAAAATAAAGATCTTTTTAAGTCGTTCTACAAATATTGTCACGATTCACGATTATCTTTTAGGCTGACTTATTATTAGTAAAAGGCTACACACAGGACACTGGACAGTACAAGAATATCTTTGCTTCACACAGTTCTAACGATCCTAAGTAATTACAGTCAATGTTGAATAATTGGTATGCACAGCTAATTTTAGTTACATTTTGTTCTGTCATGTCAGAAATAAGTCTTAAGAATCTACTAAACATATTCATTATGGCATTATCGCATAGGCAAGACTGTAGTGAAATATTGTTTGGTTTGTTAACAATGTAAATGGCAGTCACTTTTGCAATATGTATGTCTAGCACAATTCCATAGTATTTTTATTACATTCTAAACACGCCGAATGTGGTGTCCGGAATTGGAGCGTTGAGGGCAGCGCTGAGAGAGAGACCTAAAACCTTTCTAGTATCCTTAGGATCGATAATTCCGTCGTCCCATAATCTAAATTTATTCACACAAATTATGAAATTGGTATTACATTTGATGTTTATTAATGAAATTACCGAGCGCTAGAGAAGTAAGGATGCCCTTCTGCTTCAAATCTCTGAATAATTGGCTGTTTTAAAGCTTTCTCCTCCTCAGCAGTAAACTGAATCGTTACAAAATTATTAATTGATTAATTTTTTATGATGAATTAGTTTAAAAAACGCACAGTTTTTCCTTCCCGAATCCTCTGATCTCTAGTAATTTGCGCCAACACGCCAGCAGCTTGTTCACCACCCATCACAGAAATTCGAGCGTTTGGCCACATATATAAGAATCGGGGACTGTGATTCACGGAATAAAGTATTTTGAGCAAATTAAGAAATTTTTGCATTTCACTAATTTGCCATTACCTGTACGCTCTACCACACATTCCATAATTGCCAGCACCGTACGACCCTCCGATGATTAGAGTGAGTTTGGGCACCTTTGCGCTAAAGAAATTAAAGTGATACCATTTGATACAAAAGGACTGATGTATCCTAAAGATATTACACTTTTCAAAACATTGACACTGACTTACCAGGATACCGCAGTGACCATTTTTGCACCATTTTTAGCAATTCCACCCCTTTCTGCATCACGACCGACCATGAATCCTATCCAGAAGAAATAGTTTAAAAGTTTGATCTATAAAATTTTTATAGTCTTGAATGTTGTACCGGTGATATTTTGGAGAAAAATTAAAGGAATCTTTCGTTGGCAGCAGAGTTGAATAAAATGTGTTCCCTGAAACCAATCATAATAATTATGGACGAGTCAATTATTTTGGAACTTATACTAAATTTAGACATTATGTATTACCTTCAGCGCAGATTCTGAAAACAAAACCCCATTATTTCCAATTATGCCTACAGGATGACCATAAAGACGAGCAAATCCGGTGACCAGTGTTTCTCCGTACTTTTCTTTAAATTCATAAAATTCTGATCCATCGACAATTCTTGCAATGACCTAAAAACAGAGAGAGCAATTTAGTTTGTTTGAATCTCTTTGTGTAGTGCATAAGCAATGGATTTTCATATATGTACGAACCTCGCGAACATCGAAAGTTTTCATTAAATTTGTTCCCACAATTCCGTACATCTCTTCAGGGTCGTATAATGGTTCTTTGACAGTATGAAGAGGAGCAAATTGTTTTGGAGGGTGCTTGAAATTTAGGTTTCCCACAACATTCCGAGCTATTTGAAGAGCATCTTTATCGTTTAAAGCGTAGTGATCTGTTACACCAGATTTTCTATGGCAGGAAACAATAATTTGATTAATGCGTATATTTTACATGATACTCCGTAGATAAGACATTGCACGCACCCACAATGAAGATCAGCACCTCCTAAATCCTCGGCAGATACATCTTCTCCTGTAGCAGCTTTGACAAGGGGAGGTCCTGCGAGGAAAATGGTTCCCTGATTTTTTACTATGATACTCTCGTCCGCCATCGAAGGGACGTACGCACCTCCAGCCGTACAACTACCTGGAATAAGGCACAAAGGTAAGTTATGCGGTAAAACCTATAAGATTGGGCTTCGTAGCGTGGCGTCAGCAGTGTCGTCCAGCACACAAGGAGAACTGATAAGAAATGTGTGCATGGGTCGAATGCTTAACTGACGCTACCGAGGCTCGCAAGTCGAATGCAAATGTAAAGTAATACATATATCACATACCAAGTACCACTGCAACCTACAAAATCGAAGACGTTAAAATTAAAACGGGATTCGTAAATTTCCACACAGATTTTTATTGTAATTCACTTCCTCACCCACCTGACTAATTCCCATAGAACTCATTCTAGCCTGATTGTAGAAGATCTTGCCGAAATGTTCACGATCTGGGAAAACTGCAAAAAAAGGCGTTAATTCATTTTAAATTTGAAGAGGATAGGTTCATTCGCTATTCGAGTATTAAAATTCGAACCTTCTGCTTGTCGTGGCAAATTGGCCCCACCAGAATCCACCAAATAGATGCATGGAAGACGGTTCTCCATCGCAATTTCTTGACTACGAAGATGTTTCTTGACTGTGATTGGATAATACGACCCCCCTTTGACTGTGGCGTCGTTCGCAATTATCATGCATTCCACTCTAGAAATACAATGAACAACATTCATTGTTTGGATGTTACTCCACTCCCTCCAGTTATTTTCTTAGTACCCGTTAACTTTCCCAATTCCGGAAATGATCCCACCCGCAGGAACATCCTCATCCCCGTATAGCTGATACCCAGCAAATTGTGACTAAAACCAAACCAAATTGTTAAATTCTACAGCATAACAAACTTTACATGCATACAAGAACTTATATACCATTTCCAAGAATGCGGAATCATTATCGAGTAAACACTGGATTCTTTCTCTGGGAAGAAGTTTGCCTTTCGATGTGTGGCGTTGGATTGCTTTAATTCCACCTCCTTCGATAATTGTCGACACTTTCGAACACAAGTCGACGACAACCTTTTTCATGGACTCGTAATTCTCCTGTTAAAAAGATAAATGCATACGCAGTATTATTGCCTTCATTCTACACCTTTGTATCAAATTGTAATTCATTTTCCGCAGTAAATCACCTGGAACTCTGGACTTTTGGTGTCCTGTTCTGTCCCAATTTTTGGTAATGCGTCCAAGTGGAATCCACATCTTTGATGAAAATATAACTGCTTCTTCCCCAACAGTGATCTCCACACCTAATATCAATCATAGGTTATTATTAAAACAACTTTAACTATTTATATATTAGTAAAATATGACAAGTAAAAGATAATTATTTCCCAACCTGCTTACTAACTTTTAAGCTGCCCCTCATACTGGTTAAAAATTATAATGGGAGAAATTAATCAATCTTGCAGCTTCAAATTTATTATCTACAACAGAGAAAAAAGATTATCGGACCCGGTGTTGCACAAAATTGAGCTAAAAGGATTGAGCAGCTCGGGTAATGAAATCACAAGATTTTACAATTCCCATCCGCACTCAAGATATTTGTAAGACTTGCACTCATGCAAAATTTGCGAGCTATTATGTAAAAAAAATTATAAATCACCTCAATTTGGATAACAATATTTCACTTTATTTTCCGAATGGTCATTTATACTTTTATATTCAGAGCTGCATTTAACAATTTTATTTATAATATATTCCAATCGGTAATAATAATAATAATAAAATTAATTACGTATATAATAAGACAACTAGATTGTAGTTAAACAATGATGTGTACTTATATTTCACAGATCTCACTCTCACTTCACAGGTCGGTGTTTAATTAATTATCGAATTCGCGAATGCAGGAATAAATTGCATGGATTGCTATTTAGGTTGATGAAATAAATATGTTAGTATTATGCAACTAATCTTTCAGCGAGGTGGTTATTGTAATTAGTATGACTAATATATAACGCTAACAAGCCTTAAATTAAGTACTGTACACTAAATTAATGAGTGTCACATTCAATTAGTTAAACTACGACTCGATATTAACAAATAATATTTGGTATCATTACGGATTGTTGGTTTTTCACATATCAGTTCTGACTTTGACACATTGACTCAACTCGGGAAGATTTCACAGAGGAAGTTTAGTAGGAGAGAATTCTTAGGGGAGCTACAAAGGTAATACATAAATAGTTGCAACATAACAATAGCTTACAACGACAAAACTTAGGAATAAAGTACTTATTACGAAATAGTTATGACATTGATTTGTTCGAAATGTCGAAAAAGGCAAGAAATTAGTAAGTAGATGTATAATCGCTAGCTGAATCGGACAATGACTACAAAATATAATCGAGTCAACAAACAAACCATGGTAGGAAAATGTAATCAACTATTTAAACACTGATTTCGTTTCGTCAATATCACGTTCAATTCCAAGAATTTTTACATATCAGGATTTATCAAGCGTACTTTAAATGGAACTTATAATTGAAATGTAGGAATCTTCGGGATATTTGGGAAAAGGTAATTAGTTGCTAAAAAGTTCGGAATTATGTTGAATTATCCTGGAAGCAAACTTGCATTGTCATTAAATTATCATTATCATATCATAAATACATGTTGAGTTTGTTTTTGAGTTGGATAATAAGGTACGAAAGATAAAAAGGTAAATTTGCATGCAATTAAAGTAAATTGTATAATTTTGTAGATTTTCGTCCCTGCCAAGTAAATAATCAGCTAATAAACTGAAAGTTATTACAAAGTGTTTGAACTTGAACAACGATGATTCTAGGAGAGAAATTATTGTTAATTAACTAATTAAATAGAACTGAATTTGGATCTTCGTCGTCCATTTGCTTAATATGGCGAAGTACATCCTTCTTCGTGACAATTCCCAGGAGTCGCCTACAAAAGAAAATTGTCAAACATAAGTTTTCTTGTGAAGATCTATACTTTGAAATGAGATTTTTTTAATTGGAGCTGGTTACGTACCCATTATGTGTCACGAGAGTTTGTCGTAGCCCCAACTTTCTAAACATGTCAACTACTGTTTCCATCGGCGTCTGGTCAGTGACTGTGATTGGAGCCATGTCCAGGATTTTCTTTAGCTTAACGGGAGTTGAAGTTGGCTGAGGAAAAATTATAAGAAAATATTAGTTTATTTGAAAGACTTAAATAAATCACAAAAAAAGTTGTACCCTCATGGTCCTTGACTGTTGGGCTGGTGGACTATTCGTAAATAAGCATAAGGATACGCCATCCACTCCGTCCACAGTTCTTCGGGCATTTGAAATTGCAAGGTTTAAGTCTCTTCTTAACACAAATCCAACCAGAAAAGGTGACTCGTGTGATATGACCACGGGGAATCCATTGTGCTCCGTCTCTTTCAAAAGATTTTCAACGTCTTCTACAGTCATAGAGTCTTGCGTCACATAACAAAGAGGTTCTCCGTGTCTGAAATCATACATATCAAAAATTATATATATTAAAACTCAATTTTGTATACTCTTGTGACAACTTTGTGGGTTGGAAAAATCAGAATTAAAATTGATACCGAAAGAAACTATCTGGGAGCACATAATGCACGAATTTTCAAAATGGATTTTTGGGAAACTCTACGTCTACCTTGACATAGGTTCCTCTTGAAAAGGAAAGAATTGTTGAATTTACCTTGGTTGCATTACATCGGCAGCAAGTGTTGTGTGACCAAACTCTTCCTTTGAATCCAAAAATGGATAACCATTGAGACCAATGTGTGCATCATAAATTCCTTGTCGTCCGAGAGCATCTCCCACCCATTTGGAAGCCATCGCCGCAGCCATCAATGGAACAATGTATCGAACTCCTCCCGTCAGCTCAAACATTATCACAACCAGCGAAATGGTCATTCTCGTCACCCCTCCTAGCACTGCAGCCGCACCCACCATAGCATACAAACCTGGGTTTATGCAATCTTCCCCTTTAGAACATTCGCCAGCAAAGAACCATATTTGTGGTTGATGGCTAAAGATAGATCAGCAAGTTTCATGATTATGCACATACGCATATTCTGGTTTAAATATTCATAATGACTTGATGTAAGACATACTAAGCCAACTGTTCCACTGCGATTCCGACGATACGGCCCACAATTGCTCCAAAGCATAGAGAAGGAATGAACAATCCTGCAGGAACCTTGATCCCAAATGTGAATATGGTAACGATGAACTTGAAAATTAATGCGAGAAGGAGCAGCCAAATTGCAGAGTAAACTCCGGCTGATGCTTCTGCTATTTCAATTTGGGCGTTGACTTGTGAGTAATGTCTGTTGTAATCGCTGTAATTGGAGAACAGTGAAAATAAATACCAAGAGACCAATCGTAGAATTAACAGCGTATGATGTGCTTACCAAATGTCATCCTTCACGGCAAGTCCACACTGGGAAAAGAGCAAGTAGATGAGTTGACTTGTGGGCATCCTTGTGTAGGGATTTGGGTAAGCAAGGATTGCAGTCACCAAAGTCACAATCTGTGAAAATTATACACGAAGTGTAACACTTAACACTATCAGAAAATCAATGAAAAATTGACAAGTCTTACGATAACTTCAGTGACGGGATACTGTCCCAATTTGCTGCTTTTGCGGTATCGGCACCACCAAATGTTTGCTCGGATGAAAAGGGTTCCAATAATACCCTGTAAAGTATTTGTGTACCGATAATTTTATTAATTGCAAATTGAAGATTACTAGAATATCTATTTATTTACCCCAATGATTCCAAGGCCAATGAACGGGACCAATTCGAAGAATATCCATGGTTTGCTATATTCCACGAAAAACAGTACAGAGTGTTCATTGCCGAATGGATTGATCGATTGTAAAACGAAAGCAGCAACTAAAGCACAGAAGAATGATCGCCATAATGTTTTCAGAGGGAAGTAGTAACTGACCTGATAAACAAATCAAGGGTAATTAATGTCATAAAATAGTGTATGGAATAACATTAATAAAACAAAATTAGATCTGTACTTCTTCCAAACTGAACAGTACTCCTCCGATAGGTGCTCCGAAAGCTACCGATACCCCTGCTGCTGCCGCCGCAGATAATATTTCTCTTTTCTTCGCCTCATTTCTACCGTATTTTGGGAACAGGTATGATAATATGTTGCCAATACAGCAAGCTGCAATACATATTTTGTTTATATATTATATTTTTTTAAATCTATGGATAGTAGACTAACTTACCAATGTGCACCATTGGCCCCTCTGTTTACAAACATTAAAATCAATTATCTTACAAACGAAAGTGTTATTCATTATGGCATAACAACTCACCTTTTCCAAGGCTCAATCCGGCCGAGACGGACAACATAATACCCACTGATTTTATAAGCAGCGTCCATTTTCCCAAGTACCCTCGAATAATGAAACCACTCAAGATTGTCTTGATCTAAACCAAAAGTGTAAAATTAAAAATTACCAAATAATTCTTGAGTATTAGCATACCTCAGGTATTCCAGATCCACACGCATATGGAGCAAACATCTTGACTAGAAGTGCAGCCATTGAAGCTGAGTAATAGAAATTTAAATTAAATGAAGTTTAAGATATTTGATTTGACAAAATTACAATAAATTAATACGAGTGGAGTAACAAATTTACCGAAAAAGAGAGCCCACAATACGTACATAATGTATGAGATAATATATGCCCCTGCGCCTTCTCGATAATTCGGTCCCCCCATAACTTCAGACCATGTTCGCCACTGTAAGGAGAAAAATATCGTCATGAATTATGGCACGAGCAGATTCCACAAAATATTTAAATACCTGTGAACAATTCCCATTTAAACTCTCCGTCTCATTACCTGTAAGAAAATAAAATTTGTAGTTTCATTTGATTAACAAAAGTACTAATTATTATGATTTGTACTTACTGGACCAACAACACTGTTCCTTATTTAACCAGAAAGCCGCAGGACAAATCCCAAACTATAAAATCGTGAAATAAAACCTATCAGTACAGCTTTGCTTAGCCCGAACCAGGATTAGTAAACCCATGTTTCTCAGTATATTTAACTTCATATTATGTCATGAGAAAGCAGTAAGGATCTCTGGTCCAAATTTCAGCTTTCTACGTTAATTTCTAAAAATCGGTATGGGTCACCCCATAGGGTCGCTCTAGATAAAAATTATACCAATTTCATGTCATATTCTTCCATTAGGACCCATAAGCAACCTCTCCACCAAATTTCAGCTCGATATGACAATTTTGAAAAATCAGTATGGGTCACCCCCTAGGGTCCCTCAAAATGAAAATTTTTCCATCTTGAACTCATTTCTATCTATTAGGAGCCATTAGCAACCTCTGTGCCAAATTTCAGCTTTCTACGACAATTTTGAAATTTTGGTGCGTAATACCCCACCCACTCCGATCACCCCCACCGGTCCAAAACTTTTCTGATCGAACCCATCTTCGAACTCGGTCGTTGCATTGCCCAGATACATGTCTGTACCAAATTTGGTCCAAATCCGTCAACTCGTTCGAGAGTTATCAAAAGACAGACGGACGGACATGACGATTACATAAGCCCTGGTTCGGGCTAAAAAGCAATATATGAGTAAAGGAGTTGACTATGTCCCTTAAGACAAGATAATTTCTTTTACCTTGAGATCAGTCATCCAGGACGCTCCAATGTCGATGACACCGGCCAACGACCCAGCTGTGACACCGACGAGAAGGACGCATAGCCAGCCACTCCACGCGTCATGTGCTCCCTTGATTAAATCGAATACCGAGTCTTGCCGTTTTTTGACAATGTAGCGATGCCGCATACGATCACGGGCAATATCTCGCTGCCAGTCAATTGTGTGGAAATCTTCATATTGACCAATTCCTGGGAAAGTAAGTTTAATATATTTATCATAACGAAACAAATGAAATGATTCGAATATATTCCACGCATTAATCTAATTATTGAGACCATCCCTACTTTTTATAAATCTTATTTTTTTTATTAATAAAAAAATTAAATAATACCAGGGATTTCTTCCGAGTCGTAATAGCCTGGATGAGAAAAAAGAATCAATTTAAGCCAATTGTTTTTAATTAATAATTAGTTGGTAAATAATTATTCTATGTACTTACTCGTGGATTGGGGGAGTGCATCTTCCTCCTGTTCGGTGATTTCGTTCACCGTTCCTTGATGCGTTATGTCAATCATGTCCTCGTCTGAACTAAGACCTACTAACAGCTTCTTGCCTGACTTGTCCTGCTTTCTGTTTGATGATGGTGGCAGCTGTTGGAATTATGATAAAGAGGATTATCAATTAATTTGGTGATTATTATTTCAAGTTGAAACACATGTCACAAACTATAAACAGAAACTATACACATAAATGGGTGTAATAGTTGTAGCTTGTCCATTTTGCTATTGACAATCATGAATTAATAACTAAATAATTGTGTACCCTTTTCCTGGGAGAATTTGGCGAAGTGTTTAAACTCTGGTAAGTGAGGGGATCTGCTCCGTAGGTTATGGGTTCGGCCGCACTAAGCGATGAGTGGGCGCCTCCAGCAGGGTCCGTGGCGTTCTTGCCAAACAATCCCTGACTTAAAAAATCTGACTCCATCCCATTATTCTTCCTCCCTTAAAGATGACAGAACAATGGGATATGGATATCCGCATCCCTTCGTCACACACAACTCACTTGACTGACGAACTTTATCCTTATCGAATGGTGGGTGTTTTCCTAATTTTCAAGGATAATCCAAATCGACCGGTATAATTAGAATGTCTCTTTCACCCTTCACCTGAAAGAGCAATTAAATAAAAACTTTTATTGCAAACATGCAATAAAAATTAAAACACACTCAATATATTCCGCACTAAAACTCGTCAATTCGTCATATGTACATACAAGTGTATATGACAAACACATGACTATGACACATCTGTCTGTCTGTCACTCACGGGCATAACAATCAACACAATTTTAATTCAATATTTAAATGTGGATTAAAATTTGCCACCCACTAAATGGACCACACAAAACCAAAATATTTACTTAAGTAAACAACACTACCAATTTGTAATACAAACCAATTTCCACGAGATTTTTCAACTTGCCCACATAAAAAAATATACCACTAGCCCCTAAAAGTTAAAGATACAATTGTAATAATTTTAATGTGATTATCACACTTACTCTATTTTTATTTTAAGACTTGCCAAGAGCACTTTAACCAAATACCCAGCAGCAGGAGCAGTTTTGTTGCCAACCTTTTATATATTTTTCGGCTGGGATATAGCCACAGATTGAGTACGATAAAAGCCAGAGAATGTGTAATCCATGTGGTAAATGTAAGAGGAGGAAGGAAGGAAGGCGAATATATTTAATTAAATGATCTAAAAAAACTAAATGGGATTGATTTTAAGTTTAACTAAAGAACCGACGACTGATCCTGTCTCTCTCGAATCTCGATTACAATGCAGAGTGGTTCGTGTAATGTTGTAAAGCGTAGATCGGATATGAGTTGGGTTCTTCTCCTGTGTTAAAAAGCAGTTGAGACCGACACGTACACAAAATCTCAAAATCTCAACACTCTCAAAAACACCGTTAATTGCCAAATTTCTGAATAGTTTTCTGGAAAATTTTAATTTCCAAAAATTTAAAAATTTCTACAACATAAATAAATGGAAAAATCAATTAAAAAGTTTTTTTGGAAAACTTTTAATTACTTTCACTTTACCTTAAAGACTAACATATTTAAAGGGAGGTTTTAATAATATAAATTGCATTGTAAGATATCAAGGTTTGGTTTGCAAACCAAACGTTTGGTTTGGTTTTTATGCCGATGTTGCAGTAGAATTTCGGTTTTGTGTCATTTTTTCCTTATTTTGACAATTCCACTCTATCGGACAGCAAGATTGGTGTCCAGCCGAGGTCGTGTAAAACTTTGGGGTGCAGCGATTCACTAATTTTTGCTGGTTGTGGATCGTGATTCCGCAATTGACTTCTTTGCAGACACCATTTTTAGTGGTTAAGACTCCTAAAAAGTAATATGTAAGAAAGTAATTGAGAGGACATTTTTGAAATCTATGAAAATTTACCTGTCCAATTCTTGTTACAAGAACAGGCAATGCAGGGGTAGTCGTCAGGGTCGATGGTTTGTCCTTCGACGTATTGTTTCCCCTTGTACGTGCAGGTGAAGGGTTTAGATTCCTCTGCAGGAGCTTTATGATGCGATTTATGATGAAAATTAGTAAACAAATAGTTCTGAGAATAATATTGAGAGCACTAACCCATGGAAGGGCAATAATAGTCGGAACAACACGCCGTGCCCGTTTTGTCAATGGGGACGCAATCATCACCCTGTTAAAGACAATCACACACTTAAATTAGGCAAATTACTTTCACTTTATTAAGAACCAGTGCTCACTTCCGGATATGGGGGGCAATCCACCTCGGCACAAGTTATCGTGGGGGATGTTCCCGGTCTAGTGGAAAATTTGTAGTTATTTTATTAGTCATTTTAGTAAAATTTACATGAAATTGAAAATTGATTTACCGGTAGCTTGCACAAAAACAGCTCATTGAACAAGGTGAATCTACCGTCGCTTCTGGAATTGCTTCCCTCACGGCATAAGTTCTATTCCCGTAGTAGCACTTTTGCTGTGCTTGGGCTGCCAAAATGTTGGCAATGAGGGGAAGGTCTCCACCCACTAGAGGCGTGCGTAGTGATGAAATTTAGAAATTCTACGTAGAAGAAAGAATTTTATTTTAAAACCAGACTCACGAGACTTGTTGCACTTTCTCTTGCATTCTTCCAAGCTCTTGAAATTATTGGGATTTCCACCACAGCCGGAATATGGGAATTCTGTGCATTTGAAATTTGCATACGAATAGTAATATCTTTGTTCTTCTTTTCCGGAAGTAGAATTAGTCTCAGTGGAGGAACAAGTTCCAGAGTCGACGGGAAGTTGGCAAGGACTTTCATCTCCAAGTACTGCTCAAAACAAAATTATGTATCTCAATAGGGAGTAATTTTGTAGTATCAAATTTCTCCTGCGAGTGGAGTCTAACCTTTCTCAAATCCTGAAATGACGAACATGGTCACCAATGTCACCGTTCTTCGAGAATATAACGCTTTCATCCTGCCGTATAATTGTCACTGACGGTGGTTAGAAATATTTTGAATCGCTCTTAAGCGCTTCGTGTGATAAATAGGTAGCTACTAATTAAGTAGATGATAGCCAGGCGATAGCTTAATCGGAGTTCGACTTAATATCTAAAGTGGGAACTTGCTACTTTGGTTCAGAATTTGCAAAACTGCTGTTGGATTACCAACTTCTCGTAATAATATGTATATATACCTATGTGCAACACTACCACAATCACATCACCTGCCTAATTTTATACTAAAGATTTGCACTGCTTTTCGCATTCGCAGTAGGCAGAAGAGGTACAAGTATGCAATACGTAACGTAGAGTAGAGGAGCAGTACAAGGCGTGATATTAAAAGAGTTCTTGTGATCACTTTGATAGTTTTTACGACTGCGACTGCCATAACTATTTCTATTGGTGCAGATAGCATCGCAGATCTCTCTTATTGTTAGGCACGCAGTGTGTATGTCCAAATTGAACTGTTTACAACCTTTTACGATTAACGAACTCTGTTAACAGTGATAGGTTCTTGTTTGTTACTCTTAAAATACTCGTTAAATAATAATATGTACATACGTCTTCTGGTCGTCCGTCGTCCCCTTCTGGTATTACATAGTTGGCACAAGTCAATGTCTGAGTTTGGCATGCATACATGCAAAACATTGCAAATCGACCCGACCCCACAAAACCCCTTGCACAACTTAAAGTGATCTTGAAAGTGAAGGGGTTTAGGCAGTTGTTACGCAGTATAAAAGCAACGTGCAGCTTTTAGCAAACCATTGATGAAGTAAACTGTCGGTGCATATTTATATTTATTAATGCATGCATGCAACACCGGCATTTGTGATTGTTTGACACAATGCAATTGACAAAAGCAAAAAATATTGCAAGCAAAAAACTATTGTAGCAGAAAATGAATCAAGATTTCTCTTTATATTTTTAGCCCCGTTATCTCAAATCAATCAAAAATGTAAAGCAATGATAGATGTGAAGTTTTGGGTTGGTCAGTCATTAATTTGTCTCGTTTATTGGTGGCTGTTTAAAAAATAGGTTCATTGATACATACAATTGTACCTTAAAAATTACTTAATATAATATTTACAATACATATATGTACATATTTCTATATTTATTTGGCATGTGTTTAGTACGGCAATGTTAGTTGAATTAATCTTGGTTTATCCATACACAAGTTTGCATATCGTTGCATTTTTTAACAAACTTCATAATTAAATATGTACTAAATACTTAACTGCAGTATCGACTAATTTATGTACATATTTGCTCAATACTTTTCACTAGCTGGGTTTTGGTACATATCCATATTTTAAAAGATCTGAAAGATATCAATTGACATGAGATTATGCTAAAATTTGACAGATATGTGATTTCTTAATTTTTTTATTACCGTCATAATAAGCATCCTTTTTCAAGATCCGCTTAGGTACCGATTTATCCGAATATTCTTCTTCGGACAAAGAACCACCCAAAAACTCTGGAAGCTTGGTCGAGTCGATTCGGACAGAAGACAGAAATGTGTTTATATCATCCCCGTGAAAATTAATCTGTAACGGGTTGTTTTAATATTTTACGAAATCTACTAAAATGATAAGTTGAGATTTGAAAAATTTTGACGTACTCTCTTTTTCATTTTTTCTTTCAAAAACGGTTTCGCCAGAGCATACAGGGTTCCAAAAATTTTTGGATTTCGGACAACATGAAACTCTTTAATTCTCAGGGGGTATGAATCCTACAAATTAAGTAGATTAATAAATTTATGTACATTTGGAGAATTTTTCCCCATTTTTCGTATGAGTTTTACCTGTATGACTTTCACCATTGTGTGTATCCTCCACGGACTAATTTGTTTAGCATGCTCGACCCCCAGAGTTGAAAGGTCAGCGATCAGTATAGCTCCAAATAGCTGTGTGTCCTCAACAGAGCTAATTTCATCCAGCAGGAGAAACATACAGAGGATCGTTACATCAAAATGGATTTCAGATGGAACCCATTTTTCTAGGAATTTTGCAAAAGATGAAATTTCTATACTTGTTTTTTGCGTACATCTGTGTATAATCTACTCTGTAAATCTAATCACTCACCTACACGTACAATAATGACTTGTCTTCCTAGATCATCCCTATGATAAAATAACATGTAAATACTAGTACACAAATTAGCATGCACGTTAATATGCAATTCATTCGTGTTACATAATTACCTTGTTTTTAACGTGGAACAAAAATTCTTGGTTAAAATATCCCTGTAATTGGATGGCTTCAATTTGCCAAGAAAGTCCCCACCCCCACCGGTCCGTAATCGGCAAAATTTCCTATACTATTTCAAAAAATGTGAGTTATTGACTATACATTTACGAACTAATAAAGCAGCATAATTATTAATTAGTACCAAGTTAGCAGCTCTGTCAACATCGTACTTCTTGGCCCGGATACATCGCAAATAAAATTCGTCAAATGTTGATGGGTGAGGAACTAATTCTTTATCTGCGAAAATAAATTTTATTGAGATTAAAATAACTTTTATGGATTTCTCAATTACTTACATACCTTTTTGTAGGATCTTTTTGAGCTGCTTTATCTTTTCTGGGATCACTTCCTCCGTTTCTCCCATCAACCTTTTCGACTCATGTCGCAGTGATTCTAGCGAGTTTTTCTCCGATTTCAGCATTTCCAGTTAAAAACTTTGTAACTTTACTATTTACTAAATATTTTAGTAACAATTAAAAATTTACTTTTTGCGAAATATGTTTGGCACAGAGGATGGACATACTGCAAATAACGGATTTAATCCCACAGATAGAGAAACAAGTCTCCTTTGGGCACCGTATGTACATACATAAAGAAATTATTTTCAATGTGTACGTAGTATAAGTCCTTTGTTAAGGAGATTCTTCTACGGTCCAGTGTATACGTCACCCCACAACCACCACCAGTTCACAGATCAACTTTTTTTTGTGCGTGTTTCAGGAGGCTACTTATTATTGCCATGATTGCAAAACTATGGCTCCAAGTCATTAGTTTTGTGTAGCATCATTTTTCCTTGTGGTTGGTGAGTGAAACTGGCGAGGTGAATGTGGGTGGGTCCGGTTCTACATACAGAATATGAATTACTGGACAAAGGACGTATGTACGTATAGTGTTTTATTTAGTGTGCTTTGTATAAATTACAATTAGAGTGTGGGGTTATGTAGTATGGATGTATGTGCATAGGCACATACAGAGCTATTATTAATTATTTCCTATGAAAATAAGATGGGGTGGCCCCTGTTAAGTATTATGTGGAGATGGTGCATTGTATTGTGTAAAGCAAATTGACACTTTGGTGATAATTGAGCATTCAAGATTCTTTGAATATGAGCTCAATGCTAAGATAAACTATTCTGGAAAATGTTGTGCGTCAAAAAGTTTTGTTGTTTTTATTGAAGTCATCGTATTCTGAGAGTTTAAATTAGTGTTTTGCTGACTCTGGATAACACATCAAACCCGGTTGTGCATATTAATATTATATTCATGTTTCCGTCGGTATAAATATTCGGGCAAAATTTATGCAGAAAAATTTTCTATATTTTACATTGTATGTACATATTATGCAATAATAAAGCATAATGTACTTCTTCCTGGCCTGAATTTGTTACCAGTTTTCTGATAGTACCAAAACCTACATGACATCATTTTTTACGAACATCTAAATTTAAGTTGCTCTGAGAAAATGCAAAATCCCATGTAAACTTTAATTGCCTAAAATGTTCTCACAATGGAGGTTTCCTTACATATGCTCTTCGGCCAAACATTAATAAACCGTTGTAAACGAAATATAGCAAAGGGGTGAAAACACACGGAATTGTCTTTGTGGCACGCCCACAACGTCTTTCTGCACTTTCCCGTTATTGTCTCACATTACCCCACGTCTCATTTTGCCCCGTTTTGACACCCTAACCCGCGTACTTCAAACGCCTTACCTTTCAATAGATACCCCACATGACAAAAGTCATTTTTTCGACATTCGACACCTCCCACACGGTCGCACGTCAAAATGATGGCGATTTCTGAAATCCCCATCCAAAAATACGTCTACAACGGTGCAAACTAAAAATTCGACACGTTTGACCGTTGGCATCATCACCGTGGCGCCGTGACCTTACGACCTACAACACCCATCCTCGAACTCATCCATACTTCAAAAATTAGAAACACGTTGACGAAAACCGCATGCCGAAATACGAAACTATTCTAAAGTTATCGTGGAAACAGACGGACAGACGGACGGACAGACAAGACATTATAAAGGGGTTTTCACCCCTTAATAATGGGTCTTAACGGAAGAATATGCAATTAAATTGGTAAAATTGTTATCTGGAGGGACCCTATGGGGTGACCCATATCGATTTTTAAAAATTGCTTTAAAAACATGAAATCCGGCACGGTGACACTTTATGGCTTCGCATGAAGTATACGAAGATAAAAGTGAGCAAAATGCAACCAGAGTGACCCTGGAGGGTAACCCACACTGATTTTTTTGAATCTTCACATCGTATGGAGGCTAAAGACCACTTGTGGATAGCACATACAGCTTACGATTAAGTCCAGTAGTTAGATGATTGAGGGTGCAACGAGTAGTTAGATTTGTTGGGGGCCCAACATTTGTTGGGGGTCCACAGCACCCCAACATTTGTTGAGGGTCTACAGGACCCCAACATTTGTTGGGGGTCTATCGGACCTGAAACATTTGTTGGGGGTCTATCGGACCCCAACATTTGTTGGGGGTCTACCGGACCCCAACATTTGTTGGGGGTCTACCGGACCCCAACATTTGTTGGGGGTCTACCGGACCCCAACATTTGTTGGGGGTCTATCGGACCTGAAACATTTGTTGGGGGTCTATCGGACCCCAACATTTGTTGGGGGTCTATCGGACCCCAACATTTGTTGGGGGTCTACCGGACCCCAACATTTGTTGGGGGTCTACCCGACCCCAACATTTGTTGGGGGTCTACCGGACCCCAACATTTGTTGGGGGTCTACCGGACCCCAACATTTGTTGGGGGTCTATCGGACCTGAAACATTTGTTGGGGGTCTAGCGGACCCCAACATTTGTTGGGGGTCTATCGGACCCCAACATTTGTTGGGGGTCTAGCGGACCCCAACATTTGTTGGGGGTCTATCGGACCCCAACATTTGTTGGGGGTCTATCGGACCCCAACATTTGTTGGGGGTCTAGCGGACCCCAACATTTGTTGGGGGTCTAGCGGACCCCAACATTTGTTGGGGGTCTATCGGACGCCAACATTTGTTGGTGGTCTATCGGACCCCAACATTTGTTGGGGGTCTATCGGACCCCAACATTTGTTGGGGGTCTATCGGACCCCAACATTTGTTGGGGGTCTATCGGACCCCAACATTTGTTGGGGGTCTATCGGACCCCAACATTTGTTGGGGGTCTACGGACCCCAACATTTGTTGGGGGTCTATCGGACCCCAACATGTTGGGGTCTACGGACCCCAACATTTGTTGGGGGTCTATCGGACCCCAACATTTGTAGAGGATCTACAGGACCCCAACATTTGTTGGGGGTCTACAGGACCCCAACATTTGTTGAGGGGTCTATCGGACCACAACATTTGTTGGGGTCATCGGACCCCAACATTTGTTGGGGGTCTAGCGGACCCAACATTTGTTGGGGGTCTAGCGGACCCCAACATTTGTTGGGGGGTCTAGGACCCACACTTGTTGGGGCTATCGGACCCCAACGACTTGTTGGGGTCTAACGGACCCCAACATTTGTTGGGGGTCCTACCGGACCCCAACATGTTGGGGTCTACCCCAAATTGTTTGGGGTCTATCCGACCCCAAATTTGTTGGGGGTCTATCCGGACTGAAACATTTGTTTGGGGGTCCTATCGGACCCCAACATTTGTTGGGGTGTCTAGCGGACCCAACATTTGTTGGGGGTCTATCGCCAACTGTGGTTATCGGCCCAACCATTTGTTGGGGGTCTAGTCGGACCCCAACATTTGGTTGGGGGTCTAGCGGACCAAATTTGTTGGGGGTCTACGGACCCACATTTGTTGGGTTGGACCCAACATTGTGGCTATCGGACCAACATTTGTTGGGGGTCTAAGCGGACCCCAACATTTGTTGGGGTCTATCGCGACCCAAATTTGTTGGGGTCTATCGGACCCCAACATTTGTTGGGGGTCTATCGGACCAACATTTGTTGGGGATCTACACCGGACCCAAATTTGTTGGGGGTTCTATCGGAACGCTGAAGACATTTGTTGGGGTCTTATGGACCCCAACATTTGTTGGGGGTCTACCGGACGCCAACATTTGTCTGGGGTCTACCGGACCCCAACATTTTGTTGGGGTCCTGTAGACCCCAACATTTGTTGGGGTCATATCGGACCCAACATTTGGTTGGGGGTCTACAGGACACATTTGTTGGGGGTCTATCGGCACGCCAAACATTTGTTGGGGTGTTTACAGGACCCCAACATTTGTAGAGGATCTACAGACCCCAACCTTTGTTGGGGTCTACACGGACCCCAAACATTTGTTTGGGGGCTACAGGACCCAACATTTGTTGGGGTCAATCGGACCCAACATTTGTTGGGGGTTATCGGACCCCAACATTTGTTGGGGGTCTTACCGGACCCAACATTTGTTGGTGGGTCTAATCGGACCTGAAACATTTGTTGTTGAGGGTCTATAGGACCAACATTTGTTGGGGGTCTAGCGGACCCCAACATTTGTTGGGGTCCTGTAGACCCCCAACATTTGTTGGGGGTCTACGGACCCCAACATTTGTTGGGGTCTACAGGACCCCAACATTTGTTGGGGTCTATCGGACACCACATTTTGTTGGGGGTTTACAGGACCCCACATTTGTAGAAGATCTACAGGACCCCACATTTGTGGGGGGTCTACAGGACCCCAACATTTTGGTTTTGAGGGTCTATCGGCACCCCAACATTTTGTTGGGGGTTAACACGGACCCAGCATTTGTTTGGGGGTTTACAGGACCCAACATTTGAGAGGATCTACAGGACCCAACATTTGTTGGGGGTTACAGGACCCCAACATTTGTTGAGGGTCTATCGGACCCAACACCTTTGTTGGGGTCTATCGACCCCAACATTTGTTGGGGGTCTAGCGGACCCCAAACATTTGTTTGGGGGTCTGCGGACCCCAAAACATTTTGTTGGGGGTCTAATCGGACCCCAACATTTGTTGGGGGTCCTATTTCCCGGAAACCGGGAAACATTGTTGGGGGTCTAGAGCGGACACCAATTTGTTGGGGGTCTAGCGGCCCCAAATTTGTTGGGGGTCTAGCGACGCGCAACAATTTGTTGGGGGTCATCGGACCCCAAACATTTGTTGGGGGTCTATCGGACCTGAAACATTTGTTGGGGTCCTAGCGACCCCAACATTTGTTTGAAGGTCTACAGGACCCACATTTGTTGGGGGTCTATCGGACCCCAACATTTGTTGGGGTCTACAGGACCCAACATTTGTTTGGGGGTCATCGGGACCCGCAACATTGTTGGGGTTTACAGGACCCCCAACATTTGTAGGGATCTACATGGACCCACATTTGTTTGGGGGGTCTACAGGACCCCAACGCTTTGTTGAGGGTTATCGGATCCCAACATCTTTTGGGGTCCGACCACATGTGGCAGGACCCCAAACATTTGTTGGGGGTTCTAAGCGGACCCCAATTTGTTGGGGTCTAGCGGGACCCCAACATTTGTTGGGGGTCTAGCCGCCCCAACATTTGTTGGGGGTTAACGCCGACCCCAACAATTTGTGTGGGGGTCTTAGCGGACCCCCATTTGTGGGGGTCTACCGACCCCAACAATTTGTTGGGGGTCTACGGACCCCATGTTGGTTACGACAAATTGTTGGGGGTTATCGGACCTGAAATATTTGTTGGGGGTCTAGCGGACGAACAACATTTGTTTGGGGGTCTATCGGACCCCAACAATTTGTTGGGGGTCTAGCGGACCCAACTTGTGTTGGGGTCTAGGCGGAACCCCAACATCTGTTGGGGGTCTATCGGACCCACTTTGTGGGTCTAACCCAAATTTGTTGGGGTCTATCGACCCCAACATTTGTTGGGGTCCTAATGGACCCAACATTTGTTGGGGGTCTATCGGACCCACAATTTGTTGGGGGTCTATTCGGACGCCCAACATTTTTGGGGGTCTATCGACCATTGGGGTACCACCCAACATTTGTTGGGGGTCTATGTCGGACACCAAATTTGTTGGGGGTCTACCGGACCTCACATTTGTTGGGGGTATCGGAACCAAACATTTTGTTTGGGGTCTACCGGACCCCAACATTTGTTTGGGGGTCTATCGGACAAACGCAACACTTTGTTGGGGTCCTGTAGACCCCCAACATTTGTTGGGGGTCTATCGGACCCCAACATTTGTTTGCGGTCTATCAGGACCACATTTGTTGGGGGTCTACCGGACACCAACATTTGTTGGGCGTTTTACCAGGACCCCAACATTTGTTAAGAGGATCTACACAGGAACCCCAACATTTGTGTTGGGTCTACACGGACCCCACATTTGTTGAGGGTCTATCGGAACCCCAACATTTTGTTTGGGGGTTCCACGGACCCCAACATTTGTTGGGCGTTCTAAAGGACCCCAACATTTGTTGGGGGTCTCCCAGGACCCCAAATTTGGTGGGCGGTTTTACAGGACCCCAACAATTTGTTCGGGGTCTATGCAGAACCCCAACAATTTGTTTGGGGTCTACGGACCCGCCAACATTTTTGGGGGACTAGCCGACCCCAACATTTGTTGGGGGGTCTACGCGGACCCCAACATTTGTTGGGGGTCTATTCGGACGCTGAAACATTTGTTGGGGTCTAGCGGACGCCCAACATTGGTTTGGGGGTCTAGCGGACCCCAACATTTGTTTTGGGGTCTAGCCGACCCCAACATTTGGTTGGGGTCTATCGGACGCCCCAAACGCATGTTTGTTGGGGGTCATCGGACCTGAAACATTTGTTGGGGTCTAGCGGACCCCAACATTTGTTTGAGGGTCTACAGGACCCCAACATGTTGGGGGTCTATCGGAACCCCAACAATTTGTTGGGGGTCCTACAGGAAACCCAACATTTGTTGGGGGTTTTACAGGACCCCAATTTGTAGAGGATGCTACAGGACCCCAACAATTTGTTGGGGGTCTACAGGACCCCACACATTTGTTGAGGTCCTATCGGACCCAACATTTGTTGGGGGTCCATCGGACCCCAACATTTGTTGGGGCTGTACAGGACCCCTAACATTTTGTTGGGGGTCTCCAGGACGCCCAACATTTGGTGGGGGTTTACAGGACCCCAACATTTGTTGGGGGTCTAGCCAGACCCCCAACATTTGTTGGGGGTCTAGCAGACCGCCAACATTTGTTGGGGTCCTATCGGACCCCAACATTTGTGGGGGTCTAGCGGACCCCAACTTTGTTGGGGTCTAGCGGGCCACACATTTTGTTGGGGGTCTATCGGGACCCCAACATTTGTTGGGGGTCTATCGGACCCCCAACATTTGTTGGGGTCTATCGGACCCCAACATTTGTTGGGGGTCTATCGGACCCAACATTTGTTGGGGGTCTATCGGACCCCAACATTTGTTGGGGTCTATCGGACCCCAACATTTGTTTTGGGGGTCTATCGGACACCCAACATTTGTTGGGGGTCTTACCGACCTCAACATTTGTTGGGGGTCTACGGACGCCCAACATTTTTGGGGGTCTATCGAGACCCCCAACATTTGTTGGGGGTCCTACCGGACCCCAACATTTTGTTGGGGGTCTATCGGACACCAAACATTTGTTGGGGTCTACCGACCTCAAAATTTGTTGGGGTCTATCGGACTACCAACATTTGTTGGGGGTCTACCGGACCCCAAGAATTTGTGGGGGTCTATCGGACACCAACATTTGTTGGGTCCTGTAGACCCCCAACATTTGTTTGGGGGTTCTATCGGACCCCAACAATTTGTTTGGGGGGCTACAAGGACCCCAAACATTGTTGAGGGCTATCGGACGACCCAACATTTGTTGGGGTCCATCGGACCCCAACATTGTTGGGGCTCTTAACAGGACCCCAACATTTGTTGGGGGTCTCCAGGACCCCAACATTTGGTGGGGGGTTTTAGCAGGACCCCAACATGTCGGGTCTAGCAGACCCCAACATTTTTTGGGTCTATCGGACCCCCACATTTTGTTGGGGGTCTACAGGACCCCAAACATTTGCTGGGGTCTATCGGGCCCCAACCATTTGTTGGGGTTTACAGGACCCCAACATTTGCTGGGGGGTCCCATGCGGACCCAACCATTTGTTGAGGATCTATCGTGACCCCAACATTTGTGGGGGTCCATCCGGACCCCAACATTTGTTGGGGCTCTACAGGACCCCCAACATTTGTTGGGGTGCTCCAGGACCCCAACGATTTGGTGGGGGTTTACAGGACCCAACATTTGGTTCGGGTCCTAGCAGACCCCCAACATTTGTTGGGGGTCTATCGGACCCACATTTGGTTGGGGGTCTACAGGCCCAAAATTTTGCTGGGGGTCCTATCGGACCCAACATTTGTTGGGGGTCTAACAGGACCCCAACATTTGCTGGGGGTCCATCGGTTACCCCAACAATTTGTTGGGGGTTTACAGGACCCCCAACATCTTTGTTGGGGGCCATCGGACGCCCAAACCATTTGTTTGGGGGTCTAGCGGACCCCAACATTTTGTTGGGGTCTAGCGACCCGCAACATTTGTTTGGGGGTCTAAGCGGACCCCAAGATTTGTTGGGGGTCTTAGCGGGACTCCAAACATTTGTTGGGGGTCTAGCCGACCCCAACATTTGTTGGGGTTCTATCGGACCCAACATTTCATGGGGGTCTACCGGACCCCAACATTTGTTGGGGGTCTACAGGACCCCAACAATTTGTTGGGGGTCTACCGACCCAACATTTGTTGGGGTCTATCGTGACCCTGAAAACATTGTTGGGGGTTCTATCGGACCTGAAACCATTTGTTGGGGGTCTAGCGGACCCCAAACATTTGTTGGGGGTCTAGCGGGACCCCAACATTTGTTGGGGTCCTAACAGGACCCCAACATTTTGTTGGGGTCTATCGGACCCCAACATTTGTTTGGGGGTTTACAGGACCCAACATTTTGTAGAGGAATCTTACAGACCCCAAACATTTGTTGGGGGTCTACAGGACCCCAACATTTGTTGAGGGGTCTATCGGAACCCCAATTGTTTGGGGGTCTAGCGGACCCCAAACATTTGTTGGGGGTCCAATCGGACCCCAACATTTTTGGGGGTCTTAGCGGACCCCAACATTTGTTGGGGGTCTAGCGGACCCAAACATTTGTTGGGGGTCTAACCGGACCCCAACATTGCTTGGGGGTCTACCCGGACCCCACATTTGTTGGGTCTCCAGGACCCACATTTGGTGGGGGTTTACAGGACCCAAACATTTGTTCGGGTCTAGCAAGCCCCAAGCATTTGTTGGGGTCTATCGGACCCGCAACATTTGTTGGGGTTCTAGCGGGACCCCAACATTTGTTGGGGGTCTAGCGTGGCCCCAACATTTTGTTGGGGGTCTATCGATACCCCACACATTTGTTGGGGTCATCGGACCCCAACATTTGTTGGGGGTCTATCGGACCCCAACATTTGTTGGGGGTCTATCGGACCCCAACATTTGTTGGGGGTCTATCGGACCCCAACATTTGTTTGGGGATCTATCGGACCCCAAAACATTGTTGGGGTCTATCGACCCAACATTGTTGGGGGTCCTATCGGACCCAACATTTGTTGGGATCTATCGGACCCAACCAATTTGTTGGGGGTCTATTCGGACCCCAACATTTGTTGGGGGTCTATGACCCCCAACATTATGTTGGGGATCTATCCGACCCCCAACATTTGTTGGGGGTCTATCGGACCCCCAACATTTGTTTGGGGGTCTATCGGAAACCCCAACATTTGTTGGGGGTTCTACCGGAACCCCAAACATTTGTTGGGGGTTAATCGGACAACAAACATTTGTTGGGGGTCTACCGGACCTCAACATTTGTTGGGGGTCTATCGGACACCAACATTTGTTGGGGGTCTACCGGACCCCAACATTTGTTGGGGGTCTATCGGACACCAACATTTGTTGGGTCCTGTTAAGACCCCCAACATTTGTTGGGGGTCTATCGACCACTACATTGTTGGGGGTTACAGGACCCCACATTTGTTGGGGGTTTACAGGGCCCCAACAATTTGTTAGAAGGATCTACAGGAACCCCAACATTTTGGTTGGGGGTCAACAGGACCCCAACATTTGTTGGGTCTATCGGACCCCAAATTTGTTTGGGGGTATCGGACCCCAACATTTTGTTTGGGGCTCTACAGACCCCAACATTTGTTGGGGGTCTCCGGACCCAACATTTGTGGGGTTTACAGGACGCCCCAACATTTGGTTCGGGGTCAGCAGACCCCAACATTTGTTGGGGGTCTAACAGGACGCCCAACATTTGTTTGGGGGTTACAGGGCCCCAACATTTGTAGAGGATCTACAGGACCCCCAAACATTTGTTGGGGGTCTACAAAGGACCCCAACATTTGTTTGAGGGTCTATCGGACCCCAAACATTTGTTGGGGTCCATCGGACCCCAACATTTGTTGGGGCTCTACAGGACCCCAACATTTGTTGGGGGTCTCCAGGACCCCAACATTTGGTGGGGGTTTACAGGACCCCAACATTTGTTCGGGGTCTAGCAGACCCCAACCGACATTTGTTGGGGGTCTATCGGACCACCAACATTTGTTGGGGGTCTACAGGACCCAACATTTGCTGGGGTCCTATCGACCCCAACATTTGTTGGGGTTTACAGGACCCCAACATTTGCTGGGGGTCCATCGGACTCAACATTTGTTGAGGGTCTATCGGACCCCAACATTTTGTTGGGGGTCCATCGGACCTCCAACATTTGTTGGGCTCTAACAAGACCGCCAACCAATTTGTTGGGGGTCTCCTCAGGAACCCCAACATTTGGTGGGGTTTTACAAGGACCAACATTTGTTGGGGGTCTAACAGGACCCAAACATTTGCCTGGGGGTCTATCGGAACCCCAACATTTGTTGGGGTCTAGCGGATCCCCAACATTTGCTGGGGTCCATCGAACCCCAACATTTGTTGGGGGTTTACAGGACCCAAACATTTGGTTGGGGGTAAAGCGGACCCCAACATTTGTTTGGGGTCTAGCGGACCCCAACATTTGTTGGGGGTCTACCGGACCGCCAACATTTGGTTGGGGGCTAGCGACCCCAACATTTGTTGGGGGTCTAGCCGACCCCAACATTGTTGGGGTCTATCGGGACCCCAACATTTGTTGGGGGTCTACGCGGACCCCAACATTTTGTTGGGGGTCTAACCGGCCCCATCCCGCCCCGCGCACATTTGTTGGGGTCTACCGGACCCCAACATTTGGTTGGGGGTACTAACCGGACCCCAACATTTTGTTGGGGGTCTATCGACCTGAAAGCATTTGTTGGGGGTCTATCGGACTGAAACATTTGTTGGGGGTCTAGCGACGCGCCAACATTTTGTTGGGGTCTAGCGGAACCCCAACATTTGTGGGGGTCTATCGACCCAACATTTGTTGGGGTTTACAGGACCCCAATTTGTAGAGGATCACAGGACCCCAACATTTTGTTTGGGGGTCTACAGGAACCCACATTTGTTGAAGGGTCTATCGACCCCAACATTTGTTGGGGGTCTAAGCGGACCCCACATTTGTTGGGGGTCCATCGGACCCAATCCAAAAATTTGGGGTTTTTTTGGGGGGGGGGGGTTCCCCCCTTTAAAGCCCGGGAAAAAACCCCAACATTTGTTGGGGGTCGCATCGGACCCCAACAATTTGTTGGGGCTGTACAGGGACCCCAACATTTTGTTGGGGGTCTCCAGGACCCCACATTGGTGGGGGTTTAAGCAGGACCCCCACATTTGTTCGGGGTCTAGAAGCCCCCCAACATTTGTTGGGGAGTCTATCGGACCCCAACATTTTGTTGGGGTCTTAGCGGAACCCCAACATTGGTTGGGGGTCTAAGGCAGACACCCAACATTTTGTTGGGGTCTATTCGGACCCCAACATTTGTTTGGGGGTTCTAGCGGAACCCCACATTTTTGTTGGGGGTCCTAGCGGGCCCCAACATTTGTTGGGGGTCTATCGACCCCAACATTTTTGGGGGTCCCTATCGGACCCCAACATTTGTTGGGGGTCTACTCGGACCCCCAAACATTTGTTTGGCGGGTCCTAAATCGGACCGGCCAACATTTGTTTGGGGGTCTATCGGACGCCCAACATTTGTTGGGGGTCTATCGGACACCAACATTTGTTTGGGGTCCTACCGGACGCGTCAACATTTGTTGGGGGGATTCCTCTACCGGACCCCAACATTTTGTTGGGGGTCTATCGGACCCCAACATTTGTTGGGGTCTACCGGACGCCCAACATTTGTTGGGGGTCTATCGGACAACCAAGATTTGTTGGGGGTCTACCGACCTCAACATTTGTTGGGGGTCTATCGGACTGAAACATTTGGTTGGGGGTCTATCGGGACGCTGAAACATTTGTTGGGGGTCCTAGCGGAGCCGCCACATTTGTTGGGGGTCTACGGAACCCAAACATTTGTTGGGGGTCTATCGGACCCCAACAATTTGTTTGGGGGTTTTACAGGACGCCCACAACAATTTTGTAGAGGATCTACAGGACCCCACATTTGTTGGGGGTCTTTACAGGACCCCAACATTTGTTGAGGGTCTATCGGACCCGCAACATTTGTTGGGGTCTAGCGGACCCCAACATTGTTTGGGGGTCCAATCGGACCCCAACATTTGTTGGGGGTCTAGCGGACCCCCAAACATTTGTTGGGGGTCGCAATCGGGACGCCCAACATTTGTTGGGGCTGTACAGGACCCCAACATTTGTTGGGGGTCCTCCAGGACCACCCACGATTTTGGTGGGGGTTTTACAAGGACCCAACAATTTGTTCGGGGTCTAGCAGAACCCAACATTTGTTGGGGGTCTATCGGACCCCAAATTTGTTGGGGGTCTAGGCGGACCCAACATTTGGTTGGGGGTCCTACAGACCCCCACACAAATTTGTTTTGGGAGGGTGTCTATCGGCCCCAACATTTGTTGGGGGTCTAAACGCGGACCCCAAACAATTTGTTGGGGGTCTAAGGAAAAGCGGGTCGTCCCAACATTTAGTTGGGGGTCTAAACGCGACGATCCTCGGAAGCCGCCCCTCCCAAACATTTGTTGGAGGTTTATTCGGACCCCAACATTTTTGTTGGGGGTCTATCGGAACCCATACTTTTGTTGGGGTCTATCGGACCGCCCCAACATTTGTTGGGGGTCTATTAGTTTCGGGATCCATCGCCTCGGGACCCCAACCATTGTTGGGTCCTATCGAAACAAAAATTAAACCAACATTTATTTTGTTTGGGGTCTACGGACCTCAAATTTGTTGGGGTCTACCGGACCAACATTTGTTGGGGTCTATCGGACCCCAACATTGTGTTGGGGGGTCTACCCGGACCCAACATTTGTTTGGGGGTCTATCGGACACCAAAACATTTGTTGGGGGTCCTAATCGACACAACATTTGTTGGGGGTCTACCGGACCTCAACTTTGTTGGGAGGTCTACCGGACCCCAACATTTGTTGGGGGTCTATCGGACCCCACATTTGTTGGGGGTCTACCGACCCCAAATTTGTTGGGGGTCTATCGGAACCAACATTTTGGTTGGGGGTCTACCGGACCCTCAACATTTTGTTTGGGGTCATATCGGACACCCATTTGTTGGGGGTCTACCGGACCCCAAGATTTGTTGGGGGTCTATCGGAACACTCACATTTGTTGGGGTCCTGTAGACCCCCAACAATTTGTTGGGGGTCTATCGGACCCCAACATTTGTTGGGGTCCTACAGGACCCAACATTTGTTGAGGTCCTATCGGACCCCACATTTGTTGGGGGTCCATCGGACCCCAACATTTGTTTGGGGCTCTTACAAGGACCCCAACATTTGTGGGGTTCTCCAGGACCGCCAACATTTGTGGGGTTTACAGGACCCCAACATTTGTTCGGGGTCTAGCAGACGCCCAAACATTTGTTGGGGGTCTATCGGACCCCAAACATTTGTTGGGGGTCTAGCAGGACCCCAATCATTTGCTGGGGGTCTATTCGGCCCCAACTTTGTGGGGGTTTTACAGACCCCAACATTTGCTGGGGGTCCATCGGACCCCACATTTGTTGAGGTCTAATCGGACCCCAAACATTTGGTGGGGTTCGCATCGGACCCCAACATTTGTTGGGGCTCTACAGGACCCCAAACATTTGTTTGGGGTCT